>NC_133113.1:25691916-26291916 GCF_022965805.1 Primulina eburnea
AATCAGAAGATATATTACAGAATTGTATATTTCTGAATAGGAATGTGAGTGCATTTCTATGGCTTTCGTAATGACATTACTGCCATATTTTTTTTACAGATTGTGATATGATATGATTAAGATTGACAGATTGTTCAATCTATATCTATCAGTTTGTACCAGATTACGTACAAACAGAACTAGATGACATAGATCGATGTCAAAGAAAGGTTCAGATGGAACATAAAATTTAAGTAGATTATATCAGATTGTGATTTTGCTTGAATTGTATTCGTGATAGAGTATATCATGAATTCTCTCTTAGATTGTTTCACAGATTGACAGGCAGTCAGAATATGTTATCCAGAGATTGGAAGATTTTGTACAGCTTTAGTGCTGGATGTTAGCACTAATTGATATAATTCAGTATTACTGTGTGACAATAGCTATCAGCTTATCAGAAGAGTAATGAGATAGTATAGACAAGACAGTATACGATGAGTACTACAGATTTCTTTTGAAGACAATTCGAAGGAAGATGCAGATAGTTCAGAATAGACAGATTTAAGAAACCAACGTCGGATGATGACGATTGGTAGTTGAAGCTAAAGATTGTTTATGTCTTTGTTTGAGGTAAACAGATTTGTTAATAGCTGATGATACTGATAGGTGATAAGCTATAGATTGGTTTATACGGATGTTGTATAGCCAGTATGATGAGATTGATTTTGTCAGAACTAGTTTGAGGGGTATTATGACATTATACTTCGAGAATTCTTATTCCAGACTGGAATCAGATATTTGAGTTTTGGTTTAAACTCTGTACACATTTCTTCTGATATATCTGAATTGATTGTTTGTGAGTTCGAGGACGAACTCAGATCTAAGAGGGGGAGAAATGTAATGCCCGAGATTTAATCATTCTAATCAGACGTTGATTAATTGACGTAATGGAAGTCACAGGAACTCAAATGACGAAGCCGGGCGTTGGTTTATGTTAAGCCAAGATGTTGAATCGAACATCTCAAGATGTTAGGCCGAACATCTCACGCCCGAGCGGCAGAAAAGCACCGCCCGAGCGCGCAGGTATAATTTGTGAGGGCCGAAAGTTCTTCGCCCTAGCGAGCAACTTTTGACCGCCCGAGCGACAGGAGATGTTCAGCCGAGGATCTCGACCGAAACTGACTCGCCCTAGCGGTAGGTTTTGACCGCCCTAGCGAGCGACGTGTAAAATGAAGAATGAGCCACTTGCTTTTATGCATGTTACGGGTGTATATATATATATATATATATATATATATATATATATATATATATATATATATATATATGCAAGAATTCTTGGAGAATCAGAAATAAAGAACCGAGGGAAGCTCTTGATTTTGATTGAAGATTTTGGCAATCCGTCCGTCTGATTTTAAATCCGATTACGGTATTGAGTTCCTAGCAACGCAGGCTTCATTTGGACGTAAGTTTTGTTACGTTTTGAGATATTTTGAAAATATGATGTTGCTAGAATTGAATGTGATTCAGATATGATGTTTCTGCTACCGTAGACATTATAGAATTGAAGTCAGATTAAAGAACAGATTGTTCCTGTAATTGTTATGATTTTTGAAAGATATTGACTGAGATTTTATATCAGAATTGTGTTAATATTCAGAGTATGAATTATGTGGGCACAGATTATGAGTTCAGTATTATATTTGTGATGTTCAGATTGACGGGGTTATTCAGACTTGTATTATTATAGCGTCGAAACATCAGTGGATTGATATTGATCAGAGTCAGTATTGATTGAGATTGATCAGACTCTATAATTATTCAGATTATATTGTAATGTCGATGACATGAATTAGATTGTATCTTGTTCAGATATTGATCAGATTGTATACTTATTTGAGTATTGGTCAGAACAGATTATGTATTGAGTTATTCATTGATACAGAGTATTCGATATTGTCATTTCAGATTCGAGATGGACAGAGTTGGATACAGGTCATTGTCTTCGTCAGACCGGGACGACAAAGGTATAATTAATGTGATATTCGGGAAGCCACAACTCAAATGAGATATCATTTTGAGTTTCCCAATAAAATCACATACTAGATTATTGGTTATATTGTTACCTGATTATGCTTTGATTATAGAATGGTATTCAAGCATGTAATGTGATATTCAGTTATGAATATGATTATGCTTTGTTTACAGATTGTTATTCATTGCATTTAAGATAGGAAAGTCTTGACAGTCATTGTCAGACTTCTAGACGTTCGGTGTATCTCAACTTAGGAGCAGGTATTACTCCTATTGCCAGCCGTTGATACAGCTCGAACCGAAGTCTAGGAATAAGACGTACGGTTACCACGATCGGTTGAGTAGGTAACAGGCATTGACGTCTTATTCATCACGGGATCCCTAGAGTTATAGATCGAGTCAAGTCTAGACATGATTTGATTAGAACTGCATGCTTATATGGATGTGGCTCCTAGATCATGGGACCCATCATTACTGCTTTCGGTTGGGTTAGCATGTTTTATGATTAAGATTGTTTATATGCATGTTTATCTGAATTGAGTGGCATACTTATTTGATTAATTTCATAGACTATGAATTAGATTGTTTCTATACATGATAACATGTTTTATGATTTAGTTTGTTTATATACATGCTTACCATGTTTTATACTGGGATTTATTCTCACCGGAGTTATCCGGCTGTTGTCTTGTTTTGTATGTGTGCATGACAACAGGTGGGGCAAGATCAGGGTCGAGAAAACGACGAGAGAAGACGAGTTTAGCGTGGTGATTCCGGACTTACTGTAGACTTGTTTAATTACTTGAATTTAGTAACTAAACCTTAGCCTTAGATTGTACAGTATTGTACTTTTATACTGAAAAGTATTGTATACTGAGATGTATATTATTTAGATTCCATTACCTTCCGCAATTGCATTTTAAAAAGAAAAATTTTTAGACCCTGTTTATCAGAACTGATTAATTAAATCCCAATGATGATTAAGAAGATGATTAGCGTGCGGGTCCCCACATATATAGAGATATAGATTTAATTTCATTTTTCTTCAATTTATGTAAATTCACAATTCACATTTACACACTTCATATTTAATTTTATTTTAATTTATTTTAAATTTCATTAATTAATAGATGAAGAACATGAAAAACAACAAAAAAATTAAATATGGAGTGTGTAAATGAAGGTAATGACATTTATGTAAATTCATTTTATTTTAATTTATTTTAAATTTTATTAATTAAAACAACAACAAAATTAATATGGAATGTGTAAATGAAGGTAAGGACATTTATGTGAATTCATTTTATTTTAATTTATTTTAAATTTTATTAATTAATAGATGAAAAACATGGAAAACAACAAAAAAATTAAATATGGAGTGTGTAAATGAAGGTAAGGACATTTTTGTAAATTCACAATTCACATTCATATATTTATATAGACTAGGAATGTATACGTGCGATGCACGTAGATAACTAATAATGAAATATATAATAATGAGATTTAGATAATGTTTAAAATCGAATAACATATTGTTTATGAGTACTTATCAATCTAAATATATATATAAAACACAAAAAATGAAAATATATTATGACAATAAATCATTTATATTCACTTATTCATATGACAATTTCAATCCGCGTGATTATAACATAATGACAGCTCTATCAAATTAGAAAATATATTTTTCATCCAAATATAATTCACAATAGAAAAATAATAAAAATAACATAATAGTGAATTTTATCCAAACCAAAATCAAGATGTACTTAAATGGAGTAAACATAAACAAAATATTGTCAAATAAAATTCTCTTAGTTAACTAAATTATCATAATAATGTTAAAATAAAACCACTAAATATTTATTAAACTAAATATCAATTGTGATTTTGCGAAATAAAATTGATATATAAATAAGATAACATACAAAATTTTGTGAGACGGCCTCACGAGTCATTTTGTAAGACGAATATCCTATTTGATTCACTAATGAAAAAGTATTATTTTTTATGAAAAAATATTAATTATTATTGTAAATACGGGTAGAGTTGACCCATTTCACGGAAAACACACTATGAACATTGATCCTAAATTTGCAAACGCGTGTAGACACATTATGATTTAAATTTTCTATGCATATAGTATTTCCAATAATGTTAAATAAAAATAATAAGCACAAAAACACCCGCAAACATTAAAAAATGTATATAAGAAAAAAATAGTGTCACAAAAACAAAATGACATATTTTAATAAAAAAATATGATGCTTCTAAATATAATGCTTCTTAGTTCATATTTAAAAATAATTTGTTATAAAAGTGATGTATTTATATGTAAAATGAAAGAAAAGATAAGATAAAAACATTAAATATTCATTAGCAACCATGAAAAAATAATCTCATTTTAGCAACCAATTTTAATAGCAACAAAGAAAAATTATTGGTAAATTGATGGATTCAATTTGTATTAATGTACAAAGTCATTTAAGTTGTACAATGAATTACAAAAAAACCTATTAAAAACCATTGATTTAATTTGCTAACTTAAATGAATAAGGGTATATTAGAAAATTCACAATTAGAAGTTATATATTAATGTACAAAGTCATTTAAGTTGTACAATGAATTACAAAAAAACCTATTAAAAACCATTGATTTAATTTGTTAACTTAAATGAATAAGGGTATATTAGAAAATTCACAATTAGAAGCTATATATTTATATGTATGTTAGATTAGATTAGATATAGATATAGATATAGATAGATATAGATTATTCTTACAAAGTATCACCATAATCAATGAAGAAATGCGGAGTTTATCTGACATTTTTGAATTCTCAACCTGAAGACTAGATTATTTTGTTATATTCTTGATGATCACATTTGATTCTATATTCTTACAAAGTATCATCATAATCAATGAAGAAATGCGGAGTTTATCTGACATTTTTGAATTCTCAACCTGAAGACTAGATTATTTTGTTATATTCTTGATGATCACATTTGATTTTTTGTGGTACATTTTTTTATAATTCTCTTCCCTGATCTGTCTCGAATCCTCTTGGACCTCAAATTTGCAGACAGGATACCGAGCAAAATGGGAGAAGGCTAGTGTTTCTTGGCTCAGTTCCATCAGCTCCACTTGTAATCTTGATTTTGTTTTTCACAGTAGTCTATCTACAACAACATCGAGGGAACTTGTCAAGGAACTGGTGGTAAGATGTGTCATTTTTTAGTACAACCTCCAGGCGAAGAACCTCAAAATACACAGAACGATGAGCTATTTCAAACTAAAAGTTAAGGCCCCTAATTGCTCAAATCTTTGTGATCTGTAGGAATATGTACCACCCTGTGAAAGGCCGGTTGCTTCAAAATTGAGTAGGGAGATTTAGAAGCTCGCTTACCCCCAGAAATACAAAATTTCGAGGCGACTGAAAGTTAGATTGAATTGCAGAATAGCAGAGATGGTTAGATCCTGGAATTCACGTATCTAGGAAAATTTTAAAGTTCTTATTGTGAGAGGAGTATTTTGTATGTTTTATCTTGGAATCTGACATCTTATCTGCAATTTGTAACTACTAAAAATGCTTGATGTAGATGGAAAGTCAGACTATTTTGCTGGTGAATGTTCTGCTTATTCACTCTCAACTCGCTTGGATTAAATATCTATGTTACAATTCAACAATCTATGCATCTATGTTATCTAAGATATCTTATTTTTGTACGGAGAAAGAAGAAACATCACGCTATTGGAATCTATAATGAACAAAAAAGTGCACAGGACGCGGTGGGAGTTTAAAATTTTTCAACAAGAGTGTAAACTTTATTTTCTTTCGATTTATTTAAAATTTATTAATTAATTTAAAAAAAGAAATCAAACAAGAAAATAAAGGCTAAATTTCATTTTTTTAAATTTATTTTAGAATTCATTTAATCGATAAAAACAAATAAACAAAGAGATATATATTTTATTATTATTATTTAATGAAAATAAAATAATAAAATATATATATATATATATATACATATATTATAGATAATAGTACTATATAGATATTCCCCGTCCACAAAATCCAATCTTACTGGAACCATGGTCTGCTCAGTTGCTCCATCCACGCTTTCACCGCCGTCCCAAGAGCTCGCCCACTCCGCCGCCGGCGCGGCTTCTTTTGTCTCCTTCAAACAGAAGCCCATCTTCTTTGCTTCTACACAAATACTTTCCATCCGTCCATTGGTTCTGCAGTGTGGCAGGATTGAAAATGGGCGCTTATCTAAATCAGTGGTGGTGGCCGCTGCTTCTTTGACTGCTGATACCGAGGTGGATGAAGAGGGTTTGCAAGAGCAGCAAGATGATGGCGGTGGCGCTGCTGTGGCTGTTGCGACGAAGCCCAAGAAAGGAAAGGCTGCATTGCCTTTGAAAAGGGACAGGGTATTATACGAAAGATTATTCTTTTGGGGCTTTAGTTTGTGATTGTTGATTTTCCTTTATTTTTTTTTATTTTATATTTGCCAGAATTTTGAATAAACCTCATAACTTTTGGTCTTAAGTTGTTATATATTGCATTTATGGTTGTTCTTTTGAACTCTGTCGAAACTTTAACGCCTTCTTGCATGAAATTCATATCAAAATTGCTAGTGTTTGGTGTTGGATTTCTTTTCATTGTGTAATTTGCTTCGGTTGGTCCACGTGACCATGGAGAAACTCTTTTGTTTTTGATATTCTAGCAATTTCCGGTTTGTGTTTTGCTTATTTGTGCGGCAGAGTTTTTTTTTATTCTTTTGTTTTTTTTTTGGGTAAAGATAATTTAGTTTTAATCATGTTGCGGAATTGCATGATATTTCTTGTTTTCTGTTAGAAGAATGAGATAAAGACTAATGCATGAGTTTGTTCCTCATTGCCCACTTCCTTTGATGTTTGTTTTATGCTGGATATCCGAAATACTCTGCCAAATTTATTTGAATTAGGGGTTATTGGATAAATATTCGAGTTCTAATAATGAGGCGCGGTATGCTGACGTATCTATGCTGTTAATCGCATCTGATAGGTGGTTATTTTATATTTCATTGTACTATGATGTTTAAAAATGAGGTGCAGTATGCTCGTGTATCTCCTCTGTTTTTTGTGCTGTATATTATCCAAGACATTGGATGAATACTCGGTAATGGTCGCTATTTTCTCTTGTTATCTTAAATAAAAGTTTTACCGATCTTTTGAAATGCATTTAGACGAAGCACACACTGTTGAATTAATGTCATTTGATTTTTTAGATTCTATGATTTAATGAATCGGTTGGATTTACATTAGCTTTTGTGCATAAAAGTTGAAACGTCTTTGCAGTCTCTCTTGCTCTATGCGATGTGTGTATTTGCTTGTCGCATCTAGTTATGCATGTCTCCAACGTTGTTCTGAGACACCATTTTGGTATAAGCTGATTGATAGTAATTTGTGTTTTTTTGCGCTTTGTTGACCTTGATAGCAATAAGTGGTCTGCGATTTTCTTTGGTGAGGATCTACTGTTTATGAAGAACAGATTATTTTTATATTACTTTACTGGAGCGAATTTTGTTCTAGACAGGGATGAAGTAGGAAAGGGTGGATTTGTTGACCATTAGTATTTTTGTGATCCTTGGAGATTTTAAGTGCTCTGAACCTCTAGATTTTCCCCCCTTATTTTTTTAAACTTATTTGATGGTGAAATGACTTCCCTTTTGTTCGGATCAACAGACAAGATCAAAGAGATTTCTGGAAATTCAAAACTTGAGGGAAATCAAACAGGAATATGACCTAAAAACAGCGATATCATTGCTGAAGCAAACAGCTAATACAAAGTTCGTTGAAACAGCTGAAGCCCATTTTCGCCTCAATATTGATCCAAAGTATAATGATCAACAGCTGAGGGCAACTGTACGCACGATGTATTATTATTATTTAGTTTCGGGTTTGTGTCAACCTATGATTATCCCATCAAAGCTGATGTTAAACTATCTATTGTAGGTAAATTTGCCCAAGGGGACTGGTCAAACTATCAAAGTTGCTGTTCTTACGCAAGGTTATTTGATGCATAATGCCAAAATATAATACTTTATGTTTTGTTCAGACAGAAATTAAGGGTGTTACGAAATATTTCTGTAGGTGAAAAGTTTGATGAGGCAAAGAATGCAGGAGCCGATCTAGTTGGTGGAGAGGATTTGATAGAACAGATAAAAGGAGGATTCATGGATTTTGATAAGTTAATTGCAACACCAGATATGATGCCTAAGGTACTCTTCTCCTTGTGGCTTTGCTTTTTCATTTAGACCGAAGGTTTTCCACTTCTCTTTTCCAATATTTCAATGTTTTATCCTCATATCCTAAGATCTAAAAATTTCTATCACAAAAAGAGTGTTTATGGTTGGTAATCTTGTCATAAAGATGTAACATCTTTAAATACCTTCCGTTATTACGTTGCACCCTTCATTATTAGTATATATATATATCAGAGTTGTGGATTTTACCAAAATCATTTGAGTCGAAAAGCCTATTTTAAAGTTTGAGTATCTTTTCTTGCTTGAAATAACAACGTTATTCAAGCAGAAAAACACTGTTTTAAAGCATGGTTTGGATATTTCACTTGCTTGAAATAATGTTTGGGCTTGGTTCAGTTATATAAAACAAAAACCTGATGATGTTGCATCAGGCTGCCATTCTAGGAAAAATTCTTGGACCACGAGGACTAATGCCAAATCCAAAAGCTGGTACTGTGACTACAAACATACCACAGGTGGAGTCTCAACCGAACTGTTTTTTCATTTATTCGTAATATCTGGTGGCTAAATACATTCAATATCAGTTTATATTTAGCTGGCAAACAATACAAGATCGATATCTGTGCTCCATATATGCATCTGATACCAGTGTACTCCCTGAAAAAATCTTGAAACAAGTTCAGTATGGGCCAAATGCAGGCCATCGAGGAATTCAAGAAAGGGAAAGTCGAGTATCGAGCTGATAAAACTGGGATCGTTCACATACCTTATGGGAAGACGAGTTTTGCAGAAGAAGATCTTATTATAAACTTACTTGCGACAGTGGTAAGTTACAGAATTTCCTTTCATTCTCTTGTTTGTTCTCAACTATTCTGCTTCTGAGCTTACAACATGTGTTTTATCAATCTTCTACTCCCGCAGAGATCAGTGGAAGCAAACAGGCCATCGGGCGCAAAAGGCGTGTACTGGAAAACTGCCCATATATGCTCATCAATGGGGCCTTCCATTCGGCTAAACATAAGGGATGTGCTCGACTACAAGCTCGCTTGATATGCTCAATCTTTCGCACTCTGCACATGCAAAGCCTTTTGGCCGTGAATTTAACTGTTGGACAGCCTGACTGAGAGCTGCTTTATTTGCAGAAGAGGGTGGTTTAGAACAGGAACATGGAGTTGTGCAAAAACCTCTTCTCTCTGGTAATATTTGTTATGAGGCTCAAAGTTCCGAAGAGGCACCAAAACATGTGTGGTTAATATTCTGCTATGCTTTCTGTTCTTGAGGTTTTACCTTGCTTTTGTACTTAGTGGTTTGGTGATTTCTAGCGGGAGCTGGTTTACTCTGTTGTGTTGTTTTGTTGGGAACAATCTTGAAATAAGATCTCACAATCTCAAACTCAACCTACTACCTACTACTACTACTACTAATATTAATACTAGTGCTACGAGACTATTTCCAAAAAACAAATCAATCTAAAGTATACAACTAGTATTTTGTTGTGTTTCATACACGATAAAGTTTACAAGTCCTACTAGTGAAAACCATGAAATTAGTGTTGAGAAACTACTGCTTAAGAAAAATATTTGTTCCCTTTATTTTCAAAAGAAAGAACAAGAAGAAATAAAGAACTTTTTTGTTTTATAAAGCAAATAGATGTTTCAATTGGTCGAGTAAATTATTTCTTGTAATCCTTTTTTCAAATATTCTTGGAGATAAAAGTTTAAATACTCAAGCTTATGTTTATAACTTTAGAATTGGAATAATGACTTTTAATATAAAAAAAAAAGCTCAATATCTAGTGATAATCACGTAGATTGTACAATATTGTTTAGCAGAGACCTTCGGAATTAATTTTATTCATCTTCTAGCTTTACAATTTGTGCCCCTGCTGAAGGTTCGATCCATGCTATAAGTAAACCAAGTTAGGAGACATGCAGTGAGGGCGGGTAAGAAGGGAAACTATATCTCGGCGCATGGATACAAGTTATGCCTAGTTGAACCGCGTCCAGTAGATCAGACTCCCTGTTCCATCTTCATTCTCACCTATAGAGGCATGCATTGCCTCCAAAGATCAAATCTTGCATTTCTTCGCTCTCGAGCAGTTGACGACTTGGAAAGATTATGACTCAGAAGGGTCAAGCCGGGTGCCTTGAGCTTGATATGAAACACAAGACGAAGGAATTAGTCATCGATCCTTAAGCTTCTTGTGTGGAATGATAATCATTCAAAGCAGTGTTGTGTTTCTTGTACGATTGATTTGACTCTAAACTTCCTGCTTCTTGATCGAAATAAATTTTATATTTAGTTTTTATATGCATGTGTATTACTATTTTTTTAAAATTAAAGACCACCTTATGAAAAATAAAACAAGCATATATTTATATCAATGACAAGTTGAAGTTAAAATAAAACAAGCATATATTTATATCAATGACAAGTTGAAGTTATTCCCTTTAAATCCATTTATCTCTATTTTAATTGAAAATAATATTTGGAGAATCCATCAAAATTTTATTCACATTCAAATCTCTCATTTCTCTTCAATCGTTATTAATTTTGGAAATTTTGACAGAGACACTTGTTTGCTACTGATTTTAGAATATATATATATTCATATAATATTAAAATATTGACTTTATTTTATGTATGCATTATTATTCTATCTAAGCGTGGTGATTATAGCAACATGTAAGTTGATTTGTTTTTTATTTTAGTTTTTTAATTTCTCAAAGTTTAGTTTGCATTCAGTAATTTGGATTTTTTTTATTTGTTTTGGTCTTTTTTTTCGAAACTAATAAATCAACCAGATATTACTTATTTAACATTGATATTTTTTTATGTGAATTATGTTAGTAGAATAAAACTTATATTACAAATATTAAGTATACATAAATAAAAAGAATAGGAAATGACACTTTTTTTTTTTATCTCATTTTGAAGTATTAGAATCGTTTTGCCTTTTTTTATGAGATGAGTTTTATTTAAGTAATATGGACATAATTCTTGCCATATGTGCAATGTAGGAGAAAATAAATCGAATTAGATGTATTTAGTATTTTCAGACAAAAATAGGACCAAAACAAAAAAATCAAAGTTCTTGTGTGCCTTTGACAAGTTACATGACTAAAACCCAAAACATGCCAACTTACCAGACAAAAATTGTAATTTTCTCACATATTTGAAATTTACTGTAATCATCTCTCTATTTTTTAAAAATTTTTTCCTGTTATCATTTAGAATCATAACATAACAAAGCACTAATTCAATTTATCTACCCATAAACATAACACGTAAAAATGGATATACGAAAATATAAAATCAAGAGCGAATTCTAATAAATTTATATTGAATTTGAGACAGAAATTGACGAGATCCTAAGAAACTGAAGACAAGAACTTTCTAAACTTTTATGCAATTTATGAAATGATGTATTGTTGGATTAATTGCATTGATTTATGAATCATGTAATCAACTAATTATAAATGTTCTCTGACCATCATAGAGAGACTCCAAATTTGACGGATCTTGATGATATTTTCGAGATTTGGTAAATCAAATATTAAGATATTTATCATCTTGTTAGAATCGAGTTAGAGTTTAGATAGAAGTGAATAAACTATTTAAAATATTTTGCGATTAAAAGAGCTACAATAACTTATTCTTCAAATGTTAAGTGGGGTGTATTCAATTCAGAGTTTTGATGACTTTTAATGAATTTTTAAAATGATAGACTTTTATGGATTTGATAAATTTTTATTGACTTTTATGGAATCTCACAGATTTATAAACAGATTTATGTAGACTTTTTTGCAAGATTTTTATAGACTTTTGTAGATTTTTTTTTATAGAATTTTATAAATTTTGTACTTAATTATAACATGTGATTTTTTATTAATTTCTTTGAACCAATAATTAATTGACATATATAACATATTCAATTTGAAATTATTTTTAATATTTATATTAATAAATAAATTTACTTATTTAAAAGTTAAATCGTTTAATCCTTACATGTATATATAAGTGGTTTATATGCATGTTTGTAAATTTTTTAAAATACATCAATTGATTAACCTGTAATCTTATTTTTAAATTTATAATATAAATGTAAAACTAATATTATTTATTATTGTGTGAATATAATTTTGTATAAAAATATCATAGCTTACATATTAATTAAAAATACGAAAATGAATTTAAAAAATCATTGTTGTTACAAAACTATTCAATTATTAAGAATTAAACAATATTTTTTTGATCATCTTTTATTATTATTGAATATTACATTAATTTGTATAAATCATAAATTAAAAATCACAAAATCAATTCTATATTTCAAAATTTCCCCGTGTTATTAAAATAAAAAATTATTAAATGAACAATCAGCCAAAAAATGAAAAATTTGAAAAAGAAAGATGAAAATATATATAGAGATACACTTCGAAAATTTGAGAGAGTAATAGAAATAGATGAAAGGAGAGAAGATATGAAGATATGTGATGTGAAGCGACAGAGAGAGAGTTAGAAGTTTTAAAAATCCATTCAAATCTTTGGGGTGAACCAAATACAATTTTTTACAATTTGTAGTTGTACCTTAGGCTTTAATGTTTGTATGTCAATGAATTCCATGGAGTTATTAAAAGTCCATGGAAAATTTGAATACCTGTAGACTTTTATAGAGTTTATAAAAGTCAATGTTGAATATCACTTGACTTTTTAAAACTCCATGAAAGTCTATTTTGAATATTACAAGACTTCTATAGAGTATGCAAAAGTTTTGATTGAATACCTCTAGATTTTTAAAATCTACAAAAGTCATTAAAAGCAATAAATTTCCCACGTTGAATACACCCCCCTTATAGAGTTTATAAAAGTCTATGTTCAATACCTCTAGACTTTTAAACTCTACAAAAGCCAATAAAACTAATTAAATTTCCAAGGTTGAATACACATAGCGTATCAATATTATAAAAAGTATATCAAAATATACAAGAATTGTTTATATTCATGGAGAATGTTAATATAAGATCCAAGATTTAGCAATGTTTTTTAAGAATATTGATTTAATGTCTTTTTGGTTAAATAAGTTTTTAAGGTTCTTAAATTTCTTAAAGAATATTGATATAAGATCTAAACTTTTCAATATTTATAAATGATTAAAGATTTATCAACGAATATTAATTTGATATCAATTCAAATCGTATATATCTTGTTAATTCTTTCGAAGAAGCATGATTTGATGATGTTCAATGGTGAACTCCAAATGTTATTTAATAAAAATTATGAATGTGCGGCAATAAGACTGCAATGTCATCAATTGAAAAAGAAAATAAATGGTAAAACTCGATGAACCAGGGTTTTTATAATTAATTTAAAAATAAAAATTTATTTCAAAATTAATTTTAATTTTTTTTTGCAAAAATACTGTAATCCGTGTTTACGAAGCACGGACGCTCCAAGTGGCGCAAGATCCGTGCTTCGTAAGCACGGATTCTCCAACGTGGCACAGCATCCATGCTTATGAAGCACGAATGCTGCAACATGGAGTGTCTGTGCTTCGTAAGCACGGACGCTCCATCCCACCCTTATCCTCCGCCCATCCCTATCTCATCTCTTTTCATTCTCCTCTTCTTTTTCCTCCTTCCTTTGCCCTTTCATTTTCATTTCTGCATGTCTGTATATCGCAATTTCTCCCTTCTTTACTGAACAACTTTTGAGATAGATCGTTACCATAGAACGAAGTTTAGAAGATCGACAACTTATTTCAAAATGACAGATAATCGAGGTCCAGAAGATCCTAGTGTCCTCTATTTACAATCGACACATATTTCATCAGCAGTTTCTTCCTTGGCCGTTGATGATATTGTCAAAGTAAAGATGTCAGACAATTTGATTTGGAAGTTATACACTGATAATTATATACACAATCGTGTACTTTCTTATTTAAATAATATGGATTTCTATGGAGTTTTAGAACTTGGCTTCTCAAGTTTTATATAATCATTTGATTATTGCTCTTGTTGAACGTTGGCGACGCGAGACGCACACGTTTCATTTTACATGTGGTGAAACAACTGTCATGTTACAAGATGTTTCAATCATTTGGGGTCTAACAATTGATGGTGAAGCGGTCACTAGAATAGATGTGTCACATAAAGTTGAGGAATGACAATACATCTGTTTGGATTTGTTTAGATTTATGTCATCATCAAAACATTTGAAATGTGGTCATTTGTCTATGATTTCACTACACAATCATTGTATGTCTAACCTTATTAACGATGATACTTCAGAAGTAGATGTTGTGAAATATACTCGTTGTGTAGCGTTAATAATTATTAGAGGAATAATATTCCCTGGCTATCAAGGAGGGTCTGCTAGACTAATATTTTTGCAACTGCTATGGGATATTGATAACGTAAAGTCTTATAGTTGGGGTAGTGCAGTTTTAGCATTTCTGTACCGTGAGTTGTGTAACACATCACGTATAGAGAAGACTACAATGGCTAGACCTTTATATATCATGCATGTATAATTAATGTAATATGATTATTTAACACAATTTTTTTGTTAATTTTGTTGAACTATTTTTATTATTATAAGCAGATATGGGCACGGAGCATGATTAAATGTGTTAACCCCGACCCAGATGGGTTAACATTAGTTGTACCTCTCATTGATCCAGATGCTATTATTCCAATTTCTCCATATGGTCCACGGTAATATTTAAAAATTATTGTGGTAATATCATATATATCTCTTATAAATTTTTATATGTAATTGTTTTTGTTAAATTATAGGTGGAAAATTGGATTTATTTTGCCAACACATATTATAAGAATTATAAGAGATTCTCTAGATCGTATGAATCATAATGTAAGAATTACAAGGGATTCAATGAAATATTGTACGCACCTCAGAAGTGTCAAGTGTACTATCGTAGATATAGGAAGTCTACGAGCACCCTACAACACAATATTTAAATATTCCGACATATTGGTTGTTATCACCCCCACGCCAACCACCGTCACGAGACAAAATCCATTTTCTTTCGCAATTCCAGCCAAATATCTGTGCGCCAAAATGTTTTTTTGTTTGATTGCCTCCATTATTGCTTCAAACTTACAAATTTGATTTTGTGTGCCTGCCGCCCAGCATAAATCTTTCAAATGCACGTATTTGAATTTAGTGTTAAAGTTTGAACACACATGTCTTAAACAAAAACGATGCACACCATAAGGAGGTTGAAAATATGGTAGATCTTCAGTTGATCGCATGATTCCCTTATGCCTATCAGAAATAAGACACACAACATTTTCACTACGAATAGCATGTCTTCTTAGGTTCTCCAAGAACCATTTCCAAGAATCTGATTTGAAAATGTATTCACTTCATCAGGATGATGTCCCCTAATTAGGATTTGAAAATGTATTCACTTCATCATCATCATTCACTTCTTCTTCAGATTCGTTATATGACATATCGGGTTCAGAATCACTCCTCCAAATATCATCATTAATGGCCAGATCCGGACAACGAGCACTCATATCTAATGTTGGATTCGGCCAATATGGAGTAGGATTTTGTTCCGACGAGACATTGATATATTGATCCCAAGACCCACTTACATCATCGAGCTTCATATTACCGAGTTCTTTAGTAACCTGTGGAACATAAGATTCTAGATCCTGGAAACCACCGTATGTAGAAGTACCGGGTTGGTTATTGAACTCTGAATCGGATGCATGTGGAACATAGGATTCAGGATCATCAAATCCAACATGATGCTCAATTGAATTTGCTTCCGCGTATAAATGCAACATATGCATATTGTCACATTGCATTATAAACTGTAAAGCATCGTCATCAACGAGATTGACTTGAATTTCATGCCAAGATGATCTCTCCATGAATGAATATTCGGTTGAAAACCTCAGAGAAAACTTCATTGGATCGATTCCTAACATTTTATGCACAACTTCAATCAACTCCAACAAATTAATAGAACGTGGTACTCGTATCGGTCTAACAAATGGAATACTATATTCAACCGATCTTTTATCGATAATTACATGACTACCAAAATATAAGAGTACATCGATATTATACATTTTGACGAGGAAATTTGAGAAAACAATTTAATATGAATGCTCGAATAACATATAGAAGGATACTGAAAATATTTTTCAGAAAGGAAGAGATAATTTATACAACTTATTTTGAACTTCAAAGCATTATATAGATTATTAAAGGCCTATAAAAAAAATATGTAATCTTTTCAATAATTTATCCGACATCTTTCAGAAATCAGAAGTCATGCAAAAGTTTTTCAAAATCAGAAGTCATGTGAAAGTTTTTGAAAAGTTACAGTAAAACTTTCAAAAAGCTGAAGGACATGCTGAAACAAACAAAAAATAATTGTAAGCGCGGATAATCCACGTGGTGGAGCGTCCGTGCTTACGAAGCGCAGATGCTCCACGGTGGACAATATCAGTGCTTACGCAGCGCGGATAATTCACACGTATACCTAGCACCCGTGCTTCGTAAGCACAGATTACAGTATTTCTGCAAATTTTTTTAAAATTAATTTTGAAATAAATGTTTATTTTTAAATAAATTATATAAAACCCGATAAACTGATATCAACGTCTATATTGGGCAACAACGATGCTGGCAGTGGGTTGATTTATAACAATTTTAATTATTTAATTATTTAACTAATTTATTTTGTTTATTTATCGACTTTCTTGTTTTATGATCTACCATGCCTAGAGATGAAAATGGGTCGGATACACTAGGACTCAAGACTCAACTGTTTAAAATTTTTAAGGACACATACCAATTCGACCAGTTAAAACTTAAACTCATGGCAAAAACTTGTGTGAGACGGTCTCACGTGTCGTATTTGTGAGACATATCTCTTATTTGGGTCACCCATGAAAAAGTATTACTTTTTATGCTAAGAGTATTACTTTTTATTGTGAATATGGGTATGGTTGACCCGTCTCACAGATTATGATGCGTGAGACGGTCTCACATGAGATTCACTCTAAGCTCATACCCTACCCGTTTAAAAGTTATATTTATTATATATTTTGATATATCTCATTTTTAAGATTCTTGGACTCGTTAGACTCGTTTAAAAACTATATTTATAATATATTCTGATATATCTCATTTTTAATTAACAAAATCATAAAAAATAAATCAAATCAATTCTCTCATTGCAAAATTAACTCAATCAAAACAATTGATCAGAACGTTCTTACTGAAATTTTTTCTTATCGCCAAAAAATTATGAAACATGTTGATATGTTTTTTAGGTTAATTTGTATCTATAACAGAGCATGAAGATGAGATAAATTTTGCTATATGATATAGTTTGTCATATTATTATAAAACATAATTAAAAATATATTTAAAATTTGCAATGTTTTGGACTTTACAAATATAAAAGCAAACACATATATCCAACAGAAGGGTATGGGTACGAGTTTGGTCATATAAGACTTGTAACCCGACATGTACCTGTTAGAACCCAAAATTTAATACATGTACTCGACCCAAGACCCACTTTTTCACACATAGCCACTCCAAATATGGGTTAACGAGATCTTACGTGTGTAGGTATTACCCTCACTTCATTTCAACGAGTAAGATCTTGTCACACATACAATTTCAAAAAAAAAAATAGGTCTTATATATACAGGGGCAAATCTTGATCATCCAACATATCATGAGGACAATGCTCACATGAGTAGGATGAAATAAACCCCAAATATGTAAAGCATGGATCAAGTACATATTATACCTAAACTCATTGTCATCTCTGACCATGACTTAAACTTTTACATTGAATGAATTGATTCAAAGTTCTTTTGAAACATTGATATTATTTATTAAGATTTTTAAAATAAAATAAATCAAATTAAAAAATAAAAATCAATTTCCTCAATTTTTTTGGTTGTATGATATATTAGTTAATAAATTTCATCAAGTATTTTGATGATATATCATAAACCAGTGATTCAAATACTAGCGGCTAAAACAATTGGAAAGCCAACTCAATTATCTAGAAATCATGTTTTAGGCTGGTCGAGTGAATTCAGATGTTATCGAGTCTAAATGGCAGTCGCAAGATCTGACCAGCCAAACATCCTCAAGCCAGATGGCTCAATAGACCAACT
Organism: Primulina eburnea; assembly: GCF_022965805.1. Lineage (NCBI taxonomy): Eukaryota > Viridiplantae > Streptophyta > Magnoliopsida > Lamiales > Gesneriaceae > Primulina > Primulina eburnea. The sequence continues at coordinate 25,710,367 of NC_133113.1, forward strand.
ATGGTATTTTGATAATATCTCTCAACTTACTTATTGTAATAAAATGATTCACCGTGAGTTGTAAAATAAATCATATTCAAAGGTTGAAGTCTGAATCGAAGCTTTAGAAAGTGATAATCTGCGATGATTTTATTGGTTCTACACAGGTTGCGAAAAGAGTTCAAGCATGTACATAGTCCAGTATTTTGAGCATATATCTCTCATATAAACTTTAAATTGAGTGATGCTTGATTCTTTGAAAATATAAGAAAAAAGGTTACAACTTTCATGTTTACCATGTTTCCAAGAAATCAACAAATCGAGGGCTATATTCACCAGACCAGACCACGTTTCACTCAACTGCTTTGCTCATTCAACAAGTTTGCTAATCCAACCAGTTCATTCATTCAACCGTTTTGCTTCTAGAACCAGACTGCACCAGCAACCTGCCAGACGTCAAATATGACCGTTGCGATGTCAAAAACAGTACACGATCTTTTCTAATGATTATATTCTTGTTTCTAACATATATATACACACACACACACACACACACCATCTTGAATATCGAACACAATTTCTGAAGGGATTCGAAGCACTGATAGCCTACATGAAAAAATTAAAATTAGAGCAGACCCAAGAAGGAGAGTCTAAATAGTTATATTAAATTAGTGGGAGTTTTTTCTCTTGTGTGTAAGGAAACATTTGAGAGTATATATATTGTAATGAATTAATTTTCTCACACACACAATCACTCACATATAAAAGAGAGATGAGTTTCAAAGTTTAGTTGAGTGACAGTATTCATACAAAGACATTAAAAATTTTGTTTGTAGTCTTGACATAAAAGACGTTAAATAGTATATGGATTGTGAGGTTGCGGCCTACAATAGAGAGTATGCTATGAGTTTTGATTAGGCAAAAGATAAGTTCTAAGTTGAAATGAGTTTGTACAATTGATTGTATAAATCAAAGTTTCTACAGAATCCTTCCAAGTGGAAGAAGGGGTGACGTAGAGGTTATTAATCTCCGGATATCTATAAAAAAAATTCGTACATATTTATTATAACATTTACTTACTTTTATTACTATTTTTGGTATGCATAGTTGAATCATTTTATATGTTTTTCAAATACCAAAATATTGTATACAAAGTATTTGCTAAAATGCTTCAACCAAATCATTTTTATTATTTCAACTTGTATATTTTTTAAACACTTTTTAAAATAATTAAAATTGTTATAAATAAGTCTATATCTTTCGAGAATATTTATATATCTTAAAAATCATATCATATCTTAATAATGAATCTCTTTGAATTTCTAATATATTATATCTTATTTTAGATCTTAATTATGAATATGTTAGATTTTCAATATACTAGATGTTATATTAGATTTTAATCGTGAATCTCTTTAAATTCTCAATATAAAATCATGTTGTGCTACTTTAAATACATCAATATTCGATTATAAAATCATGATACTTCATGAGCACCAATGTGTTATAATTGTGCTACTTGTATAACACCAACAAATACATTATAAAATTGAGTGCTGACAACACGTCATGCTGCTAAAAGAGCACAAAAAAATGAGATTAATTTTAACTCTAAATTGGTTACAGTTTTATAATGATAACATGTTATAAATGACCGAAGATTTCGGTTGGGAATAATTCTAGCAAGCGGACTAGGTCAAGTTATAGTAAATGGACGTACAGTCCAAATATCGATCCCACAGAGACTATTATTTAATTACTAAGAGTTTATTATTTTATTTAATCTAGGCGAACAATAAAGAGTGATTATTTTGTAAAATGTAACGAATTAAATTAAACCAAACTATGCTAAATTAATGACTAAGAGCAAATTTCAGAGAAGCTTGGAACTTGGGGATTTTCAAATTTAAATAAAATGACCGGGACACACAACGGTAACAAACTCAGATTTTATCACGCACTGGAACAATTTAACCACAGATTATTCGCTGTCACGATGCAATTCTCTAATTTAATTATAAATCTATTTCTAGAATTTATAATCCTATTTTCATTTAACAGTCCAATTATTTCTAATTGAATTTAATTAAACAAAAACGCATTTATCAACGAAGAATTACAGCTGTCGCCTAAAATCGCACACTGAAACCGAATACTATTTCTAGTCGGTTTAACCGCGTGTTGATTAATATTTTTGAAGCTAAATTTAACCAATTCTCTTTCGAGTCAAGATTAAACAACAAACATGCAAATAATTGGCCAAATTAAAAGCACGAAATTTATTCAAATATTAATCAATAACATAGAACAAATTTATAAATCAAACACTTCAATGAATAACAAAAATCAATCGTTTGTTCCTATCGTGGTCCCGATCACAAAAGAAAACTACTCCATAAATTCAAAACTAAAATCAAATTTAATAATTGAATTCATGAATAAAACTAAGAAATTAAAAGAGACGAGAAAATCTCAGCGATGGCGCGCAGATCTGCGTGTGCAGCGCGTTGGTTTCTCCCTCGATTTTCTCCCCGAGCCGTTGCCTTCTTCAACAAATCTGAAATCTCCTCTTTTTCGCTTAGAAGTCGGCTGCTCTCTCAGAAATTCAACAACCCTTCTTTTGTTCCTCGTTTTGGGTTTTATTTCTTTCCAGATTACGAGCAAATCTTTTCCAAAATCTCGATCTGATATTGCCCACACGGACCCCGTGCCTGCATCCGGAGAGGGGTCCGTGTAGGCTCTGGACTTTTCTTTCTCGAAAATGGCTGACACGGACCCCGTGCAGGGGTCCGTCTGGAGGTCCGTCCACATACTGTAAGTTGGGTTCTCGGGTGATGAGGGACACGGACCCCGTGCAGGGGTCCGTCAAGGGGTCCGTCGAGGCTCTGTAAATTGCATCTTGGCAACTGAATGGCACGGACCTGTCTCCGGGGTCCGTGCCCAGGTCCGTGTCTCTTCGGCAAAATTCTTCTTTTGTGGTTGAATGACACGGACCCTTACACGGGATCCGTGTAAGGGTCTGTGTATTGGTTCATGCTTTCTTCCTATTCTTCCGGTTATTTCTGACGTGGCATTGCAGAGTTTGACATTTCTTTCACTTCTTTGGCTTTCCTCCTCTTTTGGTCAAACCTACAATCAGCCAAAATGAAACGAAATAAGCGCAAAACTCGGAATAAAAATGCCAAATAAGCACGAATACGATAAAATAAAATCCCTAAAATGCTATATAATTCGTGCTTATCAACTCCCCCACACTTAACCCTTGTTCGTCCTCGAACAAATCAGACAAAGATAAGGATGAGAAATATTTCAGATTCAGAACTCAAGTACCACAATCAAAACTTCTCAATTTGTCAAAATCGTTCACCCCCGGTTAAAAGATTACGCTTCGCAAATCACAAGATTCGTTTTCGTTGCAATTTAAAAATCTAACAGTCACCAGTAAAGATCAACGGAACAAGATGTGTGTAGTGTGCATGTCAGACTCGTACTCATCAACAGTTACTTGGTTTTAGGATCACTTCTTTTTGTTTGTTATCGAACCGCCCCATATGCTTGACTTTCATACCCCTCTCTACTAAATGTTGAACGACGACGACTAGGTTAATAGGTCTTTTTAAGCTTATAACGTAAGGCCACGGTTCACGGCTACAAAAGAAGGCGTGGGAATCAAAGGTGAGAGAACATAAAAAATTAATCCTGTCGCACATTCACTTAACTTTTGACTCATCACCAACTACTGCATTTTCATCATTTTTAGAGCCCCCTTCGTTTCCTTTCTTTACCATTATCCATCAACTTTCACCCACAGATTTTTCGGGTGTTTTCAATACTACACACTTTCTTCCCTTTTCTTTTCTTTTTGTTTCTCTATTCTTTCTTTTTTTTTTTTTTTTTTTTTGAATAAAGATTCATTGACTCCTTCACACATATTTCTTCAACCCATTGGGGTATTTCAACCGTTTCAATGTGTACAGGAAGTTTATTTATCTCACAAGTGGGTAGGGAAAAGTGTATAGGCTAAACTCCAGGTAGTTGATGTGGGACTTTGAATAAATTACGAATGGGGGCTAATCGTGTGTCATAGACACACACCATTCGATTTTTGTAGGCTCAAAAAGGGTTACTAGAGACAATAACTGATGTATCGGTTAGGCTTGAAAGGCTCAAACGGTCCAAAGATCGCCTAAATCATCCCTAAGTCACCATCGTTCGTATTTTCGCTTCGAGGGCTAATCAGACAAGTTCTAGGGATCGTTGTTCGATATATCTATTTTTTTTTTTTTTAAGTTCACCTTACACCGATTTACCGTTAATGAACAAAAATCTGACCACGTGCATAGAATGAAATGTTGATACAGAACTAGTTAATGTCTGACTCTCTCCTTGAAACTACGACTCATCTCATTCAATACTAGGCGTGAAACGATTTCCCGGGTGATCCAAAATCTAACAAATTAATCAGAATATCAAGTTAAACAGGAGTTCGTTGTCTAAAAATAATCTCATCCTACGTGAAAAGTGCTGTTAAGTGGTGTGCAACGATGTGAAACTAAACTGACCTACCCCCACACTTTGAAATCGACACTGCCCTCAGTGTAAAACAGGTAAAAAAATGTATGATCAGGACAGTTAAAGCAAAAACACTTCCCTGGACAAAGGTCGAGTAAGTGGCAAAATGTGGTAGAAATCAGCAACTCCTGAAAAACACGACATCGAATACACAAGGAAACGTAAAAATGAACAGGAATATCAATCATGCACACAAGTAAAGCCAGCCGAGAATAATCATAAATAAATAAGTCTCAGAATATCAACAACAGCATCGGAAAGTAATAATCACAGCTAGAGAACAATCAACCCTCCAAAAGTCTGAAAATAAAAAAAATGAAACGACTACTCCTCATCAGATCCGAGCTCCAAGTCCTCCAGCCCGTCAAGTGCGGATCGGTCGCAGGGTGGCGCAAAGATATCGGCGGTAGACGACTGTGTCTGCTGATAATGCTCGATACGAGCCAAGCGAGTGCGGATGTCGTCCATGGTATCAAAGATGGCCGAAAAGACCGGACGGATACCTCTCGGTGCACGCCGTCGTGGGGGCGCATAATTCTGTGGGCCAGCGCGGGCATCCATAGCCGCTTCTTCCTCCATACGAGGTTCCCAGGCCCGGTCAGCGATGGCGGGGGGAGGCACCGGTGGATCCCGGGGATGATGACTGATGTGTCGACTCCCAGGATTACGATACCACGCTCCCTGTCGAAAAATGAAGAACATGCCCTGCATGGCCTGAGCAGTGAGCATCTGGGTAGAGGTAGGCATGAATGATGTCTCACCAGTGAAGTCGACGCCATGGGCCGCTAAAATCCGAGCTATGATGATGGGAAACGGGGCATACGGCTTCTTATTCTTGGTGGGGTCAATGTGAGCGACGGAACGCATATGTGAGATGTTAATCGACGCCACCGGAATAGCAGGAATGGCCCCCAATCCATTCAACATCTTATCAATGATGTACAGATCCATGTGACGGACCTCATTGTTGCTCGACTTCCTCGGAATAATGTTGGCACCAGTGAAATAACAGATCAAACGGTCCAGTAGTGGGATGGACGTCGGGAGGATGCTGGAGCGGGACCCGGTTGGGGTCGTATCGTAGTCGAGGCGGTCCCGTGCCTGTGGGATTCTGTACGTGCTGTCGGAGTGGAAAAAATCGATCTGGTTGAATTCCACCCAAGGGCCATCATTGGGGACTCCCAAAATCGAGGCCAGATAATCGCTAGAAATGCCGATGGGGACGCCCTTGACGTAAGTACGGATCGATGTCAACCCTGTTTTGTCTTTCTCTTCAAAATTCGCATAAAACTGCCACACCAGATCAGGGTAGTATGGCCCAGAGATGTCTAAGAGGGGACCCCAACCAAACTTATCGAATTCCGCCCTCAGAGGTACCTCGGCGTCGATACGGGGATGAATAGACTTTTCAATAATCATTGCGTTCTCATGCAAGGCAGAGTACCAATCAGAGTTCTCGAGGGATGTGAATCTGGAGGAGTCAAACTCTACTCTGGCACGACGGGATGATGAGGAAGCCTCGCTTCGTGCACGCTTGCTAACCAGTCGACGAGGAGGCATGATGACGTGAAAGGCCGAACTCGAAGGGGCGGACAAAGAAACACAGCAATCCCAACTCAGAAACACAATTCAACCGATCCCAAGCAAACAAAAATAACGCACAACTTAACACCAACTCAAGAAGTAGGAAACACACCCTCAATTCACGATCAATGGCTTCCAAAACAATGCACTCTCAACACTAAATCAACATCAATCATGAAGATAGAATATGCCTCAAGTAAAGTCCAACAAGCCAACACACGAGGGATGAAACCCAAGCAATAATCGGACCAATTCGCAATAGATTATCTCTTCTACAGCAGTATAAATTTCCCAACACTGATAATTGCTAATTTGAGACGAGGGGTAGCCACTCTTACCATAAACTCGAAGACGGTGATGACGAAAACTCGGCGAAGGGCTGTGCTCCGGCGGTGGTCGGCGATGGTGCGGCAGTGGTGCGGCGGTGGTGCGGCAGTGGTGCGGCGGTGGTGCGGCGGGAGCGATTTTGAAAGGTGGAGGAGGCCGATTTTGGGGGTTAGGGATTTTGGGTAGAAGAAATCGCGAATTTATTCTGGTATGATGCGAAAATAAGAGACACGGACCCCGTGCTGGGGTCCGTGTAGAGGTCCGTGTACCTACTGTATTTCGTCATTTTGGGAAGTGGAAAACACGGACCCCGTGTAGGGGTCCGGGAACGGGTCCGTGGACCTACTGTATAAGAATCGAAATTTTCAAGTTTTTTTTTTTTTTTTTTTTCATCAAATATACTACCCAAATCCAAATGTTGTACCAATGCATGTACAATTCTATAAATCTAGAACACAAATTTCAAACTTAATCAAGCACACAAGATGCACGAATTGTACAGAAACTTCCCCGGTTTGTTCGAGATATTGAAAATCGATCGCCTTGATAAATTCTCCCACACTGTAGAAATCCCACCGTCAGTAGATAAATTACCTGCACCACCATTCACTGAGATTAACTTACGAATAATGCGAGAAAAACAAAAAGAAAGTAAACTAGAACAAATAAAATAAACTAAAGCATGAACGAAAAATAAAATTAAACACTGGGTTCCCTCCCAGTAAGCGCTAAATTTAGAGTCGATAGCCTGACTGTACTCCCTTGATTCAGTTGGGATCCTGCAGATCCACTGTGGTCGGCTCATCGGGTATGGCACCACCATGATAGACCTTCAGCCTATGTCCATTCACTTTGAAAGATCCAGTTGCTTCACTAGTGATCTCCACTGTCCCATATGGAAAAACTTGCGTGATGGTGTAAGGACCGGACCACCGAGAACGCAACTTACCTGGCATCAATTTCAGTCGAGAATTATATAATAATACCTGTTGACCCACCAAAAATTCTCGACCGACAATGTTCTGATCATGCCAGCGTTTGGTTTTCTCCTTGTAAAGCTTGGCATTCTCGTACGCCTCCAACCTAAACTCATCCAATTCGTTTAGCTGCAGCACTCTCGCGTCACCTGTGGCTTTAGCATCAAAATTCAGAAATTTAGTAGCCCAATAAGCCTTATGCTCAAGTTCGACAGGTAGGTGACATGACTTTCCATACAACAATTTGAAAGGGGACATGCCAATGGGGGTTTTAAAAGCAGTTCGGTAAGCCCAAAGTGCATCGTCGAGTTTCCTAGACCATTCTTTCCTCGAAGCACCGACAGTCTTCTCCAGAATGCGTTTAAGTTCTCGGTTCGAAACCTCGACTTGGCCACTAGTTTGGGGATGGTAAGGTGTGGCCACCTTATGTCGGACCCCATACTTAGCCAATAGACTGTCAAACTGACGATTACAAAAATGAGTACCCCCGTCGCTAATGATGGCTCTAGGTGTGCCAAAACGTGAGAAACTATTTTTCATAAGAAATTGAACGACAACCCTAGAGTCATTAGTTTTGCATGCAGCCGCCTCAACCCACTTAGATACATAGTCTACAGCCACCAAAATATACTTGTTCCCAAAAGAAACCGGGAATGGACCCATGAAATCTATACCCCAAACATCAAATATCTCACATACCAAAATATTATTAAGAGGCATTTCATGTCTTCTAGAGATATTACCTGTGCGCTGACAGTTTGAACATTTTGTAACATACTCATGCGCATCCTTAAACAAAGTAGGCCAATAAAAACAGGACTGGAGGACTTTGGATGCAGTTCTAGTTGCCCCAAAGTGGCCTCCAGCCGGACCAGCATGACAATGACACAAAATTTCGCTTACCTCTTCTTGGGGAACACATCTACGGATTATACCGTCTGCACATATTCTAAACAAATAAGGATCCTCCCACAAATATTACTTCAAATCTGAGAAGAATTTCTTCTTTTGCTGGTATGTAAAATGGGGAGGAATGAACTTACTTGATAGATAATTAACAAAATCGGCATACCATGGTAGACTGTTGATCGCAAACAGTTGCTCGTCTGGGAAATCATCGCGAATAATTTCATTACCTGTACTTGGATTCTCCAATCGCGAGAGATGGTCTGCAACTTGGTTCTCTGTTCCCTTCCTATCGATGATCTTCAAGTCAAATTCCTGCAACAGAAGAACCCAACGAATTAGTCTTGGCTTTGCGTCCTTTTTAGCCATCAAATATTTTAAGGCTGAATGATCAGTATGCACGACAACTTTGCTCCCTATCAGATACGATCTAAACTTATCAAGAGCAAAAACCACGGCAAGAAGCTCCTTCTCTGTAGTGGCATAGTTCAGTTGGGCAGCGGAAAGTGTCATACTAGCATAGTAGATGACATGAATACATTTATCCCTCTTTTGGCCCAACACTGCCCCTAGAGCGGTGTCGCTTGCGTCACACATCACCTCAAATGGCGACCCCCAATCAGGTGCTATCATCACTGGTGCGGTGATCAATTTCTCCTTCAGGACCTGAAATGCCTGCACACACTCAGCAGAAAAATCAAATTTCACATCTTTTATCAGTAAATTGGTCAGTGGCTTAGAAATGCAGGAAAAATCTTTGATAAACCGTCTATAGAACCCTGCATGTCCTAAAAAACTACGCACTCCTCGAATGTTTGTTGGGGCAGGGAGTTTCTCTATCACTTCAATCTTAGCCTTATCGACCTCAATCCCATTTTCAGAAATTTTGTGCCCCAACACTATCCCCTCTCTCACCATAAAGTGACATTTTTCCCAGTTCAGCACCAAATTTGACTCCTCACATCTCTCCAAAACTTTAGACAAATTAATCAAACAAGTATCGAATGAAGAGCCAAATACAGAAAAATCGTCCATAAATATTTCAATGAAATCCTCAATCATATCATGGAAAATTGCCATCATGCATCGTTGGAAGGTTGCTGGTGCATTACATAGACCGAATGGCATTCGTTTATATGCAAATGTCCCATAAGGACAAGTAAAAGTGGTTTTCTCCTGATCTTCAGGGTCAATAGGAATTTGCATATAACCTGAATAACCATCCAGGAAACAGTAAAAAGGATGCCCAGCTAACCTTTCCAACATTTGGTCAATAAAAGGGAGGGGGAAGTGGTCTTTACGGGTGGCGTCATTAAGTTTCCTATAATCAATGCAAACACGCCACCCTGTAACAGTTCTAGTAGGGATTAATTCATTATTCTCATTCTTGACAACAGTGATCCCACCCTTTTTCGGAACTACTTGCACTGGACTAACCCACCTACTATCAGAAATCGGGTAAATAATACCTGCGTCCAGTAGTTTAATCACCTCTTTCTTTACCACCTCTTGCATAGCTGGGTTCAGTCGTCTTTGAGGTTGGGTAGAAGTCTTGTGGTCAGCCTCCATCAGAATTTTGTGCATGCACATGGATGAACTGATCCCCTTGATGTCTGCAATGCTCCAACCAATTGCTTTGATATTATCCCTCAGAACTCGCAGCAGCTTTTCTTCCTCCAAACCTGTCAAAATAGATGAGACAATTACTGGCAGTTTATCATTGTCAAGCAAAAATAGATATTTCAAATGAGAAGGGAGAGGTTTCATCTCTAAGATTGGGGCTTCTTCAATGGATGACCTTAAAGGTCTTGGGACATGCCCAAGTTCCCCAATCCTAGAGTTTACCGTTCTCGAGATCGGTCTGCCTGCTTCCAGATAAAGCATGTATTCCTTAACATCCTCATTCTCCAACTCTCCTGAACATGAATCAGTCAAACAAACCTCCAAAGGATCTTCACCGATCAATTCCTGCAAACTGCACTCAACAAGCTCGTCAGTAGCATCAATTCTAAACACAATCAGATTTATCATTAGGAAATTTGATGGACTGAAAAACATTAAACACGACACTCTCATCATTCAGTCTCAACACCAACTCACCCTTTTGTACATCTATCAGAGCTTTCCCAGTGGCTAAAAATGGTCTTCCTAAAATTAGAGGAATCTCACGATCCTCTTCCATGTCTAACACAACAAAATCCACTGGAAAAATAAACTTGTCAACTTTCACCAACACATCCTCTACAACTCCCCTAGGAAATTTAATTGATCTATCAGCTAACTGTAGAGAAATTGTAGTTGGTTTCACTTCACCTATTCCTAGTTTCTCAAAACATGAATAAGGCATCAAATTAATGCTTGCACCTAAATCACACAAGGCTTTAGCAAAAAATGAAGTTCCTATGATACAGGGAATAGAGAAACTACCTGGATCCTTAAGCTTTGGAGGTAATTTATTTTGTAAAATAGCAGAACATTCCTCCGAAAGCTTAACTGTCTCAAAGTCAACCAATTTCCTCTTGTTTGATAATATTTCTTTAAGAAATTTTGCATATGAGGGCATTTGAGCTAAAGCTTCTGCAAATGGGATATTTATGTGCAGCTTTTTGAAAATCTCAAGAAATTTTGAAAATTGAGTATCCAATTGCAGTTGCTTAGCTCTTTGTGGGAAGGGGAGCGAATTAATATCAACATTGGAGTTCAAGTTTAGGGACTTACCTTTCTCCTTCGTGTCATTGAATCCTTGCTTTGATGACTCCTTCTCCTTCGCATAATTATCGACATCAACCACCTCTTGCTTTATGGGAGACTTCACCGTGACTGCATTGACACCTCTAGGATTCTTTTCCGTGTCACTAGGTAGTGAACCCGGAGCTCGTGTAGCCATCTGTGTCGCTAACTGCCCTAGTTGAGTCTCCACTCTTTGCATCATGGCATCATGATTTTGCCATCTCATCTCATTCCCTGCTATGTACTTTGCAAGCATGTCCTCAAGGTTTGACTTGCCATCTTGTGGCTTGAAACCGGGTGGCATAGAGGGTCCAGCACCTTGTGGAGGCTTAGGTGGTTGTTGAGGAGGCTTTTGCTGCATAGGATGTTGTGGAGGATTAAACTGTAATGGCATAACAGCATTTTCTGATTGTCTCCACCCGAAATTTGGATGATTCCTCCAGCCTGGATTATACGAGAAACTGTAAGGATTGTTTTGCTGACGCCCCTGGTTTCCCAAATAATTTACTGAATCCCCTCCAAAACACTGTATTTCCTCAAAAGGCATATCTGGCATGAATGGCATGTCACAAGATGGACCACCAACTATTTCAGCATTTCCTTGGATCTGATTCACTGACTTGACTGGTATTGACTTCTGCGCTTGTAACTGTGACATCTGATGTGTCAATCCATCAAGTTTTGCTGTAATCGCTGTCAAAGCATCCATCTCAAGGAATCCTACTTTCTTCTCTCTACGGTTGTCTTGCCAACCCACATTGCTCTCGGCCATATTAGATATGATTTCGAGCGCTGCGGTTGGCGTTTTCCTGTATAGACTCCCATTTGCTGCCGCATCAAGCATAGATCTCACAGAAGGATCTACCCCATAGTAAAATGTCTCCACCTGCTGGCCTACTGAAAAACCATGTCTCGGGCACATTCTCAACATCTTTTTAAACCTCGCCCATGCTGAATTCAGTGATTCCCCATCTCTCTGTCTAAATGAAGTGATTTCATTTCGCAGTTGTGTAATCTTAGTAGGGGGAAAATACCTGTGCATGAAGAACTCAACTAGCCCATCCCAAGTAGTGATAGAACCAGCTGGAAGGTCGCGAAGCCACTCCATAGCTTCTCCTTGCAAGGAGAATGGAAATAGTCTGAGTCGTATGGCATCAGTACTCACCCCATTGCACTTAATCGTATCACAGATTGACAGAAAATTCTCCAGATGTGCATTGGGGTCTTCAGATGGCGCTCCACCAAACTTTACTTGCATTTGGATCATCTGGATGATGCCTGGCTTCAGCTCGAATGTATTTGCCTGAATCGTAGGGCGGATTATACTAGACCCATAACCTTCGAATGCTGGTCGATGAAGCTCCATCAATGTACGGTTATCCTCTTCTCCGGCCATTTCCTCAACTTCTGGTTTACGGTCTATTTCGGATTCTGCTTCAGATTCGAATTCCAGAGTCAAGTTGTTGTTCCTTCGGGCTCTGCGGATACTGCGGAGAGTGCTTTCAATCTCAAGATCAAGTGGCACTAGATTCCTGACGTCTTGAGCACGGCTCATATAACACGAGCTAACCTCTGAAATCAAAAATTTAAGTTCACGATTTAAGCTCCAAGAGAGAATAAGTAGAATAACCAAAGGTAATTAAAATGCTAAAGAAAGAATAAAAACAATTTTAAACTAAGAGTAAAAGCCTAGTCTCAAACAAATAATTTATCCTAATATCAAATAAATAGTCCCCGGCAACGGCGCCAAAAACTTGACCGAAGATTTCGGTTGGGAATAATTCTAGCAAGCGGACTAGGTCAAGTTATAGTAAATGGACGTACAGTCCAAGTATCGATCCCACAGAGACTATTATTTAATTACTAAGAGTTTATTATTTTATTTAATCTAGGCGAACAATAAAGAGTGATTATTTTGTAAAATGTAACGAATTAAATTAAACCAAACTATGCTAAATTAATGACTAAGAGCAAATTTCAGAGAAGCTTGGAACTTGGGGATTTTCAAATTTAAATAAAATGACCGAGACACACAACGGTAACAAACTTAGATTTTATCACGCACTGGAACAATTTAACCACAGATTATTCGCTGTCACGATGCAATTCTCTAATTTAATTATAAATCTATTTCTAGAATTTATAATCCTATTTTCATTTAACAGTCCAATTATTTCTAATTGAATTTAATTAAACAAAAACGCATTTATCAACGAAGAATTACAGCTGTCGCCTAAAATCGCACACTGAAACCGAATACTATTTCTAGTCGGTTTAACCGCGTGTTGATTAATATTTTTGAAGCTAAATTTAACCAATTCTCTTTCGAGTCAAGATTAAACAACAAACATGCAAATAATTGGCCAAATTAAAAGCACGAAATTTATTCAAATATTAATCAATAACATAGAACAAATTTATAAATCAAACACTTCAATGAATAACAAAAATCAATCGTTTGTTCCTATCGTGGTCCCGATCACAAAATAAAACTACTCCATAAATTCAAAACTAAAATCAAATTTAATAATTGAATTCATGAATAAAACTAAGAAATTAAAAGAGACGAGAAAATCTCAGCGATGGCGCGCAGATCTGTGTGTGCAGCGCGTTGGTTTCTCCCTCGATTTTCTCCCCGAGCCGTTGCCTTCTTCAACAAATCTGAAATCTCCTCTTTTTCGCTTAGAAGTCGGCTGCTCTCTCAGAAATTCAACAACCCTTCTTTTTTTCCTCGTTTTGGGTTTTATTTCTTTCCAGATTACGAGCAAATCTTTTCCAAAATCTCGATCTGATATTGCCCACACGGACCCCGTGCCTGCATCCGGAGAGGGGTCCGTGTAGGCTCTGGACTTTTCTTTCTCGAAAATGGCTGACACGGACCCCGTGCAGGGGTCCGTCTGGAGGTCCGTCCACATACTGTAAGTTGGGTTCTCGGGTGATGAGGGACACGGACCCCGTGCAGGGGTCCGTCAAGGGGTCCGTCGAGGCTCTGTAAATTGCATCTTGGCAACTGAATGGCACGGACCTGTCTCCGGGGTCCGTGCCCAGGTCCGTGTCTCTTCGACAAAATTCTTCTTTTGTGGTTGAATGACACGGACCCTTACACGGGATCCGTGTAAGGGTCTGTGTATTGGTTCATGCTTTCTTCCTATTCTTCCGGTTATTTCTGACGTGGCATTGCAGAGTTTGACATTTCTTTCACTTCTTTGACTTTCCTCCTCTTTTGGTCAAACCTACAATCAGCCAAAATGAAACGAAATAAGCGCAAAACTCGGAATAAAAATGTCAAATAAGCACGAATACGATAAAATAAAATCCCTAAAATGCTATATAATTCGTGCTTATCAATAAACAATAACAAAAAAGAGAGAATGAATAAAAATATATTATACGAGTCAATGTTCAAGTCATAATTCTAATTGAACTCAATCACCTTATTTTTAAGATACAATAATAGAATACAAATGCAATCTTTCAAATTTAACTAAATAAGGATAATCATTTTCAACAACGATCAGAAACAATATTCTATTTTGTTTGTAAATTCAAAAATTTTAAATTAAATGACAATTATATTATTGGTCATCAACTTCCATTATTTTTATAATATAATTTCGTGAATATTAACTAGTTTGGAGAAAGTATAATGAAAAATACCATTTTGATATAATCTTAAACATACAATTAACTAGTTTCTATATCTTAAACATACAATTAACTAGTTTGAAGAAAATATAATTGCAACATTTTGTTATATTTGTTTTTTTTTTTTAAATTAGAATATTTATTATTTTAAATTTAAAAACCTGCCCCCTAATGCAGACGAAACGACGTCGTCTTTTGTCAAAAACCCTAAAACCTAAACCCTCCATCCCCACAGATAACACCTTCCTTTTCAACACTCTCAGACGGCCTAAACCCTACAGAGAAACAAACGGAGAATGGGAATTTTCGAACCATTTCGGGCGATTGGATACATTACAACGGGCGTCCCATTCTCCGTGCAGCGTCTCGGCTCTGAGACCTTCGTCACCGTCAGCGTGGGCAAAGCATTTCAAATCTACAATGTAGTAATTCTCTTTGCAGCTTTCTTTTTGTATTTTTCCTGTTGATAAGCTGACATTGTTTCAATATCTTCTATGCGCAGTGTGCCAAGCTCACTTTAGTGCTTGTCGGTAAGCTCCCTTCTACGGTATTTTCTTTTCCTATCGAACTGTCCTATCGTGTTTTTTTTTTTTATTTTTGTGATTGAGTTCAAAGTATCCTCCAAGTGATGTTATTAAATTTCTATACAGTCTTTTGTAGCTGTTATTGTCTATGGAATTCTGTAAAATTAGATGATAGATTTGTGGAAGTTGCAGGTCATCAGTTGCCAAAGAAGATACGAGCATTGGCTTCTTATCGTGACTACACATTTGCTGCATATGGAACGAAAATTGCAGTTTTCAAGCGTGCTCATCAGGTACGCACTTGATAAATAGTAACTTATAACTAAAGATGTCTTTTTTTCTCCCTTGTCTGTTGATTTGTTGAATGCTTACCACCTCTGAAATCATCACCAAGATAAGCTCGTATTTATTTAAAATAGGAGGTAGAAGAGAGTGTGAAAGCATGTTAATTGTTTTGTTTCATCTGTCACATTTAGGCGTTGGGATCTGATGTGGTTTTTAAACGATTTATGTAGGTAAACGGCTAAAACACAATTACGTACAATGCTTAGGTTGACTTCAATTGAGTTAATCGTCCTTGTTACCCGTGGCAGTGTGTATATGCAATTCAGTACTTCTTAGGAAGCTGTACATGCAATTTTTTTCTTGGTTTTTTCTTATTTCTCTGCTTTGGTGAGAGGATAAATTGGCTTTATTTTGGTTTACTACAGTGGAATTGTAGATCTTGAAAGCATGATTCTTGAAGGCTACATGGTTTGTTAAATCTGCCACAATGTAATAACTTGAGAACTTTAAAACTACAAGGCAATTGTTTTTTTTAAATATTGTAATAAATAGTTTTACTAAAGTGTGGCAAAAAACCCGTAGGAGTACCACTTTATGGTAATCCTCCAATCGGGTTGGCGGAGTTCCGCCCGACCCGGTTGATAGAAGGTAATATTTTAGCAACTACCGAATCGGTTGCAGAGAGTTTTTGTCTTTGGAATTTTTTGGACGTTGTCGGTTTAGATAAACTGCTCGAGGCAGAAGTGCTCTTCATATTTTTTTTCAAAAATAACCTTTTTTAAACATAAAATACTGCGTTGGAAGCCACTAATATTTTTATTTTTAATATTAATAATATAAAAAAAATTAGAAAGGATTTTTTAATTAAAAAATGTCCTAAATTCCATTCATAAATACCCCTACCTCCGACCCAAAATTCTCGCGCCTTAAATACCTACTTGAATGTAATATCCACCACTAAAAATTATTATTAAAGTTTTATTCTTAAAAAATCAATAAACAATAAAACTTCTCCTATTCTTATAAATTGCATAAGATAAAGATTTTTTTGATGCAAATATTTTGGATTGGAGGTAGGGAATAATGAGTATTTATAGGATGGAATTGTGGAAATTTGGGGTATGTTTGGATAAAAAAATATCTAAATTTTTTTTATTAAAAGTTTTATTTCCAATGTAATCGAAAAATTGAAGTTTTGTCGGAGGACCAAAAACGTTAATAAACATAAGAAAAACTCCTTTCACCGACTTGGTTGGAACAATTTTTTTTTTAAAAAAATTAAAATATTGCCTTCATTGATCTGGTCAACAGAATTCTGCCAACCCGGTCGGGGAATTACTATAGAAAACCAATTACGAGTTACAACATTTAAAAAACCTACTCGTTGCTCCTCTTTGCCCAAATATACAAGTTGGGAACATTATGGTGTAACCGGGCTCTTGGTTTGGTAAGTTGTTTGAGGGAACTCTTATTTGGGCCAAAAAATTAGCATCTCATCACAGCTCTTGGCCAAGAGCTGCGATCAAGATCTTTTTTTCAAAGATAAAATGGCAGAGATTCAAAATTTATAATGCATGATCTTATGAGTGAATTAACTCATTTTGTTTCGGGAGAGGTGTGCTGTCATTTGGATGAGAAATTGGGTACTTATAAGAATTATCAATTACCCAAGAAGACTCGTCATGTTTCTTTCCATGGTCATGAGTATGAAGTTTTCTGTGAATTTGAAAGCTTCCAACAAGTTAAAGGTTTGAGAAAGTTCTTGTCAATGCCATTACAAAATTAACTCGTTTTGCCTCTTTTGCACTTATCCAAGTAGTTTTTAGTTGAATTATTATCGAGATTGCTCAACTTGGGAATTTTTTCTTTAAGGGGTTATTCCATCATTGAGCTGCTGAGTTTTATTTGCAACTTTATACTTTTACGACATCTTAATGTATTCCGTACACTAATTCTTACGTTGCCACTTACAGCGGTTAGTGGTCACTTCTATTTGGAAATTGTGTTAAATAATTGTGGTTTCATCTGCTAGCTATCATCGACCTGAGAGATCTATTTAACTTCCATCATCTTGACATTCGAATGCCGTCAAAGTGAAAGATATGTCTGTTGAAACTCGTAAACTGACATGCCTCCAACATTGCGTAAAATCATTTTGAGTGAGTTGGTGCCTTGGGACTCGAGGAATTTAGTTAGCTGAAACATTTACGAGGCACGCTCATATCTTGACGATATAACTGAACTAACTCTGGCATAAAAATGAACTTGATAACTTGCAGATGTCATGGGAAAACAAAATTATTAATTCGCAAGGTGAAGATATTATAGACTGGCCACAACCTCATCAAACAATAGGAAAACTCAAGATTGAGTCTTGTAAATTTGCTAACTTCTCAGAATGGATCGGGGACCAATTGTATAAAAAATTGTCAAGTGTGTCAGTAGCTATACCGAATGCACATATAACCTTCTTTAGGCTATCAGAGCTCAACGCGTGCTTCTAGGAGGCGTGCCAATAATGAAATGCATTGGAATTGAATTTATGGAAGTGGTAATGACGTCCCATTTCAGAGGCTTAAAAATCTGAGATTTGATCGCTTTTCGGCCGTGAGGAATGGTCTGCTTTTTCATGAACCAAGGAGAGCTTGATACACTTCTCCCTTATTCATTGGCTTGCAATGTTAAAATGCGACAAATTAAACGACGTTTTTTTCTACATGAAGCTTACTTTTTTACATGAGTTAGCTATTGAGGGATGCAACATTGTTTCCTTAAAAGTTTTCATTAAACTACTTGAATGTCAAGTCTATTGCTAGGTTTATCTCATGTACCTACGGAACTTATGGGGTCTTTAGCAAGGTTTAAGGGTGTCATAGCTGCTATGAGATGCTAGCTCTTTGGCCAAACGAGATTACCCTCACAACTATTTATCGAACTATGACGCTGGGTTATTGCAGAATCTTCCCAACTTGTAGCTTTGAGTGAAGGGGGAAACAACTGCCTTTTGTAGTCTTGAGGTTCTTGAATTATTCTATCGTGGAAGATCTACCAAACCACCATAGTTATTTAGAAAATACTGTTAGGACCAGTAAGAACAAAATTGACACTAGGATAAAAATATAAACGACACACATATTATTCTAAATATGGTGGTTGGTTCTACTCTCCAATCTCCATCAATGACCTCGGAGAGGGTGTTTTTTGTGTTCCATATGAGTGGGAGACTAATGATCATGATAATCAATCGTCTCTTAAAATTCCTTCCTCCAAGAATTTTCACTCTTTCTTGATAAAACTTTTTGTGCATGTCCTAGTCTTTCCTGCTGTTGGTGAACATTTCAAAAATTTTACGAGCAAAATATGTATATTCTTTATCTTGTTATTATCATATGAGTTTTGTATATAGGTGTTGATGTATTTCCTCTACATTGACAAAAATAACGCTACCTTGAACAGGTGGCGACTTGGGGGAACCATGACGCAAAGATTAATCACTTCCTTCTATTTGGCAAACACATCTTAAGTGTTGATGATAAAAGCAACATTTTCATGTGGCCATTTCAAGAAATAACTGATGAAAATTCTCCAGTTGGCCATATTTCATTGGGAACCAAGTTTAGCGTGAGCTGCATAATGCATCCAGATACTTATTTGAATAAGGTACTTTTTTGGTTCAGAAATCCAAGTAGGGAATATATGGCTTTTGCTTGTTATTTTCTGAGCATGTGAATCAAATTCTCACCAATGTTGTAAAAGACGCGCCTGAGGTTCGATTCTCATTAGGCCCAAGCCAGTGAACCTTACACCCCGGGCGCACTAATATTGAAGAGGCGCATGGTTTGTCAAGCAAACCTTTCACGATCAAATGTTTCGCATTGCAGCCGATACTCGAGTACCTTTCTTCGGCCAAAGCCATCCTCCAATGAATCTGGCAACAGCGAAAGCTAGTGGCCAGCAACTCTGGAGACTGGAGAGTTTTATTTTCATTTTTTGAGTCATTTTTAGGTGGTTCTTGCTCTTTTACTTCATTTATTTTCATATTTATGTGTAATTCTTATCTTAAGATTTAAATGTCTAACCATTCCATTGACTAAAATTAATTAGGTTGTTATTATTGAACTTGTTTGCAAATTATTTATCTGTATTGGCTGAGTTTTTAGGAAAAATATATTTATTGCTGATTACTTAATGTGGTGGCATAAATTCTTAATTGGGGATTCTCAACTCATAGTTTATAACTAGTTATTAATTTATTTCTGAAGTTTGTTGTTTATGCCTTGTGAATTTTATTCAAAATTCTTTGATGTATAACTTTTTTTGACCCTTTAATGCGCCTCACTTCTGGAAGCTGAGCCCTGTCCTCGCGATTTGCGCCTTGGGCTTCACAACCCTTCAGCATCTTGTTGCGGTCTTGTGTCCTTGATAACTATTCTTCTTACAATAAGCAATCCAAACAGGTGATTCTTGGAACTCAGGAAGGTTCTCTGCAATTATGGAACATTAGCACAAAGAACAAACTTCATGAATTCAAAGGATGGAATGCTGCCATATGTTGCTGTGTTTCATCTCCTGCATTGCATGTTATTGCTGTTGGTTGCTCTGATGGAAAGATTCATGTCCACAACATCCTCTACGATGAAGAGGTGGTTACATTTACTCATTCCAATTCTGGAGCTGTGACTGCTTTATCTTTCAGCACCGATGGGCAGCCCCTTTTAGCGTCTGGTGGTTCATCTGGTGTCATAAGTATTTGGAACCTTGAGAAAAGGAAGCTTCACTCCATCATTAGAGAGGCCCATGATTGCTCGATAGTTTCTCTTCACTTTTTTGCTTGTGAGCCTGTGCTGATGAGTTCATCCACAGATAACTCTGTGAAAATGTGGATTTTTGATACAAGTGATGGGGATCCTCGCCTACTACGATTTCGAAGTGGTCACAGTGCTCCTCCTCTACGTATAAAATTTTATGCCAATGGAAGACATATTCTTTCTGCTGGTCAGGATCGTGCTTTTCGTCTTTTTTCTGTTGTCCAAGATCAGCAGAGTAGAGAACTTTCACAACGCCATGCATCCAAAAGAGCAAAGAAACTTAAGATGAAGGAAGCAGAAATAAAACTTAAGCCTGTAATTGCGTTTGATGTTGCTGAAATCAGAGAGCGTGATTGGTGCAATGTAGTTACCTGTCATATGGATACTGCTCAGGCTTATGTGTGGAGGCTTCAAAATTTTGTTATTGGAGAGCATATTCTTTCTCCAAGCACTCAGGACACTACACCTGTGAAGGCATGTGCGATCAGTGCATGTGGTAATTTTGCTGTAATTGGGACTGCCGGGGGTTGGATTGAGCGGTTTAATCTTCAGTCAGGTATCAGTCGAGGCTGTTATGTTGATATGATAGAAAAAAAAACCTGTGCTCATGCAGGAGAAGTAGTTGGCATTGCTTGTAATTCAACAAATACAATCATGATAAGTGCTGGATACCATGGAGATGTTAAAGTTTGGGACTTCAAGGGGCGTGACTTAAAATCCAGATGGGAAATTGGTTCTTCTCTGGTCAAGATTGTATATCACCGTTACAATGGGCTTTTGGCTACTGTGGCAGATGACTTAGTTATTCGTTTGTTTGATGTTACTGCATTGAGGATAGTTCGAAAATTTGAAGGTCATGCAGATCGTATAACAGATGTGTGCTTTAGCGAGGATGGGAAGTGGCTTTTGACATCCAGCATGGACGGGACAATTAGAATTTGGGATGTGATTCTAGCTAAACAAATAGATGCTGTACATGTTGACATCCCTGTGACAGCATTGTCTCTCTCACCAAATATGGATATTTTAGCAACAGCTCATGTGGATCAGACTGGGATATATCTCTGGGTTAACCAGTCGATGTTTTCTGCATCTACTAAAGCTGATTACTATGGAAGTGGCAAGGAAATTGTAAATATCAAGCTACCATCCATTTCTTCAGTGGGAGATTCTTCACATGACTATGACGATTTTGCCAAGGCGGATATCAACCTGCAAGAAGCCAAAGATCCTTCTCATTTCCAAGTTTTGAATTATCAAATACCTGATCTTGTCACGCTTTCCCTGTTGCCCAAGAGTCAGTGGCAAAGCCTGATCAATTTGGATGTTATAAAAGCCAGAAACAAACCGATCGAGCCCCCAAAAAAACCAGAAAAGGCGCCTTTCTTCTTACCAACTATTCCATCTCTCTCTGGGGAGATATTGTTTAAAACTGGAGAATCTACTGGAGAAGAGAAGCATTCACAAGCTGGTGAAACAGATAGCAGCAGAGAGGTAAAAACTGACATCTCAGAGTCCCAGTTCTTGCAGGCCCTTCAGACCTTGTCAGAGGAGAAGAACCGTAAGTTCACATACATGTTAGCTTTCATATCAATTGTCTGAGTTCTAAATTTTCTCGGATCTGTTTAAAATCAAATATATATGGATGTATTCGTGCAGTTGCAACATTTACAGATTATATCAAAGGTTTATCCTCTTCCACATTGGATATGGAACTTAGGATGCTTCAGATTATAGATGATGAAGATGAGCCACAGAAGAGCAATAGATCGAAAATGTATTTCATTGAACTCCTGCTGGACTATTTTATACAAGAGATTTTATGCAGAAAGAACTTTGAGTTTATACAAGCTGTGCTCAGATTATTTTTAAAGGTATTTATTTATCTTCGCTGTCGTAGCTGCTTTCTATGTTAATCTTTTAAGGTGTTAAACATTGGCTTACTCCTGCGCACAAGTGCAAGTGGTAGAATCCACAAGCAAAGGCTATATGACATGCGGTTTTTGAAGTGAAATGTGGATCTTGACCCTTGAGCACATTCCCTATGATGCCTTAAAGGCTGGAGGCATGTTTGAATGTGATAATTCTGAATCCAATGTGAAATCCAATATTATGTAATTCGCATTTATTTGTACAATAATGAATAATAGGTTGATTGTTCAAAATCTTGGTTGAAATGCAGTGCCATAGTAATTCACATTTACTAACTATGCTCCACCTGATGAATTCTTAATTCCTTCTGACACCCTTTCTTGGTGTGCACAGATTCATGGTGAAACTATTCGACAACGGCCAGCTTTACAGGATAAAGCGCAAAAGCTTCTAGAGATCCAATCTACAGTTTGGCAAAAAATAGAGAATTTGTTTCAGAGCACGAGATGTATGGTTACGTTTCTTAGCAACTCGCTTGTGTGATTTTTATTTATTTGCCCATCTACTGCAATTTATCCTCAATATTGGTTGTTTTGTCTTCTTTACGGTTTTGTAATTTCACACTTTTGAATAGACTTTCTTAAAGAATATGAGTACAGGCAGTTTGTGCTTTTTGGTATGATATGTGAATGGCTATCCGGAGACAATGCTCCTCCGAGTAGTAATAATATTTTTATCGAGAACGGAATCTGGGGTTATATTTCTTGTCAAGTATCGAGTAATTTGTTTAGAAAAATTAACAGGATGTAGCATAATTATGACTCGGTTTTTGGGGTGATTTAATGAGATAAGTATGCAGGAATTTAATATATCATGGTACATTTTCGTTAGCTGTGAGATTGGTTACATGAATATTAATTCTCCAGATTAAGCGATGCTGTCATCTCTTAGACCAACATCTAAGATACATGGAGGAATTTGTTTAGAAAATTTATCACAATGCAGCATTGAATAACATTGTCATGACTCGAGTTTTGGGGTGATTTTATGCATGACTGCGTGTAGTTCTAGAATTAGCTCACACCTCGGCAAACTTTTGAGTGGAGACACGTGAATACAACAAGACTCATGTAAAGTTTATCTACAAATTGCATCACGTCGCCATAATTCCTAGGTTGATTCTGGTTTCTTACCTTCCTCGCGACTTCTTTGGTTCCCATATGAATGTCTATTAAATCCAATTTTCGCCAGTCATGTCCATTTCGAAGACTGGAGTTGTGAATGTGGTTGGTTGAGGTGATGTGATACTTTTAGAGCTGTATCAAAGAATTTGTTTCAGCGCACGAGATGGCGACAATCTTGGTGCTGTATCTCAATTTATTTGTTATTTTGTCGACAATATTATTTTGATTTTTTTAAAAACATATAGGGAAGGGGATTAGAATTTAGACCAAAACCTCAATTGCATATACACGTACACCATGTGACTTGGGAAGGGATGTCATGAAATTGGGCTACTGGAATATTGCAAATGGGCTGAATCACCCGAACCCACGTCACAAATGCTTACATTCAAGGCAAATAGTCCAGATGTTCCCAAGGATGAATAACATGAGAGTAATAAATCGATATAGATAAACAAAAAAATTATATCCAACTCTAATTATTTTCGAATTTGAGCCAGATACATGATGTAATAAGTAAGCTGAAACAATTAATGTCTTGTCCTTGTCACCAAATGGTGCCTAAAGAAGTCGTGAAATTTATTAGTTAGTGGTTTTGAACAGCCTCATTGTGCTTCATTTGATTCTCACTAGTAAAATAGGTTGTGAATTAGTTTCTTTTTTTCTTTTTTTTTCTTTTGGGTATTGTAGGATTGTGTTAAATGTTAATACTTAGCAAATTCTTTGTTCTTTTGAGAAAGTTATCTCAATGGCTTCATTCTATAGGCAAATTATGATTGAAAAAACATTACAAAAAAAATTGAAATAAAGGTCTCCATCAAATTTGACAATAAGAAAGCAAAGCATGATTTCCTTTTAAACCAAAGTACAACATAAAATTTTCTGTACATTGGTAATTGTCGTTTAGCTTCTGAACAAGAAATCTGAGTATTGCACTACTTTCATGGTACATTGCCCTATTTGATCTGGCTAAGGCCTTCTTTTAGCAACCAAAAGTTTACTCACAATTTTGTCGAAATTGAAGTACAAAGTAAGGAACAAGGATGCCAGCCGCAAATCCTAAGCCAATAATGAGGTAAAACAACTGTCAATGAATTTGTTGTGGCTGTCATAAATAACATCTTTCCCTTGGTCGGACTTGTCTTCGCCAGGGCACTTTAACCACAAGTGGAGCTCCGCAAAGGCCACGGTTTCCCTCAAATGTCATCGTTAACATCTGCCATGTAAAAGGTATCTTACCAGATAAAGTATTGTTTGATAGATTAAGGTTAACTCAAGAATGATAATGAAGCCATGCTAGGAGGAATGACACAAAAGAGATTCATTGCATGATACATCTAGATATGCCAGTTGACGAAGCATTGAAATATTTTTTGGGATTTGTCCAATTTAATCTCAATATTTTCCAAATCATCCAATATCTTAATGAAATCATCAATCTGGTCTTAGATGTTCTTTTATTATTTGATCTTGAATGAATATAATCTTTGTTCCATGTATAATAGATTGGCAAGGGACTTTGTCATGTATAGTTTCTCAAGTTTACTCCAAATGCCAGATGCAGATCTTTCTTTTACTACCTCGTGAAGGACTTTGTCTCCAAGACACACGATTATAGCAATTTGAGCCTTTTCAAGAATTTCAATCTTGTCTTCTGCTTCCAGAGGGCTTGTCATTTTTTCTTCTCGTTTGAATGCCTCCACCAATCCTTGTTGTACAAGAATTGCTTGCATCTTTATTCTCCAGAGGCCAAATAATTCTTCCGATAAAACTTCTCTATGTCGTGTTTCATTGAACCCATTTGTGATATCTCACATCTTAAAAATGAAAGATTTAAAATGAGTTTATAATGGCTTACAATGGACTTCTATAGCAACTTGGATTAATCATTTTAGTAAAGCGAGGACGAATACAAAATAGTTGCTATAGGGGCCTATTGTGCAGTCACGCAACCACGGGCCCGGGCTCGGGGCGTGAAAGAATGGTATCAGAGCCGGTCACCAACATGGAACACTGAGAAATAAGTGTTATGCGGGGCAAAGTGCTACGTGCATGGGAGCCACCTCTTGAACCTGCGGGGCAAAGTGCTACATGACGGGAGCCACCTCTTGAACATATAGGAGCCAGCTCTAGATTCTTGGCGCTGGTGGATCGAGGGGTCAGGACGCGACGAGGACGTCGCGTTCTGAAGGAGGGGTGATTGTGATGTCTCACATCTTAAAAATGAAATATTTAAAATGAGTTTATAATGGCTTACAATGGACTTTTTGTGGGGTCCTTAGCTCCTAATCGTTATTATAACACAATTTGATTAGGGTTAAGTAATCACAGCGGAAAACGGGTTTAAAATTTATTTTACGACGAGCCCAAAACATCTCTCCTAGATTTATAATACTAAAATAGTATTTAATCTCAAATCATAAAACATGCCCACACGAAATCAAAACCAATCATATACAAACAACTCATATCCTCGGGACATGCCCCGGTATATAGATACTTATACATATATACTGGGAACAAGACATAAACATAAAACCTCAGCCCAAGCTGTGGCTCCCTCCAGAAGTATCCTCTCTGGTCTCCTGATGTCCTGGAGTACCTGCCATTGTCCACACACAAAGACAACAACAGCCCCCCTTGGGGGTGAGCAAAGCTCCGTATGGAACAACCAATCATATATACCACAGATATCTATACGATGATATATGGTATGCAATGCATGTATGTCGTGGAGGTATCAGGTCAAATGCCCATCCACTGAGCACATGTCAGAATCAATCGAATCGCTATCAAATCAAATCAATGCTCGAGCTGGCACACCGGCCGATATGGGAATACACATATGACAACGTCGACGAAGCGTCGTCAATCCCACATCTCATATCCAATCATATGGGGCCACAATTGTCTATGCTTTACGGGTCATATAATACCGGCATAGCGATTGTGTTCACAAACCCCGGAATCCAATCAAATCATATCAGGGTATCCAAGGATCATAGCTCAACGTGCATGTCATGTATCGATGTATGCATAAAATGATGTGTGTTAACAAAACATTTATTTTGTACATCGATACTCAAATCTCAATGTCATGTATGCCACATCAAATCATCAAATAGGCACATAGACACGTATTCCAATCCAATCCAATCCATCCAATCATATATCATATAATACAGATACCTGTCGTATGTTACCCGGTCGAAACATACCTCAATTCTTCGATCCAGTTGATGTAGCTTGAAAATATCAGTATAATACTTTATCTACATCAATAACATAATCATTCCAATCAATAACATATCCTAAAATCATAAATATGAGTTTCAAATATTATTTGAAACTTCAATAATTCATATCAAATCATAATCATATCATAATTCAATTCCAACTTCGAATACGAGTTTATTGTCGGTTATTCTACTACATATCAGAAATTCAACTTCAAATACATGCTATTCCAGCACTTTGATATTTAAAGCTGCTGAAACCAGAAGAAAATTACCTCAGTCTAAAGCCCTCAACTCGCAGATAACAAATATATAATTTGTTTCGCGTTTAGACGGCGTTTCGAAGTCGATTCGGACGAAAGAAATCGGAATCCTCTCGGTTATTTTCGAAACTCTTAAATAAAAATGAAGACGAAGCAAACAAAATCTGATTCTTATCCTTCCACCGTTCTCGCGCTCGGGCGGTATAATTCTCGCGCCCGAGCGCGAGACATTCTGTCCCCGAGTGTCAAGTGTACCGCGCTCGGGCGGTCAAACATTACCGCTCGGGCGCGGCATGTTCTGTCCGCGAACATGTTTCTACACATCCTGGCGCTCGGGCGGTCAAATATTACCGCTCGGGCGCGGGGTGTTCTGCCCGAATACTCATTTCAGATACCCTGGCGCTCGGGCGGTAATTTTCTACCGCTCGGGCGCCACATGTTCTGTACAGAATGTTTGATTTTGTACGTATTGGCGTCCGGCCTTTCAAATCAAATTCATACAACATCAATTCATGTACAATATTTGTTTCTCAATTCCATTGTCATGATATACATCAAATACATAATCACATGACAATTCCATTAATTATCGATAATCACATAGGATTTACGATAATACGATAAACGACCCTTACATTTCTCCTCTCTTAAAAGATTTCGTCCTCGAAATCTCAAACATCACTATATACATAACATTGGTAAACATACATATGTCACCAGTTATAGTACATGTCAAAACTAAAATCAGAATAAGGATCAGAATACATCGAATACAATGGAATAGATGTCATAGAATCAAACAAATGCGGATACGAATCCCGCATCTTGCTCTCCAATTCCCACGTCGATTCTTCAATACCATGTCGTGTCCATTGCACTCGTACCAGAGGGATCGATTTATTTCTCAATATCTTCTCCTTTCGATCCATAATGCGAACAGGTTGTTCAACATAGGAAAGAGAAGTATCCAGTTCAACCTCATCAGGTGCAAGCACATGTGATGGATCAGGTTCATATTTCCTCAACATAGAAACATGAAACACATCATGAATAGCAGATAAAGCTGGTGGCAATGCCAATCGATACGCAAGATCACCAACCCGATCAAGAATCTCGTATGGACCAACATAACGAGGTGATAACTTACCTCGCATGCCGAATCGAACAGTGCCTCTAAAGGGAGATATTTTCAAAAACACTTTATCACCTTTCTGGAATTCCAAGGGTCGTCTTCGTTTATTCGCATAACTTGTTTGACGATCCTGAGCAGCTTTCATACGCTGCCGAATCAACTGAACCTTATCATTCATTTCCTGTATCATTTCAGGTCCAGTCAATTGTCTCTCACCAATCTCATCCCAGAATAACGGTGATCTACATCGTCTCCCATATAGAGCTTCAAACGGTGCCATACCGATACTCGTCTGAAAGCTATTATTATAAGAAAATTCAACCAATGGTAAGGTATCTTGCCATCCCATTCTGAAGTCCATCCCAACAGCACGCAACATATCTTCTAAAGTTTGAATCGTGCGCTCGGTCTGGCCATCAGTTTGAGGATGATAAGCAATACTCATAGCCAAATGCGTACCCATCGCTTCCTGAAAACTACCCCAGAATTTAGAAGCAAATCTGGGATCACGATCAGATACAATTGAGACTGGCACACCGTGCAGTCTCACAACATTTTCAATGTATAAACGGGCCATTCTCTTATAAGGATAAGTCCGCTCATACGGAATAAAATGTGCAGATTTCGAAAGCCGATCAATAATCACCCAAATAGCATCACAGCCCTTGGGCGAACGAAGTAAATGAGTCACAAAATCCATAGCAATATGTTCCCAATTCCATTTCGGGATTTCAAGACTATGGAGTAATCCTCCAGGTTTCATTATCTCGGCTTTCACTTGCTGGCAGACAAGAAATTTAGAAATAAATTCAGCAATGTCCTTCTTCATACGTTTCCACCAAAATTGAGGTCTCAATGTCAAATACATCTTTCGACCTCCAGGGTGAATACTGTATTTGCTACAATGTGCTTCTCGAAGAAGGGCAGATCTCAAATCAGAGTCATCAGGAACTACCAGCAGACCATTAAGTCATAAAGAACCATCAGAAGAAATCTGAAATCCAGACTGATGTCCAGCAGATACAAGTTCTTTCGACTTTTGAATCTGAGCATCGCTTCGTTGGGCCTTTCGTATCTTCGATATCAAACTCGGCTCAATTTGCAATGCTGAGACAGTGACAGAATTCCAATTCGAGTGAAAAGTCCAACCAGAAGTACATATATCTTCATGTACCTTGGCGACACTGATAGAAGCTAAAACAGAATCACAAACTTTACGGCTCAGGGCATCCGCAGTAACATTCACCGATCCAGGGTGATATTGAATCTCACAATCAAAATCATTCAGGAGATCCATCCACCTGCGTTGCCTCATATTCAGATCAGATTGAGAAAAGAGATATTTCAGACTCTTATGGTCCGAATAAATAACAAACTTTTCTCCGTACAAGTAATGGCGCCAAATTTTCAAAGCAAACACAATGGCAGCCAATTCGAGATCATGAACAGGATAACGTGTTTCATGAGATTTCAATTGACGAGACGCATAAGCAACCACTTTGCCATGTTGCATCAGAACACAGCCCAACCCTTTACCAGACGCATCTGTACAAACCACAAATCCTCCGGTACCTGAGGGAATAGTAAGCACAGGTGCTGTGGTCAATCTCGTCTTCAATTCAAGAAAGCTAGCTTCACATTCATCTGACCACATGAATCTCTGATTCTTCTGTGTCAGTTGAGTAATAGGTTTAGCTATTTTCGAAAATCCTTCAATAAAACGGCGATAATATCCAGCTAAACCCATGAAGCTACGGATCTCAGGAACATTCGTAGGTCTTGGCCAATTCAATACAGCTTCGACCTTCGAAGGATCAACAGATATGCCATGTCTCGAAATGACGTGGCCCAGAAATACCACTTTGTCCATCCAGAATTCACATTTGGACAATTTGGCATACAAATGACTAGTACGAAGAGTTTGAAGTACCAGTCTCAGATGTTCAGCATGCTCCTTTTTCGATTTCGAATACACAAGAATATCATCAATGAAAACAATAACGAATCGGTCTAGATAATCTCGAAAGACCCGATTCATTAAGTCCATAAAAATAGCAGGAGCATTCGTAAGACCAAAAGGCATAACCAGAAATTCATAGTGGCCATACCTCGTACGAAAAGCAGTTTTGGGCACATCTTCGTCTCGAACTCGTACTTGATGATACCCAGAACGAAGATCAATCTTCAAGTATACAGAAGTACCCTGAAGCTGATCAAACAAGTCATCAATACGAGGAAGTGGGTACTTATTTTTCACAGTAGCCCGATTCAGTTGTCTATAGTCGATACACATTCGCATCGTACCATCTTTCTTTCGAACAAATAAAACTGGAGCTCCCCAAGGTGATACACTCGGTCGAATATATCCCTTATCGAGAAGATCCTGTAATTGTTCTTTCAATTCTTTCAATTCCAATGGTGCCATACGATAGGGAGCTTTAGAAATAGGCGCAGTCCCCGGCACAAGATCAATACTAAACTCAACTTCTCGATGAGGAGGAAAATCAGGAATCTCATCGGGAAATACATCCGGGAATTCTTTTGCAACAGGAATCTCAGATAAGGAAGATTCCTTCTTCGACATATCAATAGCGTAGATAAGATAACCCCCATCTCCGCTAGTTAACAATCGGGACATTTCCAAGGAAGATACCAATGAAGTTTTGGCTTGGGAACCCTTGCCATAAAAATTCCACTTGGGTCCATTAATCGGTCGAAATCGAACCACTCCATGACAACAATCAACAGTAGCTCGATTTGTCATCCAGATATCCATGCCAACAATACAATCAAAGTCGTGCATTGGGAGGACAATCAAATTCAGAAATACCACATTATCCTCATATATCAATACACAATTATGCACAACTTTCTCAGACAATATAATCTTCCCTGCTGGCGTGGCTATCGACAAAATATCATATAACGGGGTACACTCGATATCGTGAGGTACAACAAATGCATGAGATATGAATGAATGAGATGCTCCTGTATCAAATAAAACACGTGCAGGATAATCGCAAAGCGTGCAAATACCTGCAATCACACCTCCAGGAGCTTCTCTCGCCTGATCCTCAGTCATGGCATACACTCTCACTTGAGGAGGAACTTGGGCACTCGGACCACCCGGTCCTCGATATCGTGGGGCACTCGACTGCTGAAAAGATGGAACAGGAACAGCAGGTCTCATCATACTAGGGCCACCTCTAAATCCTGGCTGGGGTTGAGCAGAAGTCGTACCCCTGTTCGGACATATTCGAGAGAAATGGCCTTCCTGCCCACATTGATAACAAGTACCAAACATACCTCGACATTGCTCGATAGTATGTTTACCCCCACAATGGCTACAGTAGGGAGCAATCACAGGACTCCCTCTCTGGGATCCACTAGAACTCGAAGAAGACGAAGAAGCAGAGCCAGTCTTCTTGAACTTCTTACCTCTCGGCCTCAAAGTAGGCTGCTGAGCTGACACCGGTGGTGGAGGAGTATACTGTGGACCTCCCCGCCTAAGTCCAGCCTCGGCTGCCTTAGCTCGTTCAACTGCCTCTACGTAGCTGGTAGGCAATCCAGAAACAACATATGTATATAAAACAGGATGTAAACCATTTACAAACCTGTTATATTTTGCCCTCGCATTTCCAGCTACGTGAGGTGCATACTTCAGTAAAGTAGAAAATTTCGAAGCATACTCTGCAACAGTCATCGTTCCCTGCTGCAGATTATTAAACTAACTCTCCTGAGCAGTATAATAAGAAGGAGGGGAATACTGCTCCAAAAACTGGGCCTTAAAGACATCCCATGTGACTTCAGTCCCAGCCTCTTTCAGTCCAATCTCAGCGGCTTCCCACCAAGATTTAGCTCGGTCCTTCAACTGATACAAAGAAAGTTTCAGTCTCCGAGCCTTGGAATACTCCACAATATTAAACAAGTGCTCGATATCCTTCAGCCAAGCCTCAGCTCTTTCATCACTCTCAGTGCCAAAGAACTTCGGTGGTTTCAGATCCTGGAATCGAGCCATCACAACATCCATGGACAATCCTTCAAATTGCCCAACAATCCTCTCAGTACTGCTACTCGCAGTTTCATTTGTGTGATCCATCTACAAATCAAAAGATGAATATCACCAATTTCATATCAATTCATAATCTCATCGTCTCATATCATCATCTCATATCAACAATCTCATCAGATACTTACTCAAATCAAATCAAGTAGGAGCAAGTAATACAAATAAATCAAACACATACGCACAATTCATTTGTGCCTATTCACGTGTACACAAGACTCAATAGAGCATTCCCAGCTATGCTCTGATACCATCTAGTGTGGGGCCCTTAGCTCCTAATCGTTATTATAACATAATTTGATTAGGGTTAAGTAATCACAGCGGAAAACGGGTTTAAAATTTATTTTACGACGAGCCCAAAACATCTCTCCTAGATTTATAATACTAAAATAGTATTTAATCTCAAATCATAAAACATGCCCACACGAAATCAAAACCAATCATATACAAACAACTCATATCCTCGGGACATGTCCCGGTATATAGATACTTATACATATATACTGGGAACAAGACATAAACATAAAACCTCAGCCCAAGCTGTGGCTCCCTCCAGAAGTACCCTCTCTGGTCTCCTGATGTCCTGGAGTACCTGCCATTGTCCACACACAAAGACAACAACAGCCTCCCTTGGGGGTGAGCAAAGCTCCGTATGGAACAACCAATCATATATACCACAGATATCTATATGATGATATATGGTATGCAATGCATGTATGTCGTGGAGGTATCAGGTCAAATGCCCATCCACTGAGCACATGTCAGAATCAATCGAATCGCTATCAAATCAAATCAATGCTCGAGCTGGCACACCGGTCGATATGGGAATACACATATGACAACGTCGACGAAGCGTCGTCAATCCCACATCTCATATCCAATCATATGGGGCCACAATTGTCTATGCTTTACGGGTCATATAATACCGGCATAGCGATTGTGTTCACAAACCCCGGAATCCAATCAAATCATATCAGGGTATCCAAGGATCATAGCTCAATGTGCATGTCATGTATCGATGTATGCATAAAATGATGTGTGTTAACAAAACATTTATTTTGTACATCGATACTCAAATCTCAATGTCATGTATGCCACATCAAATCATCAAATAGGCACATAGACACGTATTCCAATCCAATCCAATCCATCCAATCATATATCATATAATACAGATACCTGTCGTATGTTACCCGGTCGCAACATACCTCAATTCTTCGATCCAGTTGATGTAGCTTGAAAATATCAGTATAATACTTTATCTACATCAATAACATAATCATTCCAATCAATAACATATCCTAAAATCATAAATATGAGTTTCAAATATTATTTGAAACTTCAATAATTCATATCAAATCATAATCATATCATAATTCAATTCCAACTTCGAATACGAGTTTATCGTCGGTTATTCTACTACATATCAGAAATTCAACTTCAAATACATGCTATTCCAGCACTTTGATATTTAAAGCTGCTGAAACCAGAAGAAAATTACCTCAGTCTAAAGCCCTCAACTCGCAGATAACAAATATATAATTTGTTTCGCGTTTAGACGGCGTTTCGAAGTCGATTCGGACGAAAGAAATCGGAATCCTCTCGGTTATTTTCGAAACTCTTAAATAAAAATGAAGACGAAGCAAACAAAATCTGATTCTTATCCTTCCACCGTTCTCGCGCTCGGGCGGTATAATTCTCGCGCCCGAGCGCGAGACATTCTGTCCCCGAGTGTCAAGTGTACCGCGCTCGGGCGGTCAAACATTACCGCTCGGGCGCGGCATGTTCTGTCCGCGAACATGTTTCTACACATCCTGGCGCTCGGGCGGTCAAATATTACCGCTCGGGCGCGGGGTGTTCTGCCCGAATACTCATTTCAGATACCCTGGCGCTCGGGCGGTAATTTTCTACCGCTCGGGCGCCACATGTTCTGTACAGAATGTTTGATTTTGTACGTATTGGCGTCCGGCCTTTCAAATCAAATTCATACAACATCAATTCATGTACAATATTTGTTTCTCAATTCCATTGTCATGATATACATCAAATACATAATCACATGACAATTCCATTAATTATCGATAATCACATAGGATTTACGATAATACGATACACGGTCCTTACACTTTTATAGCAACTTGGGTTAATCATTTTTGTAAAGCGATGACGAATACGAAATAGTTACTATAGGGGCCCATTGTGCAGTCACGCAGCCGCAGGCCCGGGCTCGGGGCGTGACACCATTGATCTCGTAATTCCCACGGTCAGTGCCACTTGTTGACGAATTCTATTGTTATAGTTTATCGCTTCAAAAGTTAACAAAGATAGTCTTGGACTATCTTAGGTTTATGGTTGACGTCCTGGACTGTTGCATTCGATCTTTTTGGTAGTCCATGATAATAGCGATGTACATTGAAAGGGTTGTTGATCACACTAGCACACATGCAGCGAAAATTAATTTTTAACACACTCGTGAACTTTAATAAGTAAACACCAGATTTCAATCATGCACAAGTACGAATATTTGTGCAATGCCTCAGGGCAAAACTTCACTAGACAAATATGTAAAACGTTTACATTAACCAATACTCGTGAAGAATAACAAAACCAAATTCCTTGAAACTCCGAGGAATTAAGATGCATCAAAATAAACCAATACTAAAAACTAGATGCACAAAAACATATTGCTCAAAACCAAACACATTCACTCTTCGATCAACACTCTACGTCAGTGTTGTTCTTCGAGTGTTGTCAACACTAGGCAACACGATGAGTGTGTGAGTCAACCACACAAACTCTTTGTGTGAATCTTCAATACTGAATTTAATCAGGTTTGACAAGACTCCAGTAGACGTAAGCAACTCTTCTCTCTTAGCCTCATCACTTTTTCTCGACCTCACTTTCACAATATATCATATATGAAACTCTTCTTGATCAAGATTTCCATAGATCCTCCCCACCTATAAACAAGGAAAGGAATCTCACTCTATTCAAAGTATATTATATCTTATAGTCATAGATGAGTTCACAAATTATCTTGAATAATTCTCAAGAATAAGATTATCTATATTTAGGAAAACAAATCTTTTGAATGATCAAGTCAATTCAAATTAGTCTAGAAATGCAAAATAAAATATTAATCGATTAAAATAAAATATTCCTTTCATACATGTTTTACGCTCAATCACAGGTGCACCAAAAGGACATATAATTGACAGCAGCAGAGAACTAATGAAAGTTAATCAAGAATGAAAGGACACTAGACATTTTACGTGGTCCGATCGGAATGACCTACGTCCACGGGAGAGCAACCACCAATATTATTGAATCAACAAGTTTCACAAAGAACAGAAAATTACACAAAGAGATTATATCCCTTCTTTCGTAGCTTCTGTTCTCACTTTTTTCTTTGATCCTTGTTGTAGAAGATGAAGGGCAAAATGAGTCGTATATCTGTGTACGGACACTTTTTTTCTATTTTATACCAGACGGTTACAACAAATTCTTAACTAGCCGTTTGTCTTGGACGTTCCTATTACTTGTGGCCATCAACTGAATAACTTCCACACTGTCGAGTATAATTTGTCACACCAATATTGTGAGACATAATCCTTTCACAGGGTTGAAACTCAAGTCCAAATGCTTCAAGGATGTCAGCTGCATCAGAATATCTCCACTCAAGTTCAAGAATCCATATCTGGCATTGTCAAATGGAAAAAAGGTTGTGAAGATCAATGGTAATAACGCCACCAGTAATGTTATCTTCAGTCAAAGAAGTCGAGGCCATGCCGAGACAAAAGTGTGTTTCCGGGATCATTCAGACTATTCTTGAAATCTAGAAGTACTTTTTAATCACTGGAGGTACATGTGATGTGAGACGGGCAAGAGTAGCGAGTGAGCAGCCACAATGAATTAGAGGAGCACCTGTTACATTGGTTAATATAGTTTCAAGCTAAAAGACACTAAAGTTCTATATTCAGTTTTCATGTTTGCTGTAATACGTATGGTAAAAATAAATGAGTGAAAGAGGAAAAAAAGCAATATACACAAATTTGTAAGGAAAAGATGGTTATCTCGTACATTTACATAAAAATAGTTGGAAGGGAACAAAGGGGATTATTATTGACCCCTTCAGCAAGATATTCCTTTTGTTCTTATCTGTCGTTCTCTTATGCAGCTTAAGTTTTGATTCTCTCAAATTAGTGTAAATTGTTCTGCTTATTGTTCTAAATGTTAGTTTTATAATCAGCTCCTTGTAAAACGTCATGTTGTTTGGTTGGATGTATTGTTGAGAAGTCTAGATGGTAAACCCTACTATTGCGTGTGTTGTTCCCACGTGTGGTAATTTCAGATACTAAATATGAAAATAAAGAATAAACTGGACACCGAGATTTACGTGAAAAACCCCTAAAAATTATTAGGGTAAAAACTACGGGTAAGATGAAAATATTTCCACTATAATATTTTATGGTGTACAACTCACTCAATGTGTTTCCAAAGAGAACACACACTCTCTTAATACAAGGAGAACAAACACCTCACAAATATTGTAGAACTAAGCACTCAAATATTATAGGATGACAGAAAACTCGAAGAAGAGATGATTTCAGAATGAAGGGACTCTATAAATAGAGCTCATTGTCTGTGTGAAAATGCGTATAAAAACGTGTTTTCTCTTATGCTTCATTTTCCAACAAAGTCTGCAATTCAAACAACCGCGTTTTTTGCGTCTTCAAATTTTGCTGCCAGCCTTGTGCATTTATTGTTTGTCTGCCAACTTTGACATGACTTTACCAACAGCGTGATATGTTAGTGTTCAGTGATACCTTCCCTAAGTTTTGGAAGAATGAGAGATGTAGAAGGAGCTGCCTTTCAAACTTCCATGAATAAACTCTTGTGCCATTTATTTTATGTATTTACATTTAACACTTAATTCTTTGTTTACTTCACCGATTTTTCTTAGAACTTATTGTTGTTTGAAACATGAAATTGAAGAAAACTTTACAGTGCTTCGCCTATTGCCTGCCTTTACCTTGCTCGAAAATGTGTGTGTTGTCCTTGAAAATTTCAAAAATTGCATTGTAATTTGCAAATAGCTTAAGGGCTTATTTATAGTTGTTGAGCTCCCTCTTCATTTTGGCATGAAATCCTTGGCCTATAAATAAATCATTATAATAAGTGAAAATCCATTTCAAAATCTGATGCAAATCATTCCATTATTAATATAATTCTCTTTCATAATTTCAGTCTAAATCTTGTCATATTTCGAAAACTCGAGCTTCAAGTCTGAAAATTTCGAAGTTTAATAAACTTGATTTTTCGAAAATTCGGGGGACATATTCATTCTTTTCTATCTATTATTTTCTCATTATATCTTTTTATCTCCATTTCTAAATTACAAAAATATCAATCATGTTTAAATATTGTTAACTAAGTTGTGATTACTAATTAATTGCTCATTATTATTTTAATAATTCAACAGAGCGTAGGGGGCATTTGTTGCCACCCCACCTCTCATTTTTTATGTTTAAATTATTATTATAAAATAAAATTACTTTGCGTTCGATGAAATGATTTGATTTATGGGAAAAAAATTTGATTTTGATATATGATTTCAATGATAGCTTTGAAATAAGGTTCATATTTGATTTATTTCGAATATAAATCAATTAGTATTATGCTAAATTTCAAATGTGGTTGCAAACTATTCGAAAAAAAATTTCTTTTGTTGACAATTTTCAATAACAATATATTTATGTAAAAGTAAAATAAATTTTTTAATTTTTTTTATTCTTTTCAAACCCTAAATTATAAATTAGAATTGGAAAGTTCGAAATCTCTTTTCATTTCTTTATCAATCCTTAGAGTAATATTTATACTGATTGTCTATTTTTTTTAATTTGAGTAATTTTTTTAATTATTTTAGGGAATTTTAAATGCAGAAACACTAATTAAAAATATAATGACATTAGCTTAATTTCTTTTATAATATGTGACATTATTCACCATATTATTATAATATATATGATTATTATATGATGTAACTTCGGCTAATTTTTATATCAAGTAATGATATCAATAATTTTGATATTATTTTATATATCTATTTTAATTACTCAAATTTTGTCGGTTGCTTTCCATTCATTTATACTTCAAAATTTAGGCACGCGATATTTATGAAAATATGTATATACAATATGAATCGATCTCAATGGATCCCTCGCCTCGTTACAGCCCAGAGGAGAAGAATAGGTAGGGATGAAATTTTTTGTCCCTCAAGGGCGCTACTAAGCTGCACTACATCCCTTTCACTTGGTCTACAGTGTCATTGTAGAAAATCTCTGCTCTTTTTTCCTCCACATCGTTATTTCCTCCATCGATATACACTTGTCATTTTTTTTATTAGTCAAGTGCTAGCGCCCCGATAGAGTCTGTTTTCTGCTATCAATGGAACCGAAAGAAAGACAAAAAAACCAGTGCCTTTCGTAAGATCGAGACTTCTGGCTTGATTCTTTAATCATTTCATACTAGAAATAATCACAGGAAATCGTTCGATAACACTTCAACCTATTTCTTTCTCATGCTCATTAAAAATTAATTCATACACTTAATTAAATATATTCTGATGGTTTTTGTCATATACATACACAAACGAACGAACATAAAAAATAATTATTAATATTTAAGTTGCTGATTTTACAACCTTTAAATTAGTGAGGGGGTGTATTGGTTATAGACTTTTAATGACTTTTATGGAGTTTAAAAGTCTAGAGGTATTCAAACTAGACTTTTATATACTCCATAAAAGTTTAGTGGTATTCAATGTAAACTTTTGTAGAATTTTAAAAAGTCATGTGATATTGAAACTTGACTTTTAAAAACTCCACAAAAGTCTATAGATATTCAAAATGTCTATAGACTTTTAATGACTCTATGGAATTCTATTAAGTACAAGAATTATAGCTTAAAAGACAACAATAAAATGTCAACAAAAGTCTTTGATTCAACCTAAAGATTTGGATGTACATTTAATACAAACTTTCATTCTTTTCTCATCTATTTATTTTTCCTTTTATTTGTACTTTTTAAAACTAAAATTTAATTTTTTTATTAATTATTATATAACATTTTATTTTTAATTATTTTCTTTAATTTTAGTTAATATATCTTAAATTATTGTATAAGAAAATTCATACCGATACTATATCAAAAAAAATTCGGTATACCGAACCAAAAAAATCTTACATTATAAAAAAATTTATAATTTATTGTTTTAAAATATTATATATTTTAAACTTTTTGTATATATTTCCGGTATTTCGGTTATACCAAAATTTTCAAATTGGATATCGTTACCGTATCGAAAAATTCAGTATTGTTACCGTACCGTACCGAAATCTTCGGTATACTTAAAATTCGGTAAATGCAATATTTTTTTGTTACGGTAATCTCGATATACCGAAAATTCGGTATTTTTTCCTACCCCTAACAGGGCTTGTATTGGCATGTGCTATATTACACAATTTTCTTTGAAAGAAGTGTCGATTTGATGAATTTCAAATTGAACTAGATAATGAAGCTCAATTGTCTTCATCAGTACAAGTTTATAAAGGTGACGACTTTGATAAGTTATTTAATACTCAAAAACAACAACGAGCAAATCCTATTGCATGGAGGGATATCATAGCCAATGGAATGTAGAACGATGTTGATCAAATTGTCAGTAATGATTAGATTTTTTTTTTATAAAAGACTACTCATTATTTTGAGTGTTCTTTTAATAAAATTTTATTATGAACTTATAAAAATATTATTCATTAATATGTTGAATTGACATATTGAAATTTTGATTTCAATAAATTGGATAGTTCATTTGTCGTTTTTCACAAATTAAATTGATTTAACTTTTAAGTAAGTAAAATTCATTTACATTCATAAATAAAAATAATAATTTAAAATTGAAGAGGTTATCTATGTCCAATAATTATTTTAAAAAATTAATAAAAAATAAATCACAATTATAAACTACAAAATTCACATAATTCTATGAAAAAGTTTACAAAAGTCTACAAAAATCTTGAAAAAAAGTCTATAAGAGTCTATGAAATTTGTTTTACAATTCTATGAGATTCCATAAAATCAATAAAAATCCGTCAACTCCACAAAAGTCCATTATTTAAAAAAAGTCATTAAAAGTCCTTGAAAGTATAAAATGAATACATCCAATTCACTATAAATCCATTTTCAATTTTAAAAAATGGTTGAGAGGTGCAAATGAGTATAATATTAACCAAATCATTAGAAATTAAGCCACTCAATTTACACCTAATGATAACATTTCTTTTAATTATTTTTTAAAAAATTAATGACCTTCCGTATGCAATTGGATTATGAGATCGCGTGGCATAATTTCATGTGATATATAATATAAAGATAAGTTATGATAAATAAGATGTAGGATATTATATTTAATGTTTGGTATGATTTTAATAAGAGTGATTAAATTTATATATTAGATTGTAATGACAAAACTAACCTTATCATAATAAATTTTATAATTTCAAATTTGTTGCTTGAATTCATATTTTTATTTGTTCATGCACCGACAGTGCTTGCATGATTTTTTTTTAAACCTAATCTTATATATTATGTAATATGATAATTGAGCCCTTAATTTTATGAGTCAAGTCAAATATAAATTTTTAAGATTAATCGAGTGATACTAATAATTTTATTGAGAGTTATACAAATCATTTATATAATTATCTCGAGTTCATTTATATATTTATCACATTATATAATATATAAAAAAAAATAAAAATATTTATTTGATTTTAATTTTTACCTACAAGTAAAATGAGAGAACAATAGGGTATATGATTTTTATATATTGAGGGCAATTAAGTCAT
This sequence comes from Primulina eburnea, assembly GCF_022965805.1. Taxonomy (NCBI): domain Eukaryota; kingdom Viridiplantae; phylum Streptophyta; class Magnoliopsida; order Lamiales; family Gesneriaceae; genus Primulina; species Primulina eburnea. The sequence continues at coordinate 25,751,366 of NC_133113.1, forward strand.
TTGTGATGTTTTTATCATTAGATTAAAATTATCACATCTCATAAAAAAGATATTTTATCCTTATGTAAAATAATTTACTACGGGCCCATGATAATATCACGAGCTTTCGAAAAAGGTACCAAACGTGGGATAAGAGGAGATTATTTATCAATTCATCTCTTATCCCATGTACCAAATTATACCTTAGGTTCCGTTTGTTATGTGTGAGGGGATAAGTAAATGATTAGTAATTAAAGTGATTGAAAATGAGAGATATGGATTACAAATATAGTGGGATAAATAACATAGTGTTTGGTATGATTTTAAAATGATGAATTAATTTTTTAAATTTTATTGTAATGACCAAAATACCCCAAGTATTAATTAAATATAATTCTTAAAATAATTTGATTGATAATTAAATATTTATAATTATAATTTATATTTATTAAAATTAATTTAAATATATTTATTATAAATAAATTTGTAAATAAGCATTTATTGTAAAAATTAAAATAGTAGTAATATTTTGAATATTAATTTGAATGTTAAATAAAGTTTTGTGATATTACAATATTATTGTTTTTTAAAAAAAATAATTATAAATATTCTTAAAATAATTAAATAGATAATTAAATATTTATAATTATAATTTATATTTATTAAAATTAATTTAAATATATTTATTAGAAATATATTTGAAAATATTACGGTAATCATTAAACAAAATAAATTAATAAATATTTATTTTCATAAAAAAATTAATTAATATAATTACAAATTTATAAAAATTTAATTTAAGATAGATTTGCATTACAATTTGTTTTCTTTAAAATGATTGAAAATAATAAAAATGTATGAAATTAATTTAAAAAAATTATAATAAAAATTTAAATATTATATTAATTATTAAATTTTCACTAATTTTAATTTTCATATTATATTGAAGAAGACAATTCAAGGGTATTATGGTCAAATATACAATCTTATCATGATCATTATTCAAAAATTATATATTATCACACCTTTGAGAGGGGTATTTAATCACACAAATAACATTAATAGTGAGGGCTTTCAATCATAATCAAGAGCCCACATACTAAATAAAAAATGAACGAAACGCGAGATAATGGATGATTATTTAATAATCATTCCCTTATCATGGCTATCAAACATAGCCATATAAAGTTTGGGAGCGCGTATGATTTAATCAAAACAATAGAGTGTTTATAGAACTTTTATTTCCAAGTGATAAACATTTGGGAATAACTCCAACTATTCAAAGATTAACGAATATAGTTCTTCAAGGTAGAAGATGTACCATGAACTCTTTCTTGGCTTTCTCAAAAATCACATTGAAATTTTTTTCGGAAGATCTCGTCTATCAAATTCACGACTGATAACCAAGTTACTCTTCTAGTTTGTACTAGAAAAACTAGAAGAGATTTTTGCTTTGACACTGAAAACTAGAGGGGCGTTGATTCCTAGATCAAAGAGAGAGAGAAAAGTTTTCTTGTCTAGCAAGTTTGAGTGGACGCTAATGAATTTTATGCGAGACTAGATCATCCCTATTATTTTATATTAGTTAGATGTGCTTGAGTGATAGGCTTGGACTCTCCAAGCCCAATATCTTTATGCCCGTAAAAGTGTTTTTAGAATGATCTCGATCATTTTAAATTTCACTATCTCAACTAGAACAAAGAAATTAGTGCATGTGCTATCATCAATGGTTTAGAGATACAGTTAACTGTAGGTTCACAAATTTTTGTGATTTAAGACAACGATTGTCCTTATTCAGACTTACCATAATTAGCCTCATTCTATTTATCAACTCATTGATCACAAAAATATCAAAACTTTATTTTTTTATTACACTCACTGAATCAGGTTAAGAGCATCTAATAGCACCATTTCATGATTTCTAAGTATCACTGATAGAGCATCCTAAAACTTATAGATTTTGGTTACCGTACATTACTGCCGCTCCATCTCTTATATCCCTATTAAATCTGTAATAATTGGTACATCGAAAGTTGTATATAAATTTGATGACAATGTGATATATTTTAAGTGATCATAGTGACATCATGTGTACAATTAGGGAACCACTTTACCCTAAAACATCTCTTACTCTTGCAAAAGATTTAATGTACTATTAATTCATTAGATCACATAAAATATACGTCTGTAGGCGAGCGATGAATCCCCAATTACAATGTCTGCTCATATGTGTGTCACTACATATCCAACCTCGTCACTTGATGACCCTCATGGGGCCGCTAAGCGAGTCAAAATGCATGACTAACATGTAGAGCCTCAATGTTATCTTAGTTCATAAAGACTAATGATGTACAATCATAAACACATACTTATCAACTCGATGAATGATAACTATTTGGAAAATTTGAGTGATGGATTTTAGTGTACTCATAATATGAGCACTCATTTGTATGTTTGAACATCTTTATGTACATACTAATGAACATGGTATACAACATCACAAAATATTAGTATCGAGATCGAACGACATTTATCCTACTTTTGAGCGAAAAAATCAGCCTAGAGCTATCTTAAGGATATACAATAACTAAAACATGTTTTTCATGATCAGTATCTTATTACGACCTCATATATCTTGTATTATAGTATTTTCAAGATCTTAATCTTTACCGTTTTTATTAGTATACAAATAAATTAAATATAAAACATATTAAAATAAAGATTGTTTGTTATAAAGAGTCAATACAATCCCAACACAGTTATCTTGTAGGACATCCACTGTAACATATTCTAGGTGCTCTTTTGTAAATTTTCTAATGTTTATTTGCAGTACAATTTGATTAATTTGATTTTTAGTCATATTTATAGAAAGATACATTAAAGAGAATAAAAAAGAATGATAACTAATTTATACTTTTGAATTCAATGTATGAGATAAATATTATAATAAATATGAGTTATAGTCCATTTATTTTGATAGTATTAAAACTTTAATATACGATATTTTATCTCATTATTAATCTAATATCTATTTAAATATGAATTAAATTATGTATATTTATTTGATTTATAATATTTTAAATTTTTAATCACGTGAAATTAATAGTAATCAACATTAATTTACAAAAAAAATCTATTTTGATATAAAATTAAATATATTATGTAATTCTAAATAACAAACATATAACAAACTAAATTCACACACAGACACACATGCACATATATATGGTTAAAAATTTAAAATAATAAAATTAGTGGTTTTATTTTAAAATTAATATGATACTTTTTATTCATTTATTCATTTAAGAGAACTTTAGATTAATAATCGTTTGTCATTACGTCTACTCTTAAATAAATTGTGACTTGAGCTATTTCGTTGTCTACTTTTATTTTTTTTCCCTCATGACTGATATTTGAAAGAAATTTTATATATATATATATATATATATATATATATATATATATATATATATATATATATATATATATATATATATATATATATATATATATATATATATATATATATATATATACTAGGTAGGTGTACGTGCGATGCACGTGGAGATATATGTTTCATAATTATGCAATAAATATTATAGAGTAAGCAATTCATTGACAAAAGTTTTCAAACTAAGCAATAGAGAGATAAATCTATTATAATTATAATACATCGTGTCTATATAAGATATAGTACGATAATAATTTTCAGTTAAGGTTGCAAACAACAAAACAATGGATTACAAATGTATAAGATCGTAGCAAACAACCTACGCAAAGCAATAGGCATGTGAAAACTTGCTGCCTCATTTAAACACTCAAAATTACTCTTATCACTTTCTAATAGCCCCCTACGTTGTGCTGCTTCCTTGAAAGTGAAACAAAATATTCCACGAACAGTGAGCAAATCAAAGTAGGACTTAGGGCCTCGAACATGAAGAAGTAATAAACGATGATAATACCTTTCACCTTCCGCCGGATTTGCCGAGTTAACACGTCCGATAACCTGTCTTTATTTCCTTGGTTTCCAAGTTCTAGTTGGTCGATCCCAAACAAAATGCTCTGGGAATTAAGAATATAAGAATTTTGTTGCTTCCACAATGTGCGAACAAGTCCTGAAAAATTCAGTCAACGTAGTTTTGGAGACACATTCGAATGCCAACACATTGCCCAAGTTATGGTAATTAGAGAAGGTGATCATGTGCTTGTCCAGTAAATGTAGATGCAAATTGATAAGTGGATGAGAGATTTCATTCAGATCAAATTCAAAAATGTGCCACACTGATTCTGGAGCAGACACCAAGCGAGCATCCTGAAATGCTCGTATTTCATCTACAAATGAGTTAGAACTATGTGGTGATAAATGAACACTTATTTTGTCATGGCCCTTGTAAATATATTTGTATAAATATTTTACAGCCGTTAGCCCAAAACAAATTTCAACATTGATATGAAAATCATAGCGATAGAGTAGATAAGGATTATAAGGAACAACCCATTGAGAATTCATTGTACAATTCCGAACCTCAACAGAGCGACCATCGTTTCTCCTCCTGTGCATATATAGGGTAACAATCATATCGTTGAACATAATGTTCTAAAAAAGAGCGAGGATAATGGTTTTTGCATTTTCCATTAACCATAAATGGGTATTTTAAATTTAACGTGCCACAAGGTCCAGGAATCATATGTCGTGAGACCAAACCAAACAATTGAGGAAAAACATCTTTATCTGGAAGCTCAGCAACAACGTAAAAGTCGAACTTTTCAGGCGAGTTAATCTTATAATTAGATTGCAGGATAATAATCATATGACAATAAGGTAGACCTCGTTTCTGGAACTCGATAACATAAACATAAGCAACAATAGGGCCAAATATATAGACTTTTTAAAAATCTGGTCCTTAAGATTAAGTAATTTTGCACGAAACACTCGAGAGACCAAATGTGGACGATCACGAGCAAGCTGACCTTCAAATAAATTTTCTCGAATCTCTTTCCAATCCGGATTGCAAGTCATCGTAATAAACAAGTCAGGTTTTCCAAATTTCTGAACCAATGCAATTGCATCAAGATATCGACGTCGCATATCTCTTTGACCTCCTATGAAAGATGCTGGTAAAACAACACGTTGCTTGACCTCACTCCCACGTGATTCACCATTGGCTACACTGTCAACCACACCCGGTACAATTCGGACCTTATCTCACTTTGGTGCCTTCTGTAGTAATCTAATCTCTTTGTTTCTAGTTTAATGTACATATCGACAACAAACTGCTGCAATACTCGACCACCATACAAGATTAACGAAGTGTTGCTGCCATGGCCCATGAATTTGAAACATGTAACAATAGTACTCCCTACAAGAAACCATCCTATCATTTTTTCCACGAACAATTGCATGAAACAAATAAAATACACAAAAATTAGTTGCATGACAAAAATATAAATATATGCAGCCGAACATTATCTTGTTTGTTTGGGGGAAATTGCAAGAAATAATTACAAAAATTGAGTATGAGGTAAAGATTAAAAACGCACCACGACTTTCACCAGCAATAATACGATCGAAGGAATTAACATCTGCAAGTGGTAGCACACTCCCATGCACGTCAACATGGGCATACCCATTTTTTACCTTCAGAATATTCTGCTGTCACCCATTGTGCCCATACGGGAAAAAAACGGATATTTCAAGGAAACATAATAACCATAATAATGTTGTATTTGATGGGTTTGACCATCACGACCACAAACAACTATGTCCCTGTTATGTGGAATGTTAGCATCATCATTGCCTTCGACCCAAATAGCCGCAACTTGATCAGCGGATGGGCTGTCATAACATCTCTGGTCAACGGGAACATTTTTGGAAATATGCAATCTTAAGTTTATGATTGAAGAATAGTGATTTATCCTCTTTAGAAGTTGTGCATAAGGGCTTACTTTCATTATGTCCATCAGCAAAACCATGAGTTCTCTGTCAACATAAGTGTTCGGGAAAACGAACATCCTATTTTCCAACTCATTATCGTTGTCCCAAAAATAAAGTTGAAAATACCTTGCACCATCCGAATTAGGTATAAGTGGTGGCAATGAATGGAAAATCTAGCCAGGCGCACGAAATATGTATACCCCACGTTGAAGAGAAGCCAATTCCTTGTCAAGCCTAACCCCAAATGAAGTGAAAGAAAAAACATTGTTGTACAATCGTACTTTACGGCGGAATAAAATAGCCAAGGGAGACGATGGGTCCTTGAATAATTCCAGCAATGCAATTTGAGTAATAGGAGATATCAATCTAATCTCACCACATGCACAACAAGAAGATGGAGCTTCACAAAAGAATCTATGTGCGCCACAAAATTGACATGAAAGAACCATTGGCAAGACACTGATACCAGCAATATCTCTTTCATTGTCTGAATTTTAAAAAGAAATGCAATTGGGGAAAAAACCCATGTATTTCAGGTGCGAAAAAATAAACATAGGAAAATCGAGAAAAAAAATCCAAGTAAAATAAAGGCACGATGAAAACAACAACAGATTACTTACAAATAGGAGAACACGCCAAAGGAACGGACACAATATGTGATGTATGATGGAATTATATCATTGAACGACAGCAACACATGCGATAAAAAATATAAACAGATCAAAGGGGGAAACAATCCAATCGATGCAAAATTAAAATTATTACATGAAACTCTTTAAGATAACACACATAGCTAAGAGGGAAAATAACGTTAGGATAATACAGGAACTCGGAAGATGCAAAGGGGCATCAACAAAGCAAGCATGAGAAAAATGAGGAGAGCGAAACACATACCTTGTGACAAATCCCGAGATGACAGCCGGCCATCTACCCTGTGCCATGAAAAATAGAAGAAGTAAAACCAAAATAACAGAGAGAAATTGAGGATCACAGCGACATAAACAAATTTCAAGCGATAGAAATCAGTGAGTTTACTGGAATGTGGATGAAATAACCCATCAACAGTAATGACCATGGTGAAGCAGTAATAGGAAAGGAAGAAACGTAGGAAGAAAATAAATGAGGAGGAAATAAATGGGCACATATATCTATCAAATGGTAGTAAGCAGCGAAAAAAATAATCCTCCATGAATCCAAATTGCAAAATCTAGAAATATAAGGGTACATAGGGGAAAACATAATTGAAAGTGACATATATGTATGTTAGATGTTAGAAATCTTTTATCATATTTCAATATCTATATAATATATGATATTATTAGTTCATATTTAAAAATAAACTTGTTAAAAAATTTACTAAGAAATGTAAATAAATAATTTTTCTAGCATAAAATTTAAAAAAAAATAGGAATGTGTATTAATGTCCAAATCCATTTAAGATGGACAATGAATTACAAAAAACTCTTAAAAAAACCTATTAATTTAATTTGCTAACTTAAATTAACACACAAATTTAAATAAATATTTTTTTGGCATAAAAGTTAATGAAGAAAGAGGAATGTGTATTAATATTCAAATTCATTAAGATGAATAATTAATTACAAAAAAAACCTTTAAGATAACCTATTAATTTATTTGTTCATATTTAAAAATAAACTTGTTAAAAAATTTACTAAGAAATGTAAATAAATAATTTTTTGACATAAAATTTAAAAAAGAAATAGGAATGTTTATTAATGTCCAAATCCATTTAAGATGGACAATGAATTACAAAAAACTCTTAAAAAAACCCATTAATTAATTTTCTCACTTAAATTAAATTAACAAGAAAATTTAAATAAATATTTTTTTTGGCATAAAAGTTAGGGAAGAAAGATGAATGTGTATTAATGTCCAAATTCATTTAAGATGAATAATTAATTACAAAAAAAACATTTAAGATAACCTATTAATTTATTAGTTCATATTTAAAAATACACTTGTTAAAAAATTTACTAAGAAATTTAAATAAATAATTTTTCTCGCATAAAATTTAAAAAAGAAATAGTAATGTGTATTAATGTCCAAATCCATTAAAGATGGACAATGAATTACAAAAAAATCTTAAAAAAACCTATTAATTTAATTTGCTAACTTAAATTAACAAGAAAATTTAAATAAATAATTTTTTGGCATGAAAGTTAGGGAAGAAAGATGAATGTGTATTAATGTCCAAATTCATTTAAGATGGATAATTAATTACAAAAAAAACCTTTAAGATAAACTATTAATTTATTTGTTCATATTTAAAATAAACTTGTTAAAAATTTACTAAAAAATATAAATAAATAATTTTTCTGGCATAAAATTTAAAAAGAAATAGGAATGTGTATTAATGTCCAAATCTATTTAAGATGGACAATAAATTACAAAAACTCTTAAAAAATCTAATAATTTAATTTGCTGACAAAAATTAACAAGAAAATTTAAATAAATAATTTTTTTGACATAAAAGTTAAGGAAGAAAAAAGAATGTGTATAATGTCCAAATTTATTTAAAATGGACAATGAATTACAAAAAAAAAAACCTTTAAGATAACCTATTAATTTATTTGCTAACTTAAACAAAAAAAACCTTTAAGATAACCTATTAATTTATTTGTTAACTTAAACTTTGTTCATATTTAAAAATAAACTTGTTAAGAAATTTACTAAGAAATGTAAATAAATAATTTTTCTAGCATAAAATTTAAAAAAGAAATAAAAATGTGTATTAATGTCCAAATCTATTTAAGATGGACAATGAATTACAAAAAACTCTTAAAAAAACTTATTAATTTAATTTGCTAACTTAAACTAACCAGAAAATTTAAATAAATAATTTTTTTGGCATAAAAATTAGGAAAGAAAGAGGAATGTGTATTAATGTCCAAATTCATTTAAGATGGACAATGAATTACAAAAAAAACCTTTAAGATAACCTATTAATTTATTTGCTAGCTTAAACTAAATAAATGAACAAGGACATATAAGGAAATTCACAAATGAAAGTGGTATATTTATTTAATTTGCTAACTTAAACTAACAAGAAAATTTAAATAAATAATTTTTTTGGCATAAAAATTAGGGAAGAAAGAGGAATGTGTATTAATGTCGAAATTCATTTAAGATGGACAATGAATTACAAAAAAAAACCTTTAAGATAACATATTAATTTATTTGCTAGCTTAAACTAAATAAATGAACAAGGACATATAAGGAAATTCACAAATAAAAGTGGTATATTTATATGTATGTTAGATATGAAAGAGTTTCCATAATATCAAAATCACAAAACAAAAAAAAAATTGCAAAATATGACATACATATAAGTGAATTTATCGGAATTTATTTATGATGTTTTGGTATGTTTAAATTGATAAATACTACTTTATAAACATAACAAAAACTTGTGTGAGACGATCTCACGAATCGTATTTTATGAGACAAATAACTTATTTAAGTCATCCATGATAAAATAATATTTTTTTATACTAAAAATATTATTTTTTATTGTGAAAATCAGTAGAATTACTCATCTCATAAATAAAGATTCGTGAACCCATCTCATAAATAAAGATTCGTGAACCCATCTCATAAAAGATCTAGTCCATGACATTATGTTGTTCAAATGTCTTTAAACATTATTTAAATTTCATGACCATATTTTCGGCTGTTAGTCTCTCTCGTGCTATACAACCAGCCATACAGAAACATGCTAATTATAAACAATCTTAAAAATAAAGGGAAGAATTTCAAATTCGAGGAATTTAAAATACAATACAAGAAAATAGGATTAGATAACAAATTTGAAGTCCTTGTTCAAATCAAAAGCGCCATCAAACGATTCAAGCGTGTGCTATAAGTCTAAGAAACAATAACTCATGGAAGCAAATTTGTAAAGAAGTAAAATTAACAATTCAGGGACACAAAATCCTCACATTCACCACTCGGACTCGATCATCCTCATATCCGCGCTTCCTTGAATCCTGTGATGTGTTTTCTACATAAAGAATTGAGTGTAGAGGGACACAGATTTGCACTTTCACGTTTCTTGCACGATTTCGGTTTATAAAGGTAACCTAAGCCACTGAGGTAGGTTTCTTGCTTTTAAGGTCGAACAAATTTTCAAATAGTTTAGGGGCCATGGGAGGGAGATCCATCCGTTGAGGTGCCATAAAATTGACCATCTTTTCATGAACATGATACCTGCCAATCCATTAAATATTGGAGATTTCACAGATATAGCCGTAGCTTGGGGTGAAAGGAGAGCCCTGCCAACAACAATGCACGTACCTGATCTTGCGACTCTTCGAGGCACGACGATCAACAATTTTTCTCTTCTTCTTCTGCAATCTTTTCATAGCATAGAAGGCCGCCTCTGGAAAATAATCAAAATAGATTTTGGAAATGGTTTTCTCAGTTGGCTCAGAAAATATGCTAGAAAATACTAGTGTATGAAAAATCTGCAGGGACACTTTCCCACTAAACAAATTAAAGGTCTGGTTATGGAGATGCAACCAGATATTAACAGAATCTGTGTTGGTGAATCAGTTAGCTGTGTTGAAGAAGGAAAGGTGTGGTGTATTTTATATAAGGGTTGAAGTGGCCAACATTGAGACATAAAAAGAACAGTTGATCAAATTAAACCTCAAGGAGACGAGTAAAAATATTATTGCCAAAGGATTTAGATTTTGGATGAAAACCTGAAATCTTTTGCCAATTGGAAGAAAGGTATAACCTACAGAAAGGTTGAACCACAGACACTAAAGATCCCTCCCTTATACCACAGAAATTATAGATCCCTCCCAGACCTTGAGAGGTGTCCAAGCTTGATGCAAAAAGGGTGTTCAAAAGGATGTCACTATCAACCATCAGCAGCAAAATTGACAATAATTGACTGCAATTATCAGCTTCTTTAGCATGTCAGACAAACCAGAGCTGGCTATTTGTAAGATACTAAGATATGAAAGCCACAAAAGAGTTGGCAGACACCCTTCTAGCGACTAACGTAAAACCACATTCACAAACATTGCCATGCAACTAGTAATGATGTATTTGAGGCAAGGATTTAAACTAGACGGTCCGCAGCAAAAACAGAAATATTTAACAGAAACTACAGAGTATAGAAAACCTGCAAAATACCCCTTCTCCGACTGACTACAAACCGAACAGGCTGATACTGTCATTTAAACTAGAAATGATGCATTTGAGATAAGAATTTAAACCAGATGTTCTCAGCATAAAAGGAAATATATTGCATCCAAAACATCTTACCAGATGATGATGGATCGATCGTCTCGAAGAACTCTTTCAGTAATTGCTGATATAATTCAGAGTCGTCCAAAAGTTCAGGGTCACCATCGGCGTCTGTCTCCTACAAAAAGTTTCACATGTTCAGCTACCAATGGTGACAAAGACAACCACCAATAAGGGATAGAAATTCTACAAAATAACCATTCAATTCATTTCTTTTGATTCGTCTGAGACTCTGACTTTACAAATAAGTCACCTCCCCCCTCGCACACTGGGTTTCCCCATTTTCAATATGTTTATAGGAGCCTATGTCTCACCTCTCACACTTTAAAAAAGGAACTACGAACAAACCAAAAACAAGGCCTTTTCAGGTTTCACCGCAGGAGATGGGAATTGAGTTGCACTTGGATTGATCGATTTGATTTGGGGGAGGGACTAAAGAGATGAATTTCAAATATCACTGTCTTAGGTGTATATGAAATTGCATAACTTGATATGGATCAAATATGAAATACACTTCGGTTGCGTTTAGATTGAAAAATTGAATTTAAGTAAGGATTGAAATAACTCCATGTTGGTATGTATTTGAAATCCACCACGACGACTCGAAAAATACATATTTGAGATTTTGAAATCTGTTTCCAAGTGGATTCTCCCAAACAAACCAATGGATTCGTTATTATGAATTTGAAATCTCTAACTTCAAATCCATAAAGGTTTATCGATCCCAGGGGCTGCAGATTCATATCTAAATGCAACCTTCAATTTTGTCCATCCAAGCCAATCAAAAAGTTTGAAATTCATTAATCCAAGCACAACTGAATGTAACCGTGCAGCATAATCACACCAGTCAAATTCCCAACACTGAGATTTCTCTCACCTCAAATTTATATGTTACACGGATGATTAGGAGTTCTAGCGAGTTCTAGCCTTTATATCTCGACTTTTCACCTTGTTGAGATTCATTCAAAGATTTATCAACCGCCACATAAGAGGTCAGTATCATTTTCACTCTACATAACTACGTGGTAGATGAATAGCACCTAACTAAAACCAAAAGTACGGACATATTAAGGACAACTCCAGCTCTATAAATTTGAAAACTATTCAATTCAATTTTAAAATATACCAGTATATATTGCACAAAAGTTATCAACCAATCGATAAAACACTTCACTCATTACATCATCATAGTTTTTTATACTACATGGCCAGAAAAGAACCGAATATTTGGCAAAGAACTAATATAGACTACCATCACCACATATGCTGTAAATTTTCCACTTGCTACATACAATTTAAAAAGACAAAAGTGCAAACGTAAACAAAGAATAAAACCACTTTAAACAAGTCAGTATCAAGAAAAAAGCAAGTACCTTCTCATCATTATCATCAGTAGAATTTGGAACCTATTGAGGAAAAAAAAACAAAATATCAGAATACATAAAATAAACAACCCAAAACATATGGACATTCTGAGACAACTGTTTAAATGTAGTGTGGAATTCAATAAAAATCAAAAGGAAACCTACATTTCCAAACACAACAACCGCCGATCTATTTTGTTGCATCGCCTTAGTCATTTTACTTGGATCCCTCATATAAGCAGCCACTTGTTGACTTATACTCTGTAGAAACATAAACAGTCAGCTGTGGATAATTTAAGCTTGTGCCTACCGTGTCATAAAAAATAACTTGAAAGTCTTAATGGAACCTGATTAAAGGCATGCAATTTATCTCTAATAGCAGCTGCGCCAGTTGTGACCTGGGTCTTCCGCTGCCATTTATCAATTGATTTATTTCTAAAAGAAGCAATTCTACAAGAAGAAAATTTGTGATAAGTATAAATCATAAACCACTGTGATCTCAATATCCGTTACTGACACACAATAATCCAAATGAAAAAAATCATCAAGAATTTGCTAATGTTTATCGACGGGCAATTGTAGACCTAAACTGATACTAAAGTAGACAGAACTGCATCCAGAATCAATTATTATCTGCTGCCAATTGAAACAAGAAATCCAAATAAAACTTAACATCTCCACAGCTTCAGAGGATATACAGCAGAATCAAATATAAAGGATAAATCAAGAAGAATAAGAAAAAGAACGATCTTAGTTCCCACCTTGATTGCATTTGAGAAATCTGCAACCATTCTTCGTCAATGTCCCCGTTGGAGTAACTGGAGGCTTCTAATTGGTTGGAATCTGCCATCAAATTAGCTTTGGTGAACAAACCAACCACCAATTGTATGAGCACTCAACTAAAGTGATAACGAAGCAAATATATTTCAATTATGTTTTGAGAGAAAACATATTGATAGTAAAATCATGTTTTAACTTTTTATAGATTAAACAAAATATCACAGTGGTGCTTAGGAACTGGGTAAATTCAAAGCCGTGAGATATTTGAAACCAAATATCATATTTTCAAGATTGAACATTCACAATCTCAATGAAACAATAAGGTAATTTGAAACACAGATCATGAAGTTATTTCTGGAGATTGTTGACGAATTCTGCTTTAGTTGCTAGTTCAGGCACAATATTTTGATAATAAAATAGTACTAGGGGGCAACAATGGCAAAAAAAGCACTGACAATGATTATAAAAGTTAAGCACTTAAGCTAAACCATGACAGAATCTTCAACAAAATGGGCTGAATTAGGATTATGCAAATTCACTGCCATGAGACGAGGACATGTATACCTTCAACAAAGTGTGCAATGGATGGATTGTTCTTCAACAGTGCCTGCCAAAATTAAGTAGGGTGAAGGAGAAACAAAGGAAATCAGCAGATATGTGCAAACTCTGAGATATTTCATTAACTAAAATAGAAATAATCATGATTTCATTGATGTGACACAGAAAAAATTTCAATTTTACCTGCTGTAATTCCAGTATAGAATCCAAGGTCTTCTTGGAGGAATCGACTAAATCTGAATAGGCTTCACTCACTCCAGTACCCGCATCACAATATAAGGATCTAACTGGCTCCTTTAAACAACAATTTTTTTAGCAAATATCTTTTAATACACTTATATCTCATACAATCATTAATAAACAGGTCAAATTCCAGTTGGAACCTGTGGAAGCCTGTTGGAACTTGAGAATGCTTTTTGCAGCAAGAATCTGAATTCAAGTGTCTTGTCCCAGAGAGCCTTCCCAAGAGGAGGAGACATCATAAGATCACAGCACAGAAGTATAATCACATAAAGAAGCATAATTATTAAGGCGCACTAAGACAAATAAGTGTCCTGAGCATGAGACGCAAGGCAAAACATGTGCCTTATCGAAGGCAGGCGCACTTAGCATAAATTGTTAGAATTCGCGTATTTAAGGTGAATTTAACTAAAAATTATATACATAGAAATAGATTTAACATAACATTAAACAATAATTAAAATAAAAAATTCGTTAACAAATATACAATGTAATTTTTTTTAAAAATCAATTACCTAATCGTTAAGCCTCTTTGTCTTCTTAAAGAAAACATTAGATGAAAAGTTCGATAGGTATTGGAACTAAATTGCAGTAAAAAAACATAAAGAAAAAGAGTGGCTGCTAATATATTAAGTGCCTATAAAATAAAAAAAAATGAAAAACAAAATAAGAGAGCATTGCAGCAATTAAAGAAGTAAGATAGAAGCACTGTAGTTGAAATTGCAAAGAGAACTGCAAGTTAAAATTAGGAGAAAGATAGTGCTTTGCACTTAGAGTTCTGATGGAATAAGTATTAATACATGCATGAAATATTTCTAAAATAATTAAAAGGTTATGGGCTTAATCTTATTGCTCTTGGGTTATGTTAACAAAAAAAAATTTCTCACAAACAATTTTCACAGAAGCGCGCTTTTTCTCGCCTCAAGCAAGCCTTGCACCTTGCAAGAGGCATGCGCCTGGGCTCGCCTCTTGCAAAGTTCGCATCTGGGTGGTTCGCGCTTTTTCTCACCTCAAGCAAGCATTGTGCCGTGAAAAAGGTGTGCGTCTGGGCTTGCCTCTTGCAAGGTTTGCGCCTGGGTGGTTACCCAAGCGCGTAGGGTGCGCCTGGCTACGCCTAGGCTCAACAGCTCGAGTCACACGCTTTTTACAACTATGTAAAGAAGATAAGCCCAGCAAGGGCCAAGGAAACAACAAAAATAAAAGGCACACAGTCATGTATAAGTTGAGACAATTTCGCATCTCATTAATCATATGGCATGACCATTGACCAGAAAATCACATAAAAACAATCAAGAATTTAAAAAAGGAAATAGCATCATTTTCATTACACCCATCAACAAAACAAACATTTAACTCAAAGTAAGCTAGTGAATTTCGATGGATATTAACAAAGAAAATAAAGAAATTTGAGGAGTAACTTTTCAATAAAATAAATTATCTACTGACAATAAAAACCTAAATGTAATGTGACAAGAGCTATATACCCTTTGGTTTTTTACAGCCTGACTTTTTTGAAGGTCCTCATCTTTCTGTCGCTTTAGATTCCTCAATAGATCTCTGAATGTAATCAAATACAGTAAATTAGAATACAATGAGAAATATAAAGGTTATAATTCTACAAACATACTCAAGAATGCCAGGACTGGTAATCATCAATCCATAAGACATTTCATTGTGTTGATATTGATTGGCACATTGATGACATGCAACAACAAATTTGTGATCAAGGAACAAAAAAATGCTGAAGCTACCAGAACCCAAGTACTCACATTACAACTTAGAACAGATTTTCCTTTGGGTAAAACTATAGAAACAAAAAGCTATAGATAACTACGGAAAAACTTCTAATGCGCAACTACTATTATAACCAACACTGCAACAATAGATTGCAAAAGCTAGGAGTTTTACGGGTATATAAAATTAGAGGACGGAAGATTTCAAAGAGGGAACAGTTAAAGCTCCACGAAACTTGATTCCTAAACAAACATGCGGATTTTTTAAAAAGAAGAAAAAACATGACACATTTCCAATCTATCTTTGAACTTTCCTTTGACTAAATACCTAGTACAACATTTCACGTGTATTGAGGCCCAAAATACGATAATAAGGAACACAACATGCTCTAGAACCGGCTCCCAACCAGTTAGCATGCACATTTACCAGTTAGCACAAACGAAATGACTCTAAGCGACAGGAACAAACACCGTTATGCACCCAGTCTAAATGCGAAATTGTTTAATTATTTCTCCTATGAAAAAATTACCACGAGATTACAACATCATGGAATAGAATGCACAAGACAAAAAAAAGTAGAAGACTAGAAGGGTCATCCACTCACTGCTCCTCATTTTTGAGTTCCCTGTACTCTTTCTCAAGCTCTTCAATTTCATCACCTCTTTGTACATCTTCATCATCATTCCGTATGTCATCATCGTAACCCAACTCGTCACCTTCTTCATCATATTCATCCTCGTTACCTACATCCTTATCATCATCATGATATTGTTGATCACCATTCTGATAAATATCATCACTACCAACCTAAAATGGCACAAAAATACCGCAGATTTCAAAACACAGATTTAAAAATGAAAAGTATCAAGAACGAGCCTAGCATGCTCATTTACGTTATCCATGTCAATGTGAAATCCCAAATCTGTGTCACTCTCCGCCGTCTTCCTCGATTTCTTCTTCCCCATTATAAAACGCTAGTTATACACGACAACCATGTGAGATTTACTGGGGAAAAAAATCAAGATGAACAATAAACATGACTCGCATTTACATCGAATCTGTGCTCAGCTAAACGTTAACCTTTTTAGCTTAAACTTAGACAAAGAAAAGCATGTACCGTGCGAATTGGATCGGGAAAATTTCTTATGAGGGCAGGATGAGAAGATTGATATTCCACTAAAAAACGAGAGAGTTTCGAAATCTTAGCGAACAAATTCAGGGAATTAGGGTTTACGTTTATGCTTTTTCTTTTTCTTTTTCTTTTTCTTTTTGGGTATAATTCGGCCAAAAGATGGGCAAACAACAGCCGAGCCCAAGTCTTTCATTTACAATATTGAGCTACAGTTGGTTTTTTTTTTTAATAAATAATTTTTTATAAAATAAAATTTTTGAAATTAATGTGTGTTGGAGTTTTGAAAAAATAGTGCAAAATTTTCTGTAAAAAAATAAATAAACGATGTGGCAGTGGCCATTGTCAATAAATTTTTATTTTTAAATTAATTTTATTTTTTAAATATTTCTTTTAGAACTTGACAAATTTCTTATCTTTTATTTTAAAAAATGAGACTTGAGTTGATACCATATACTAGGGGCGTAATCACGGTGCGATTTTGTGGTTTTTTTAAAAAAACATTCAAACCGAATTGTCATATACGGTCGGCTAGTATTTTAAAAAAATAACGCGGTTTTACATGTACAATTAGTCTTATGGTTTTGAACGGTTGCACTCGGTTTACGATTTTTTTATTGAAAAATATTAAAACATGTATTCTAATTTATTTTAAACAATAATAATATATTGTTTTCAAATATAAATATAGTTCAAATCATATAAACATAAAACTAAATAAAATAATAATCAAGATTCAAAAATAAGTTAACAATTTAACAACACAACACACTCACAACAAAAATAACATTTACACTATTTTATCTTTTTTTAACTTTCAAACTTCAAACAAATTAATGTGGTAAAAGAAATAAATACTATAATAAAATACTAATATGAAGAATAATTAAAAATATGATAAGTTTTTGTTAGACCTAAATTTATTGTGGCGATACGAATCAAAACCAGCAGACTGTTAGTACAAATCAGTAGACGATATAAAAGCAGGACTAAGTTTTCAGAACTTAGATAACCAGAAGCAGAACCTAGTATAGAATTAGAATAACTTGACGTTTTCTTTGCTAACGGAAGTAGTCTTAAAAGTTACCGTTACTTTATCGAGTAGAAGTATTTATTGCATCATTAAATGCTGTACTAAGTCATTTAATTCGCTTTACCCATTTTAGTAAGTAACAAGACTGATTGTGTTGAAAGCTTTTTGCAGAATCCATTTAAGTAAATAAATCTGTTTCTTTCAGACACCAAAATAGCCGTTTTTTATTATAGACGTTGGATTCAAGTTATCTATATATATATGGATCAAAACCACTTGGAGCTGATCACTGATCTTTTATCTATCCAACGCTACTTTGAGCAACCGCGAATCAATCATCATCTTCTAAGCTCAAACTTGCAGAAAAGCAGTACACGCTTCATATTTTACATATGATCTTTCGAGATCATCTTGTACTGCTATTTTTTCATCTCTTCAAGCAAAACACCTTACTATATTTCGAGAAGAGTTAGTAAACTGGAAAAGAGTCTTTTCCAGAACTTTGTTATACTAAGTCACTTTGTGTTTAGTTACTAAGAGTTTCAGTAGGCAAAAGATAAGCTCTGCTGAAGTGGGTGTGTACAAGTGTTGTACTGTAAAATCCAAAGTCTTTTAGTGATATCTTCTGGAAACAGAAGAACGGGAGACCTAGAAAATTTTATCTTCGAACTTCCAGAAACAACTACTATTTTATTGCCTACTGTTATTACTGTTTTCACCCTACTCCATCGGATCGTTTCCAAACTTACTTTCGTGATCTGCTGGACTTACACTCGAACAAGAACAACTACAATCTCTAACAGAATTCTAGCACCCTTTACAAAAACTATCATAAAAGGAGAATAGTTTATTCACCCCCTTCTAAACTCTGCATCGATCATCAACAGTTTTCTTTGTAGGTGTAATAATTTTGAAGAGAGTTGAGATATAATAAATAACGACTTCTTTAATTGAATATGTCGTTTACAAATTATTATAATCTTAGGTCAAATATCTATGGCAAACGGTGTAAGCGGTACGGTTTAGTGCAGTTCTTGGGAAAAAAATAACCGAACTGTGTATGCGGTGTCGTTTATGATTATTATTTTTAATCGTGATTTTTATAAAACATTAGAAAAAACGGTACCATGAAATTCGGTTCTGCTAGTTCTGATGGTTAATAAAAAAAATTATCACCCCTATCATTTACCAACAAAATAATAGTTGAAATTCAAGTTCAATAATTTGAAATATAGACATCTTAAAACAATAATCGGTCAACCAATTTTTTTCGAAAATTCTTTATTTATAAAATATTAGATAATTTGTTTTTCAAAAAAAAAAATGTGTACTATTTTATCATTTTAAAAAAATTATTTGTTTATTTAAATATGTGTTGGTTATGTTTTAAAAAATAAAGAAAGTTGTGTGCATATTGGTCTACTTATTTTTTATTTTATTTGTACAATTATTATTATTAATTAAAATTAATAATAATAAGATTAGGATTTAAGATGATCTATCTTTCAAATTATTGTTATAACAGGCTTCGAGTCAAGTATCTCGGGTTTCGATATTTCGGTTCGGACATCCGTAGCATTTTTACCTACCTAACCCAAAAACTTGACTCCTAATTACTGTTTTTCATTTGGATACCTGAAAATATAAGTAAAATTTTTACTAGTCAAGACTTTCGAATACCCGATAAATTTCTTGTAGTTCCTGGTACCACAAAAACAATCGAAAAAATTGCACTCCTCCACTCATCAAATACTATACAACCAACAAATACATCTTCTAAAACTACAAATCAAAACATAGATCGAAACCGTGTAGCAAGCTTCAGTGTTTCAAGGCGACAAATTCGATTGCAAGGTTTTCACTACTGAGCGAGAATTTTCAGTTCCTAGCTGCTGATCGCTAGTGGTAGAGGAACTCTTAGTGACGACTCAAATAACATTGTAAGTAAATTTGGCTATCTTTGAACCTTTGGTTCAAACAAATATGACACAACTCTTTAACATATAGCCTTGAACGGCTAGAGTTGGTGAAGTGACAAAATTTATGGCTAGAGTTGGTAAAGTGACAAAATCTGATCATTGATAATCGGATATGAAAAGTAAGTGTGTGCTAGTAAACAACTTGATATTTAAAAGAATAAGAGTGCTCAAAATCTTGTATATTTCAGATTGTAAAAGCTCGAGTCTTGTCTCATTATTTCAACTATTTTGAATCTGTATATTTATACAATAACATCTTCCAACGTTTGAAAATTTTCAATGATCATATATGAACATCTTCAAGTTCTCGGCATAGTATAGTGCAATTAATGTCCATTAGGTTCTAATTGCTAGATAAAAGCGACATGCAAGAATCCATTAAGCATATATTGTCTAGTTCTAAGAGGTATTGAAGGGTGATCGATCACCAGTGATGGTAGATGAGCCTTACTCAATTTGTGTTTGCACCATAGAGACTACTGAAAGTATTCACATCTGTTTTAATCAAAATCTTAAACACTCGTAATCTTTCTATCATCAACATGCTCTATTTTCGGACACATATTTATATATTCAATCACTTATGATCATCTTGTGCTTAACATTCACTTCAATAGACAGTGGTTTTGTGTATTTTTGTTGGCAAAGATATCAGGACTCTCAATACAAAAAGTGGATAACTCCTAACTGAAATTGATTTTCGTAAGTTGTTGTATCAGCCAAAATCTTTTATTGATTGTTTTTTTAATGGTAGAATGATAGAAGTAGAAAGATATGTCTTTCGAACTTTTATTAAATTGTATAATTTAGTCATATTTACAATTCTGATCTTGAACTAGAAACCAAACATTATATTAAATTGTATTTTATAAAAGAAATTAATTTATATACCCTGATTTGTGCGAACAGGGTAAAGAGTAGAGGGGACTGACCTTTTCAAATCGTAAAGGTCAAAGAGCATCTGGCTTTTTTTCGGATTATTTCATCCTACCCCTGCAGGCAGAAATATCCTGCCTGCAGGGGTACATCCAAGGGCCAAAATTTTTTCTGGCCCAATTTTATTTTTTTTTAATTTTTTTTTCCCCATGAGATGAAATCTCAACCACTCATATGAGGTGTGGGCATTGCCCACACACCCATAATCGAACTAACCCTTTTTTTCGTGGAATCACGCGGAAATTTGACGCAGCTATTTTGGTCAACATTAGTTGAACGACTTTAGTTGTCAAAATTGCATAATAGCCCTCATTCTTTGCTATATTTCTTATCATGCCTTCAACTTTATTCTATAACTATTTATTCGACGCGTTGTTCTGCAAGCTGTATAGCAATCTGCAAATGATTCTGATTTCCAATTATTAATTAATTGCGCTTAAAAATTAAAGATTTAATTTTCTGCTTAAAATTATAAAATTTGAAATCATATTAGTATATTGACGATCCTATATAAATAAATACACTTTATAGAAACATGTATCTTATTATAAAAAAAGAAAAAAGGAAGTAAATCAATGTTATTAGAAAGCTATATAAGTTATTTTACTACACAAAAAAACTCTAACGAGATTATCTAATGAGTCAATTTTCTGAGGCGAATCTCCAACTTGACCTGATACACGAAAAAGTATTACTTTTATTTGAAAATATGAATCAGGTTAACTCGCCTTATGATCAAATGTTTGTATCTTTATACATAAAAAAAGTTTGTGAGAGTAACGTAAATCAAATATTTTAAATTGTACAACAACTCAAATGTTATGTTTCAATCTCTATAATAGTAGAGACAATAATTGATTTCCACATAATTAAAATTCAAATGTAAATTGAAACACATAATTCAAATACAAATGCAAATACAATATAAATTTATATTATATAATTAAATTATAAACTTAAATAATATTATTTAAATGTATTAATAATATGAACATTATTCATAACTAAAAATATATTAAATAAAATAAAATATTTAATATATGTAAAATAAAAGGAATTTTTCGAGAATATTCTTTTTGGGGTAAGATTCGAAGTAAATGTGTTGGAGATGAATGTTGTATTTGGAACAGAAATTGCACTATTTTAGTGTAAAATTTGCACCAAAATAAGACAGTCTTATAATTTTTCGACCTTATATAGTTATATTATTGATATAACTTGATACGAAAGGAAAATAATATAAATATAGAAATATGCTAAACATTAAATATTTTTTTTTATAGATGGAAAGATTGAAAAGAGAAAATTAGGGAGACTAAAAGTGAAAGTTTTAAAAAGATACTTACAGAAAGATTCACCAACAAATGTTTAAATTATGATATAAAAATTATAAATAGCCATAAATATATAGATGTTTAAATCTTACACATCATTAAAAAAATATATTACAGAGATGGGTTAGGAATTTCAATTTTGGTATGTTATAATATATAAAAATAAAAAAGGAAATTGCTTCAAGATTTTTTTTTAAAAAAATTATAATATACTAAAGTTCCAATGTTCCACACGGGAAACAATGTTTAAAAAGGAAAACGCCGTTCAAACTTCAAAGAACCTACATCAAAGTCTTTGTCATAATTATTTATTGAAAATTTATATTTTACATTTTTATATTTGTTTATTTGCGATTTTGATTATTTAATTATTGGATTGTAATGTTAATTTATTATCTATTTTTCCTCAAATTTTAGTCATTTTGATGTGAAGTCATTTTAATATACTAGGTAAAAATTTGTGTGAGACAGTCTCACATGTCGTATTTTGTGAGAAGAATCTTTTATTGTCATCCATGAAAAAATATTATTTTTATTGTGATTTTCGGTAAATTTGACCCGTCTCACAGATAGAGATTCGTGAGACCGTCTAACCATATACACTTTCAATATTGATGTAGTAATGATATGTGTAGTGTTACATCGCAAAAAAATACTAAATTGCAAAAAATAAAAATATACATTACTAAAATTGAAGTTTGATAATCATTTCAACCAAAATAGTAAATCCATAAACAAAAGGACAAAAATGCAAATTTTCCGACTTCCTCCTACCGCAAGAAACAGCACCGAAAGAGCACCAAACACACAATATATAACACCCCAAATTCCCACAATTCAAGGGCAAGGGTCTCTCTCCCCCTCCCATCTTTCCATGGACTAAAACAAGAAGGACCGATCAAAATTTTCAGATTTCCCATCTCTTTTTCCTCGCAAGAATTTAAGAAGAGGGGATGGGGAAGTACATGGAACTACTGGATGCTGGTGTAAGGATTGTTTGCAGATTTCATTCCCACTGCCCCCAAACTGCACGCATGTACTACCACCCTCCACCTCCTCCCCACCATCAACACGGCGGCGCCGGCGACGGCGACAGCACAAGGGAGGTGTCTGTTGTAAAGGGTCCATTCGGAGCCAAGGCGGCGGCTGGTGTTAAAAGTGACACCGCTGACTTTATTCTTTATGTTGTTGCGTAATGGCAAAAAAAAACTACACTCGAAAATTTGAGAATCAGTTTTTTTTTTCTAATTGATTTTTAATGTATATTTATACATTTATTACATATTTATTCGGAGAAATCATTGTTTGGATTTACGTATGTTTCATATCTTAGGTGTTTTTTTTTTACAATTGGTTGGGGAAATCTATACATGTGTTGGTATTCGAGGCCTCGTTCCTTCGACGTTTCAGACCTAAAGCTTTTTCAGATCTTTGTTAGCTTCGACTCTTTGTGATAAACAAATCCACTATTTATTTTATTTTTATTTTTTAAAAAATAAACATGATAAAAAATATTTGAGTATATCTATTATGATATGGTCTCATGAATCTTTATCTATGAGACGAGTACCGATATTCACAATAAAAAATAATATTTTATTCATGGATGATCCAAATAAGAGATACATCTCATAAAATACAATTCGTGAGATTGTATCACACAAATTTTTGCCAAAATTATTTTCCATTGATGGGTTGATGAATGAAGTTTATTGGGTAGTTATATGAATAATAAAATTAACTGGGATGTTTTATTAAAAAATTAAAATTAAAGTTATTTATGTTTAAAATTGTAATCCCAGAAGAGAGATTATAGAAGTAGATTTGTAAAATATACAATTAATTGATTCAAGGATATTTTCGGAATTATAAAAAAAATTAGATAAAGATACAAAAAAAATTTAGTTATTAAAATGAGGTTTAACTTAAATAATAATATAAATATATTACTTACGTTGTATAAAATAAATGGATATTTGATTGTATCATTTTGTTTATTATTTTAATATCTGTTTTTTATTATGGCAAAAACTTGTGTGAGATGGTCTTACGGGTTGTATTTTGTGAGACATATATCTTATTTGGGTCATCCATTAAAAACTATTACTTTTTATGCTAAGAGTATTACTTTAAGGCAAAAACTTATGTGAGACGGTCTCACGGATATTATTTGTGAGACGGATCTCTTATTTGGGTCACCCATAAAAGAGTATTACTTTTTATGCTAAGAGTACTATTTTTTATTCTGAATATGGGTATTGTTGACCCATCTCACAGATTATGATCCGTGAGACGGTCTCACATGAGACTCACCCTACTTTTAGTTGTTAATATCAGTAAAATTGATCCGTCTTACAGATAAAGATTTGTGAGATCGTCTCACAAGAGACCTACTCTATTATTTAGAATGGAATAAAGTAGTTGGGCAACAAGAAAAGAAAATATTGAATAATGAAGTTAATGATACACTCTTTCTCGCTTTTCAATCATATATATATATATACAAGAAAAATGTAGGTCCTTCTTAACAACTTTTGTTTGGGAATCAAATAATCTTTTAATAATCTCGCCCTTTTCCAACAAAAAATTCTCTAAATTCCCCATTGAAATTCTAGATTTAAAATGGTTCTCCAAAACGATGTGTGACCGATTACTTGGCCCCAAATGGATGATCAATTTCATTAGGTGACTTTGAATTTTTTCCCCATACTTATTTACGCTTTAATTTGATGAAATTTTGTTTAATAGGGTGGTTTGACGATTAAAATATGTTAAGATAAAATATGAATCTAAGTTTTGCTCATCACAAACTAAACTGATCTAACTTGGTCAAAATTAGTGAATACAAATCTATAAACAAAATCGAACTGACCATCAAGCACACAAAGTGTTGTTAAACTATATTGATACAAAACGATAAAGAAAAGTGGATATTTAATGTCATTCATTACAATGTACAATGTTGATAAATACAAGTATGTTTTGTCAGAAAATGGTACAAGTGATCGTTGAAAAGCATATCCGACCGTTGAAGCTTCCAAACTATAAATATGTTGATGCAGACTCAAAGAACTCCTAATAGAATTCACACATATTCTACATTATCACAATATTTCTTATCATTCTTTAAGTTATCAAAAACTTTAAGTTATCAAAACATTTATTGCTCACTTATTAGAATACACCAGATCATCCAAGGATTATTTTGTGTTGTTGTATCCAACTCAAAATGTCAAGTCTGACCATTGAAGTTTCATAAATTTTTTCTGTGGGACTAATGATTTTTAAATATCCAGAGTTGTAAAGTGATCACTAAGAATTTCAGTTTGGCAATGATAAGTTTTAATTGAAGTAAATTGTACAAAACATCGTAAATCAAAGTTTTTTAATAGAAAGCTTCCTAAGTGAAGGAATGGATGACATAGATGTTTTCTCTCCGAACATCCATAAAAATACTTGTGTTATTTCAATATGTACGTAATATTCTTGCATATTCATTTCAAGTTGTTTTTTGTTAAACTGTCAATATAGTTTATAACTAGTCAAATCGTCTTGTTTCCTCACTGACACTTTTTTAGTGGTTCAGCAAATATAAGCGTTCAAAAATAATTTTTGATATCCTTAAAACTGTTAATAATGATTTAAAGTAAAAAAATTCTAGTTAGTGTTTATTCAACATACTCTAAATTCTAATCCGATTTTAACAGACTTTTCTTGAACTCTGATAACTTATTTTAAATGACATCTTTTAACAAAAGTCTATATTTTCCAAAAAAAAGGAAGATGATTGAAAAGTTCGAATGAAGACACACTTAACAGCTCAAGACAATGATATATGGTATGTCATCTCTGATAGTCCAATGAAGATACTAAAAGCAAACACAGTAGTCGCAATATTTGATGGTGCTCCATAGATGATGGAGAAGCACCAGTCTGAATGGACGACAGAGGATAAAATAAGGTCAACCACGATAATGTGGCCAAAGACATTTTGTACAAGAGAGCCTAGATAAGAGCATGTTCAGCAATATAAAGATTTGTACAAAAACCAAAGAAATATGGGAGAAGCTGACCCAACTTTGCAAGGACAACGATCAAACCAAAGAGAATAAATTGGTGGTTGTAATCCAGAAGTTTGATAATGCCAAGATGAAGCCCGAAGAGATTCTTAATAAATTTGATGATCGATTTAGTAATATCATTATTGAATTAACTTATTTTTGTAAAGAATACTCTAATCGTGATATTGCTTTGAAGGTCATGATAGCACTTTCTAGAGTATGAGATGTCAAAAAAGATCTTAAAGCCACGAGTTTGAGCTGAGAATCTGAACAGAAGAAGAGCCATCAATTCCTCAACCTACCAAAGCTCTAGCCACCAATACATCAAATCGAACCGTCAGTGAAGAAGGTTCTAGCAGAAATCTGTTGTCGATTTAACTCTTATCGTAAAAAAAAAACCAAGATGATGATAATAAAGCTGTTTTAACTATAGAAAGCAAGGATATATCATTGCAGATTGCAGTAGGCTAAAGAAAGATAATAAGAAGCCATTTGAGAAGAGACGATCCAAAGATGAGAAAATTCAATAATAAGAACAAAGATCAGAAAGTGCTTGTTGCTGAGGAAATGAAGACCAAATGGGTTGATTCGGACTTAGAACAATCAAGTTCATAGACATCTACCACCGAGAGTGATAATTTAATCTGGAAACTTCCAATGTCATTGTATATAATTTTGACTCAGATGAATTTACACGTGATGATCTTGTCACGGAACTGCATGTTATGGTAAATGAGTGTAAAAAACTCTCACAATTATTTTATGAAGCTAAACAGAATTTATTGGCTAACATATAAGTCAACCAAATCTAGTTGTTCACAACGAAATGAGGCTAACAATATGAAAGCAAAAACCAATCTGCTAGTGGTTGAAAATGATGATATATAGAAAAGGTTCCTAGTAACTTTAAATGAAAATAAAGGATTGACACTTGTCAATTCTTGGAACAAATCTTTTGTCCCTGTTGAGAAGATGCATGAGTTACAAAAATCAGTCGGTGATAGAATTGGGCTAACGTTGGACAACAATGAGTGTAGTGCTTATGAGGTAAAAACTCACTAGTGTCTAGACAAAAGTAAATATAAAATGATAAATTTTTTCAAGTCTAGTATGGTATATGAACACGACAACCCCATAGTTGAACCCAGCTAGAATGCAAATTTGATAATAGAGGCAAGCATTGTAGGATAGGCTATATATTGAACCGGAGAGTTATAAGTCCAACAAGACATGATTAAATACAGACAAAGCCAAGCCAGTTTTAACGACTCAAACTAGTCTTGTAGAAAGCCAAGTCCAATATGACAGTACAACATCAAGGGAACATCACCTAGCTACTACCATAATTGTAGACATGTTCTAAAGAGATACATACTAAATGAGAAGAATGGACGACCTAAACAATATCTGGTGAAAGTAAGAACACATCTCACAACTTCACCAATTATGCAAAAGATCGTACTCTTTTGGACATCCACGTGAGCAACTCAGTTAGTCTAATTCAAGTATGAGTCCTGAAAGGGTTAATCCGTTCAGGACCCAACTAGTTTTGGGTATCAAGAATTTGATTGTTTGATTACATGTGTCAAAGAAAAATATTATCAAGGAATTAATCTAGGTTCTGAATAGTGGGTGCTCAAGACATATGACTACGAACATCAAGATGTTTTGATGTTTAAAAAGACCAAAATGGCATAAGTTCTGGTTCAATTTAAGTGACTTAAGTCAAACTACTTTTCAGAAGATATGAGCTACAAGACGATAAAGCAAACGAGACATTTAGTAACATTTATTACAGTGTTTAATGTTGATAGAGATAAACATGCTTTATCGGAAAATGGTACAAGTGATAGTTGGAAAGTAGACAGACTGTTAAAGATTCCCAACTATAGATATACCGATGCACTCAAAGAACTCCTTCTAAAATTCACACCTATTAAAATATGTATTATCACAAGATTTCTGAGCATTCTTAAGTGATTAGAACAGTTATCGCTCACTTAGTCATATACTTATCAGAATACATCATATTATTCAAGGATCATTTTGTGTTGTTGTATCCAAATCAAATCATCATGTCTGACCGATGAAGTTTTATATTTGTTGTTTGGAGAACCGATGTTTCTTAAATATATCTGGAGTTATAAAATGATCATTAAGAGTTTCAGTTAGCCAGTGATAAATTCTAATGTAAATGAGTTGTTACAAGCCATTGTAAAACCAAAGTCTTTTTGTGGAAATTTTTCCTGACCGGAAAGAGTGACATAAGAGCTTTATCTCTGAACATCCATAAAACACTTATTATTTCATTACGAATTTAATATTATTGAAAATTTCATTCAAGTCATTTCTTGTTAAACTATCAAATATAGTTCATTATTATCAAGTCGGACCCTTTTCACACTTACACAAGCCTATCCGTTCAAGAATACTTCTTGACAAACTGAAAATTGTTAAGAACGATTTTCACCTCTTTCTAAACTCTAATCCAATCTCAATACATTAAAATCTCAAATAAATGTAATGATTAATTGATTATGTTGACGATGCAACGATCAATTCTCGAAAATAACATGAAAGTGAACAAGTACTCCATTTACTTGAAGTTAGAAAACTAAATTTTTCGAAAAAAAATATATTAAATTATAGTAGAAGCTAAACCGCGTAATATTTGTCTGATATAATTTTTTAATGTTACGTGTATTTAAACATACTCATTTATATATAAACTAATAAAAAAATTCGGGTAGTTTATTTTTTGAAAAAAAACATTGAAATCCCCTTTGTTTCATTATTATTTGTGGAATAGGTAAGCGTGGGTGAAAATGTAAATTTAACTTACTAAACGCAAAAAAAAAAAAAAAAAAAAAAAAAAAAACTAATTTCGGAAAAAAAAAAAAAAACTGAAATTTTGTTAGGCCAAGTTTGACATTCCCACCAACTCAACATTGTTTTAGTGATATTTTGTACATATTTCATCTTATTATTTAACAATAATAGAAATATTTTGAATTATTTTTAACATATTGAATTAATTTGAAAAAAATTCTAATATAACTAAAACATTATAATTTAGTGTTTTTTTTAAAAATAAATAAATTCAGACTAAAAAAATATTAGTTATATGCCTTTAACCCAACATTAGGTCAACGAAGGATAGATGCTTAAAAAAATAGTTGTGGGCCTTATTATATTAATTTTGCATTGAAATTTAATTGGGGA
Organism: Primulina eburnea; assembly: GCF_022965805.1. Lineage (NCBI taxonomy): Eukaryota > Viridiplantae > Streptophyta > Magnoliopsida > Lamiales > Gesneriaceae > Primulina > Primulina eburnea. Next base: position 25,780,927 of record NC_133113.1, read on the forward strand.
TCATCGCTTAACTAAAAATACAATAATATATAAGTAGATCTCTTGTGAGAGAGTCTCACGAATTTTTATCTGTAAACGGGTCAACCCTATCGTTATTTACAATAAAAATAACCCTCTTATCATAAAAAGTAATATTTTTTCATGAATGACCCAAATAAGAGATCTGTCTCACAAAATACAACCATGAAACCGTCTCAGACAAGTTTATATATATATGATTGAAAAGAGAGAGAGAATCTACATTTTTCCTGTATCATTAACTTCATTATTCAACATTTTCTTTTCTTGTTGCCCAACTACTTTATTCCATACTAAGATCATGTTCATATTTGAGATCGATATTTTATAATTATAATAAAACTATCTTACTAAATCTCGCGTCATATTTAATTTTGTAGAATACTCTATGCAAAACTTTGAAAACGAAATATGTACATAAATGTTCATATATTATATTATAAACACAACAGTGTGTACCAAATGGCTAGTGTTTATAATATTCATAGACTTCGAACAACTGTGCTATTGTGTAATTAAAGCGTACATGAGATGCGTCGACTTGATCCATATATGACTCATTTAAAAAGACGACGGGCTTTATATTAAGACATTCAAGCCCAAGTTGGTATCACGATATTAAATCAATTCAATAATGAAAATGAAAAACTCTTATTAATAAAGAAAATTAAAAACACCCTCTTGTCTGATTTGTCTTCAGACCCAAACAATATAAAGGTAAGAATCTGTATTGAAGAGACTTGATATCTGAACATGCTTGTATCAGAATCAGGAGAGGTAAAAATGTTACTTTAATCTGAATCTTAAAAAATAGGACGAATTTAAGGAGGGTGGAAACTTTTCAAACTCATTTATTTAAATATAGAACACAGCAATTCTCAGCAAAATACCATTTGATTCCACCACTACAGAAGCACAGGATGCTAAACCAAACACGCCAAAAAAAGAAGAAACAAACACTTCCCATTTTCATCAAAAGTACAAGATATCTTGCGCTTGAGTGAATCTCCAATTCCAACACAGTTCAGAGGGGCTTCCGGACCAAGAAGAAATACATTGCTGTAAAGATTTCCATCCTGAAAAACCACATTTGCTATATGATAATGTCTCGTTTTCAGAACGTTATGCCAGGGTAAATGAGAAGCTATAATGCGGAGATACAAGCTCGATGATAATACAACGAAAATTAAAAATCGATAATATCAAGTAAACATACATTTCATTTGAACATATGAAGGATTCACTATGAAATTAAGAAGTATTAATATTTTCAAATTCTAAAGTTGCAACCATCACACTAAGTAAGGATTTCCAAAATGGTTTTTGTACTTTTTATCCAAAATTTGCAAAATGTGAAAGATAAAAATCCCTCAACGTTACAAAATACTGACACTTTGCACAGCCGTGTCCAAAGACGTTCCAGGTTGATAAGCATCACGGTGACAATGAATTTCTATGATCTCTTTGAATTTTTATTTTCTGTAAAAGAAACTCGAAAGATACGAATTACAAGCAAACATGAGTTAAAAAAGATGCTTACTTTCCTCCCTCCACAAGTCCTTCTGCAGCTTTCTCTAAGAAAGCTTGAACCCTTTGACTTCCCTTGGGTGCAACTCCAATTTTTTCTAAAGCCATCACCTGCAGCCGAAGATAATGGATAAGGAGAAGATCTTTACAGCGAGAAGAAAATCAATATTGGAAAATGAATGAAGACCAACACATACAAGCAAGAATGTAAATTTTTTTTTTTAAAAAGGAAAAATTCAGGATTTACCATGTTTTTTGTGATGAAGCGTCCAATCGCTGTCAAACGGAAACTGCTGAGGGAGAAGTGACTTTTATCCAAAGGTAAGTACCAAGGCACGGGTGAGTCCACTGCAAGATCTTTCTCCCACACAACCTTTAGAAAAATAAAATAGAAGAATAAATAATTTGTCGAAAATTTGGAGATAAGCACGAACACAAATGTTTTGTTACTCACTTCAAAACCAGCTTTTTTAAGTGCTTCAAGACATTGTTGCGTCGTCCTTATGTCAGGGAGGCCATTACCTAGTTCTATTTCTGCCTGTGGTGTTTGAATTTCATATCAAATTCAAGAAGACGGGGCCAGATTTGCATTTATGTACATTTTCTGCAAAATGGCAATCACCTTAATCTTCTGGTGTTCCTTATTACTTGGGTCGAAGGCTTCAGTCATGCACCACTCATATGCAGCAAAACACTGGCCTGGTTTAAGTACTCGATATATTTCTTTATAGCATCCAACCTGAACAGCAGGCAAGCAAGACAACGACAACTCAGGAAACAAGATTCAAGATTTGAATGCATATAAACTCACAGACCGCATCTGGGGCATGGCAGGTTGCTTCAATGGCATACACTGCATCAAAACTACTATCAGGGAATGGCATCTTCATGAAATCAGCCTGCATGATTATGAACAAATGACAACAATGCACAAAACAAAAATCTGAATATAACACAAACTTATTTAAACTTTACTAACTTTAACAAAGTCACAAGTCTGGTGCACTCCTGCAATACGGTTTAGTGCCTGCGCCATTCAGAGACAGATAATTGATGACACAAGTACTGGGAAACAACACTGTTTTGGTGAACATAGAGAAAATCTTGTGTCTAAAAATACCAAACCAAACAACGTCTCAGTGAACATATGGAACGGTGAAGATATGGAAATGCAGGTGATCAAAAACCTTAAATGATGTAATTGGACTGGACCTCAAATCGAAACAAGTTTGGTGATAAAAATTGAGTATGTTGCTGCCCTTATGGTATTATAGAATGCAACATGAACCTCAGAAGAAAATATTTGCAGCATGCCATTGATCAATTTTTACCTTTCCTCTAGTTATCTGGTATTCATTGTTGTTCAGACCCGTAACCGCAGCAGAACTGCAAAAAAAAAAAAAAGAAGAAGAAGGTGATATAGAAATAAGAGAAAGTGGAAGAATTTGGAAGAGATGGAAAACAGAAACGAAAATGCATGGATACAAAAACTCCTACAAGGTCACTATTTAACTTTATGGGTACAACAAACTTTAAACGTTTTGTCATAATGGAGCTAATTCATTGAAAACTAATAAAAAAGGTAAATAATTGCCATTGTACAATTCTTATTCCCTAGTAGTATGCAACAATATAAAAACAAACAAGTAAGCAAACACCTGAATTGAGCAATTTCTCTTAATGGACCACCGATTCCACATCCTACATCCAGAACCTGTAGATGGAATAAACCTCAACATGATTAACAGCAAATATATTTTAAGTTGACAGAAATTTCAACTAACAGTACAGAAATCGAATTACTTTCTGTCCTGGTTTGAGAGCAAGTTGTAGGGCAAGGAAGTGCTCATGGCGCTTGATGCTTTCTCGGAGAGACTCTCCTTTCCATCTGCGGCATATTGCAGTAATCTTATTTAGCAACTGCTACAAGATGCAACTTAAAATGGTCTCAAATTGTCACACACCTTACCCATATTATACATAAACATCATATGAAGGGCCTTTCCTTTTCATGAGATTTTCGCGGAAAATGAGAGCAACTATACTAAATTATGAATTAGAACAAAGCAAAATGGATTGAAGCAGGAATTTCAATTTCTATTATCTATTCTACAATATATTATGGGTACGAGGAACCTTCGGCAAAACATGATTGAAAAGATGAGTACATCTAAAGAAGAAAACAAATCACCTGGGTGCAAAATGGAACGACTGTCCCCAGCCATACTCATAGAAACTTGTGACGAGATCATAGTACTTATTCACCTGGAAAATTGAGGAGACAAAAGGAAATTCTCATGACATGAAGTATCATAATTGTAAACCAAAGATAATCACCAAAATTGTAGGACAGAAAAAGGAATTTATATGCGGGTTAATAATAGTTTTACTTGTAATAGTTGATAATGATGCCAAGTTGAGAAATCAAAATAAAGGAAGTAACACTGATGGAGGCAACGATGGAATCACCATGATAATTGCTTTTCTGACAAAATGATGCCCTTTTTATTTATGTATGGTCTCCATCTTCCTTCAGATACATAGTAACCCCCAAACAAAATAAAAATGTTTGGCATGGTTAAGAAACTGAAAAACTTCAAGTTGGATTCTTATGAAACCAACCATACACTAGTATGATGACAATGGTGAAATCACAGTAAGCAAGCTGCAGACTAGCTCCAAATTTTAAAACCCCGACCAGTTCATATTTTGTTACTAAAAGCGCGATACAACTGAGAATCACTGGAAACAGTAAAAGCAACCAAGAAATGGTATGGTATGTTTCAGATTAAAAGATGAAAGGTCTTTTGCTAAAAAAAAGAGTAAGAAAATAAAATAAACTGACGCAAGAACTTGGCATCAGAAAAATATTTCTCACCATGTCTGTGTAGTTATCTTTTCTCTCTTGCTCTTCGCCTCCGTAACAAACATGATATTTTTCGTACCTGATTTACAATTGAAAATTCACAAAATCAATGAAACTAATTAAAGCACAAACACATCAAATCCTCTGACCAACACTATGCAAGCGAGAAGGAAATGAAAGATGAAAAAAACACAAGGTCAGATTAGAAGATACAAGTTTGATTTTTAATACAACTAAACATTCAAGATGCTATTACAGCTGAAGATAAGAAAGTAAAACTTGCTAACAACATCACGAATCATGTATTCATCAAAAGTTCCTTCAATTTGAATTCCTTGGTTCGTTGTAAATTAGAACATGATTATGCGAGTTTAACGGAATTGAAAATCCTGAAAACTTTATGAAAGACACTAGCATGGAACAGAAAGCTTTCGAATATAGGTCCTCCTTGCATCCGAGGACATAGAATCAGTCATTAAAATTTGCAGAAGCTTGGGTATAGGATTCAAAGGTGTAAAAAATCGTGTAAAAAAATCTACATAGTCAAGTCTATCCACCAAATACAACGCTAAGAAAACACTAAAATCCTGTTATGTTTGTAGACAACGAGGGGGTTTTAACCGTGCCCAATTCTTCAAATTTTCATACGTTAAAAAAGGAAAAGGAATAGGAAAATGAGACCGTACATTATTTATTGGTTATTCAAGTACAGAGAAAAAGGACCGCATAATCATCCAAACATGTGCTCATATGCACTGAGACTCTAAAAATAATAACCAGTTCTCGGACATACGTAAAGTAAATACCTCAGATGATAAAATCCTAGAAAGTTTGAATCTTGCGCCACATTCATTGATCAAATTAGCAATATTCTTGAATCTTACCACAATTTTACCATCAAATTCACACCAAACAGCTGTCAGTATCATTATCTTGAATTCTTAATCGATTTACTTTTTCAAGAAGAAAAATTAACAAAGGAGGAGTTCTTATTTTCTCTTCAATCCAAAGACGCATACCTGACTAATTACATCGAGGACTAACACCACCAGATCAAAAAGCGAATTTTGAAAAGAAAAAAAACCCAAAGAAAAGAAAAAGAGTCCACTGACTCCAAAACACCATCTTAGATTCTAACAAGAGAAAGTGGGATCCAGTCCAAACTTTAAATGGAACAAACCAGTCAGATGCATATAACAAAAACACTCTCCGGTTCAACAATCACAGTAAAAGAGACGAAAAATCTGTACTTGTCAACAGCCGAGAGAACATCACTCTTTTCAATCTTCCCTCCAAGCCCAGATGCCAGATCCAGCGCTCCTGTACTCGACATCACCCCTCCACTCTTCCAAGACTCTATCCCACCATAAACAACAAAAAGAAAAAATAAAAGGGTAAACAAAACACCAAAATAACAAAATGCAGACTAACAAATCCCAATGCCGCAATTCACTCACAGTACCAAGGAGGAAAACGTGAAGATACCCTTTTGACAGACTTTTTTGGGAAATTGTGGGGAATGAATGAATTGATTTTTCGGCTATGCTTAACATACAACTAAACAAATTCAATACAAAAATTCATTTATCAACTTTATATTATAAATTTAATATAAAATCTTACGTTATAATAACAAAATCTTGCGATTTAATCATTGTTAATATCCAAATGTAATATCGATTTGTACCTTTAACATTAATCTCGAAAATTTGTATGGCAGGTACAAAGCCAGAGAAAAAAACAGCACAATGGGAAAGGTGACAGCAAATAATACAGAAGCGGGTGGGCCTTTTGTTGTTTAGCTGTTTCCTAAACGACGATGTGTATGAGTGGTTGCCATGTGTGAAAAAGTGCACGTGAAACTTTCTTTCTTCAGCCTTCCAGGCTATTCAGTCAAACCTCAGTGACGTTTTTAATGTTTTCAGTATTCTTTAATTTATCTTAATAACACTATTGTTTCCCTCATTTTTTTTTTTATATTTTTTTATCGATCATTTTTCATGATATTAAAATATATTTTCATCATATTCATTGTCAATTTTCATCAATGATTTTGTATATATTTTTGATAAAAACTTGTGTCAGACGATCTCGCGAGTCGTATTTTGTGATACAGATATTTTATTTGGTTCGTCTATGAAAAATATTACTTTTTATGCTAAGAGTATTACTTTTTATTGTGAATATCGGTAGGATTGACTGATTTCACAAACAAAGATTCGTGAGACCATCTCACAAAAGACCTACTCCATATTTTTTTACAATAATATCTTTTCATCATTTTATTTTAGATCTTTCTTTTGTTTCATTGTTATCAACTTAGATGTTGTTGGATTATATCATTTTGTTTGAATTTTGACTTATTAAAAATCTACAACGATTTATCATTAATAATGAATTTCAATATTTTTGCGACCATTGAAAAAAATTTATATTATTTCCATATTTGTTACTCGTAAAGTCATGTTCTTAATTTGTCTAATCTCGAAAATCGTTCGAACATTCTCTTCACCTCACACACACACACACATACTTTGACGCTGTTATATACATCCTTAAATTGTCTAAAGTTTTCATGTGTTTTTATATATCAAATGAAATAATTTTAATTTATTTATTCGTAATGAAAAATTTAGAAACAATGATTTCAGTTTTGTAATAATTATAATTTAAATAAAGAAAATGAAATAGATAAAAACATTTTTAATTTGGTTAGACAATCATTTTACTTCACAAAGATCGCTTAACATTGTCACCAGCATTAATATACTTGTACAATTAGAGACTCCCTCTCAATAGGTCTGATAACAGTTTCAGAACAGTTCCAATGAAATGTGAAACTAAAACCGAACCACTTAAATCAAAATTTGGAAGTTTTGAGAATATGAAACTCGAATTCACCATAACGTGAAAATTCAACATATAAGAAAATTCAACGCAACTGACCTCCTCTTGTTTTAGCAGATCTCCGCTTGATTCAGCTTAGCAACAATACTTTCACAACCGGATCGATAATCAAACCGGTCTAACTTAAAATAACTGTTCCACAGGACATTCGAACCAGAATACTGTTATACTATATAAAATAATAATATAATACAATATTATTTTTGGATTCTAAAAATCTTAAATTTGTATGTAAAAAATATATATATTTACCAAAATTTAAAATCTAAACAACAACATACATATAATCAAAATGTAATTACATATTATTGGAACATTTAATTTTGGTGATGGGAAAAACACCTTATCAAACTGAATTCTAGATGTAAAATGAACTCAAAAATCTAACTGGTTACAAACTTAATTGATAAATCAACTGTGAAGGATCTCGTTAGCTAAACTGATTTTGAGTCGATTGATTTAGATCCACCAATAGTCTATCAATTAGAATAAAATCTTTTCACTTTCCGGTAAAGCAGTCCGGTCATTGATCAAATATCAAAGTCAACTGATAAAGCTTTCCATATTTACCGATCGGTGATTAAGGTTCAGAGCTGCAGTCAGAATTCTGCATATATCAGGAAAGACGATGACTTGGTAACAAAGAATCCATATTCATAAACAAATATATTTGGAACATGTTATTGTTTCCAATTGTAGGAATAAATAGATCAGTTGACCTGAATCAACTGAAAAATCAGCACATCCTGATAAATCATTATCATATCAGCTCAAGGATCACATTCATGTTTTGAAGTTTTCAGTGCTATTTGTAATTGAAAGTAAGAAGTCATACTTCTCAAAATTTTTTAGATAAGAGTTTTTATTAAAAGTTTCAGTCAAACTGGGTTTAAGTCATGCTGAAGTGTGTGATTTCAAACTGCTTTTAATTACAAAGTTTTTTAATACAAGCCTTCCGCGATGAAGAGGGGATGACGTATGAGTGTTGAAATATCCGAACATTCAAAAACAATTTCACATATAGTCTACTTCCGCACATATTACTCAACATTCTTCACCTATTTCTACTGAGTCATTTGTTCAACCATTTTAAGAAGTCTACTTCCGTACAGATCAACTGATTGACTTGCTAAAAACTCTAATGATAAGAATCAAATTTCAGTATTGCTAACCCAACCGAAATATATTTTTTGGCTAAATTTATTCACCCCTCTAAATTTTGGCTTCGATCCTAATACATATATATTTCAAACAAAAAATTACAAATAAAATAAGATAATACTACTAAAATAATATTTTAATCATATATATATATATATATATATTATATAATAAAAATAAATTATAAAAAAAAATTCTTCTAAAAAACTTCTGAAAAAATTTAAAAATAGTCAACTGCACATACAATACGTCCAGTCGCTTCTAGTGAGTTACATACAATATGTCCAGTCGCTTCTTGTGGGTTACAGGTTCTTGACCAGTTTTAAGTGTGGTCCAGACCATAACAATTACAAGTTCTCGATCGAACTGGTCGAACCGGTCTGTCCGATTTTGAAAACATGGCTAGGTAATACCAACAGATCAGCAGACCTAACTAGCAGACTAGATCAGCAGACCAAACCAGCAGGTCAAACCAACCCAGTCAACAGAAAAATGAACTCGATCTCAGAAAATGGCCATAAACGCGATTATGACCGTTTTGATGTCATAAATCATACAGAACATTTTCAAAATGTCATATTCTTGTTTTTAATTTCATATCATTTTGGAGGCCATAAATACAACTATTTGAAGATCATATCTCAAAAAATAAAGAAAGAGAATGAGGGAAGAACAACTCAACCCAACTAACAATACCTAGAAGCATTTATTGAAAAGTTGAAGCATGTAGGAAAATCTTAATAGATATATCAATTGATTGAGAGCTATCCACTTGTTTGAGGTTACGATTGAGAGATTTTCACTTTACTATATTCAATCTTCACATTCAAAACACTCACACAGAAAGAAGATGAACTTGATAGAATAGTTGAGTGACAGTCTTTTCATAAAGAGATTAAAAAATGTGTGGTTGGTTGTGAAATTTGTTGTCCCAAATTGAGTTGAGAGTGTGCTAGGAGTTCAGTAGACAGTTGTTAAGTCCTAATGAAATGGATATTTACGAGTGTTGTAAAGTCAAAATGTTTTAGTTGAATATTTTTGGAAATGGAAGAAGGAGAGACATAAAAGGATTTGACTTTCGAATTTTCATAAACACATTTGTGTATCTTTATTTTATCGCATTTACTTATTGTTATTTTTTATTGGATTTATTGAAGCATTTTATGTGTTTGTTAAAATACGAAATGTTGCACTCAAAGTGTTTGATAAAATACTTCAACAAACTGATTTTATATATTCAACTTGTATATCATTTAAATGTTTTACAAAATATTTAGACATTTTCAGAATAATTATTTTGATTGTCTTCTGCTTGGTTTGAAAACGAAACTTGATCAAATTTTTCGGTATTCAATATTTCCAGAACCTAGCGATTGTAGTTCAATTCTCGTCTCTATCCGATCCTAATAAATTTAATTTATAGAAATTAAATTATATAACTTAAAAGTGTTTATGTATACTACAAAATCTTAAATTTTTAGATTCATTTACGATTTCAATTTTAGTTTCTAAACGTAAGAAATCATAACCGAATCATAAGTCTGGATTTTTTTTTCCTCTATTTTTTAACATACTGTTCTGGTTTTGGTTCCATGATTTTATGAAGTGAGAACCATGTTTGACTCTATCTTTTTACTCTTGGTGCCTAATATTGAATAATGTTAGTGAATTTTTGTTCAATAAGTACCACTCGTTTTCGAATCTATTTTATCTGAATTCATTTCGCAATGTGGATTTTTGTCTCCCGACAACTCACTTCCTTATTCTCAAGATTTAATGAGAGTTAAATATCTTATGCAATATTTCCTGTAACTCCAGCACAATAATCACAGTTTCTTCGACCCTACCCACATGGGTAGTGCCCCAAAACCATTGCTAATACTACAATTATTATTATAAATATATTCTAATATTCACAAGTTTATTCAATTAATAAACAAAATAATTTCTCTGTTGTTGGTCCCACGTACAGTAATTTGAGATAATAAATATGAAAATAAAGAATATACTGAACACCGAGATTTACATGGAGAACCCCTAAAATTATTAGGGTAAAAACCATAGGCAAGATGAAAAGATTTCCACTATAATATTTTATGGTGTACAACTCACTCACTGTATTTTCAAAGAGAATACTCTCTCTTAATACAAGAGAACAAAACACCTCACAAATATTATAGAACTAAGCACTCAAATGGTATAAACTGAGAGAAGACTCGAGAATTGGATGCATTAAAATGCCGAATGATGCATCTAATCATTCCAATGTGAACCTTCATCCGCAATTTCAGAAAATCAACTGCCGAACGAAACGTGTTCAAATTCTCTTCATATTCAAAGAAGCTGCCCCAACTTTAATGCATTGTGTATGATTTCATTCTTTTGCCTACCTTTTTGACTATTCACTTTGCCGACATTTCTCCCACTTAGAGATTTGATTGAGAATCAAACACATATCTACGCATCCTTTCAATCTTGCCATCACCTGCTGCTTACGTTTCTGTTAGGCCACTCGAGGATCTACACCACTCAAACTTATCAGTGTTCACTGGCTTGGTCATAAAATAAGTTATGTTATCTTTTGTATGGATCTTCTGCATATCCACACTTCCTTCTTCTACTACTTCCCGTACAAAAAATGAAATTGGATCCAATGTGTTTCGCCCTTGAATGAAAGGCTGGATTCCTTGCGATGTGCAAGATTCTCCGACTATCATCAAACAAAGGAACATTATCTTGTTTGTGTCCCACCTCCTCCAATAACCTTTTAATCTATATTGCCTCCTTGTAAGCTTGAGTAGCTGCCATATGTTCTGCTTCCATCGTAGATAACGCCACATCTGTTTGCAGTTTTGAAACCCAGATTAATGTCCCCTGCAAGCGTAAACACATAACTAGTAGTAGATCTCCTCTTATCAGGATCACTTGTATAATCAGAATCGACTTAGCCCTTAAGTGTAAAATCTGATTCTCCATAACATAATGCAACATTTGAGGTACCCTTAGTATATCTAAGGATCCTCTTAACCGTGCTCCAATGCTCTCGTCCAGGATTCGCCATATACCGAGTAACTGCTCCCACTGCTTGAGCAATGTCTGATCTTGTACAGATTATAGCGAACATCAAACTTCCCACTGATGATGCATATGATACTCGAAACATCTTCATCCTATCTGTTTCACTACTGGGACAAATCTCGGAGGATAACTTGAAGTCACTACAAGAATAAATGCTTATGGTGATATTCATAAATGTCATCATATTCAATATTTAGTGACATTTAAGTTTTAGTGACACCTCCAACAAATACCCTCAATTCCAATGTCGTCTTAAACTTCATGAAATTTTTTAATGTCATTATAAGATGTTGATGACAACTTCATACGTGTCACTAATTATTCATATAATGACAATTTTAAATGTCAGGAAAACACATGTTTTAAATACATTTATACATTCCTTGTTATTATAGTAATAATGACAAATTTATATGTCAGTTAAAATCATTTATAATGACAACTAAAAGTGTTGTGTATGTTATTTATAGTAACAATAACAAATGTGGGAATATTTGGGTTGGATAAATATTGGAGGAGGGAAAAATAGATAAAATAAATGTGAGAATAAAAAAATATATTATATTAGTTATCATGACATTTTTAATTGATGTCATTTTTTATATGGAGGGAAACAATTATTTTCCTCCCTCCAATATTTATTCAACCCAAATATTCTCACATTTATTTATAGTGACAATTTCTAGTTTTCTAATGATTTTTTACGATGTGGAAAAAATATTGTTTCCCTCCATATAAAAAATGACATCAATTAAAAATGTCAGAATAACTAATATAATATATTTTTTTATTTTACACATTATTAATTTTTTACAAGTGTCATTATTAAGTATTTATAATAATATTTAATTAAAAGTGTCACAATGGCCATTTTTTGTTGTAGTGAATTAACAAGAAGAGAGGTCGATATTGGCTTGCTATATTGTATGTCGAAGCGCTGCAAGATTTTCTTTAAATAATTTTTCTGGGAAAGCCAAATTTTTCTGTTACTTTTGTCTCGATGAACTTCCACCCCTAGAATTTTGTTTCTGGTCTCAAGTCCTTCATATCAAATTCCCTAGCCAACTGTGCCTTCAATCCTTGTACATGATCTTTGTTAGGGTCTGCTACCAACATGTCGTTCAAAAACAACAGCAAAATAACATAATCATCTCCAGACCTCTTGAAATACGTACAAGGGTCTACACTCAGACTGTTGTATCCAAGGCTAATGATATAGGAATCAAATCTCTTGTACCAATACCTCGGTGCCTGTTTGAGACCGTACATAGATTTGTTCAACCTGCAAACCAAGTTCTCTTTGCATTTTTCTGCAAAAACTTATGGCTGGAGCATAAAGATTTCTTCTTCAAGATCTCCATGAAGAAATGTTGTTTTCACATCTAGCTGTTCTAGATGTAGGTCAAACACCATACACAATGTCAACACTACTCTGACTGTTGTAAGCCGAACCACATGAGAAAATATCTCATTGTTGTCAATGCCTTCTTTCTGAGCATATCCTTTTACTGCTTCACTTTGTTATTGCCATCACGTTTGACCTTATAGACCCATCTATTTCCAATGGCTTTCCTTCCTTGTGGTAGTGAAACAAGATCCCAAGTTTTATTTCTGTCTAACGCCTCCAACTCATCTTGCATTGTTATCATCCATAATGATACATCTGAGCTTTGAGTAGCCTCGTGGAAACCTGATGGCTCACCATCCTCTAATAATAGACAATATATAATATTGCTTTCAGTGACATAATCTGAAAGCCAACCTGGTGGTCTTCTGTCTCGAGTTGGCTGCCTAACATTGGAAACCTCAGACTCAACATGTTCTTGTTTTTCGTGCTATGGTACTGCTTCACAAGAATTTTGACTTTCGTCCGTCCAAATTTCCACCTGAAATATAATAGTTTCTGAATTCAATGTGACTTTGTCTCCCTTTACTTTATCTTCCTCGAAGATAATGTCTTTGCTGATGACAAGCTTGTGAAAAATATGATCCCACAAGCGAAACCCCTTAACTCCATCAGCATATCCCAAGAAGATACATTTTCTAGATTTTGAATCCAACTTCGATCTTTCTTGCTCATTGTACAAAACGTACATAGGACTTCCAAATATATGCAAATAGAAATAATTTTCCGGCTTCCCGGTCCACATTTCCATCAGAGTCTTCAGATTAATCGTCATTGTAGGAGAACAATTGATAATATAACAAGCGGTTTTAACTGCTTCCGCCCAAAATGCCTTGTCTAGACCCACAGTCCTCAACATAGCTCTTGTTCTATCCAACAAGGTTCTGTTCATCCGCTCTGCCACTCTATTCTGTTGAGATGTGTAAGCCGTCTTAAATTGTCTTTTGATGCCCTAGTGTTGACAATATGCATCAAATTCGTCACTGATATATTTTTCTCCATTGTCAGTCCTCAGGCACTTGATTTTCTTTTCAGAATCAAGTTCAACATGCGCTTTAAAATATTTGAACATCTGGAAAGCATCTGATTTCTTCTTGATTGGATATACCCAACATCCCCTAGAGAAATCATCAATGAACGAGACAAAGTGCCTCGCTTCTCCTAGAGATACAACTGGTGCTTGCCAAAAATCCGAATGAATCAGATCCAATATGCATATGATTTTGGCAGTAGAGGTGTCAAACTTTAATCTGTGTTGTTTACTGGTAACACAATGCTCACAAAGGGTAATGACACTTTCGTAAGTCCCGACATCAGCTGAATCCGTAATGTGCCACGTCGCTCCTGAATCCATAATCCATGTGTCACAAAATTTGTGATTGCTTTCTGCAACTGTTACTGCTTCGCTGAATAATATTTCACCACTGCCTGAAGTACTCGTCACATTTCCTTGAGAACTTTTTTAATACTCGTACACTCTTTCTTAAAGTGCACTTTACCACCACATTTAAAGTAGTAAAGATTTTTCATCTTATTTCTCGACTTTGATCTACCTCGTCTTTGGCTCCCACTGGAGTCATGGTCCATAAATCTTACTCTTATCATCGGCAAATCTTCTGCCTGCTTCGATGTTACTAACCTATCTTCCTTATTCTTGCAAGGCTTTCTTCACCGAGAACTGCAGTTAAGACATCGTCGAATTTTAAAAAGCCCATAAAAATATTGTTGGTTATGTTGATGATAAGTTGATAATAAATCTGGTAGACTTTGAAATAGAAGCTCCACACGTTCATTTTCCCTTATTTTATGCCCCATGGACGTGAGTTGGGGAAATAGAGTATTTAGTGTGTTGATATGGTTGATCATCGAAGAGGATTCCGTCATCCGAAGAGTATAAAGCCTTATATTTAGGAAAATCATGTTGTGTAGCGACTTGACCTCGTACATCTTTGTCAGAGTATCCCAAATAACTTTTGCTGTTTTTATTTCAGAGATACTTGACAATACCTCGTTTGCTATAGCCAAGTGTAGATTGACACCGGCATTATCATTAATCTCATTCTGTGAAGACCGTGCAAATGGAAGGCACCCATCTTGGAAGAAATTCTTGCAACCGTTACCTTACAATTTAAGGAAATCAAAAATCACTCCATTGCAAGCATGAGTCTCGGACGTGAACTTGGACCAAGAAAAGGCCACATTCAACTTCAAAGTGTAACCAACCTTTGACTAAGCAATCAGCAAAAATCTTGTGGAGTGATTTGAGACTTACCTTGTAGCTGAGCATTCAAACCGTTATATAATAAGCACCGAAGGTAGTAACCCACCTCATCAGTCTGCAATTCCTCCCCCGTAGCTGCAAGGATTCGAAAATATAGCTGCTGGGAAAAAAACAGATTCTTGATCCAATTTCCGGCCAAATTCGAAGCTTTGTGGTAGTATTTCGGAGTCCAGTTGCTGTCGTGATTAATAACCCAGCCTTAGCCTAGTTCATGCACATTATTTTGAGACCAGTTGCTGCTCGACGTTGGTCCAGGAATAGCCGAGGAGCTTGATCAAACAAGCTATCCAAAAACCCGAGAATTTCCGCAACGGTTCGAAGCAAAGTTGCTGCCCTTTTTCCAGACCACTATCCTGTCCATTTCCGAAGGTGATAGCAGCCGAATTCAGCCAAGATCGAAGCATTACAGCAGCCTAATTTGAAGCTTTTCCGCAACCTTGTTCGAAATCTTTTCGGTCCAGTTACTAGGTAAATTTCTATCCATTTTTCTAAGCTATGCCGTAGCCTCTTTCGGTCTAGAAATTCCATCAACATTTCAAGTAAACGGTTGTCTCATGCTATAACAGCTCGAACCAAAAATTTAGATCCTAAGTTCCAGCAGCCGTTGAGCCAATTCCAGTAGTTGTTGGAGGTGTATTGGTCCAAGCCTAACAATTCAATCTCAACGATAACGGTAAGTGGGTTTTCCTCTTTTGTTTTCTTGTGTTAAGAATATTGTTAAATAAAATTGTACACTAAAGTTTACTTAAGTGGCCCTTGAAATTTATATTCTTTTAATAAATATGGTTCACTCATTTGATTATTTTAAAGTGGACTTTTGAATATATATGTTATTATATAAATATATTAGCACACTTATTTTCTTTTAGGTGAGCATAATTTATTTCGAAAATAAATTAAATATGACTTTGAAAATTCGATCGGCATAATTTATTCGTTTTCATTGGGTATAAAATCCCCTTAATTATTCGTTGTTCGATATTAGTTATAATATTTGAAAGCATGTTGAATTATTTGAAATGCACTGTAATGATTTGATTTAGAAATGGTAAAGGAAATTCCGAACTTTGATATGCTTTGTTTAGGCCCTGATGCGGTGGGTTATAATAACCGTTCCTTTGGCCTCGCCCCTTAGAGGAGTAACATATAGGGGACTGATCAGTAAAAACCATAGAAAATGAGATGATTTCCAGTGCTATATTCGTATCTTGTTAATATTCGATTCAACATGCTTAACATTGAAATTACGGTAAATTATTCGTATGTATATCCTCGATATTTGTTATGCACGATCGGCCCCCATTTACTGAGTATTTTCCCCAAAATACTCACCCCTTACTTTCCCACCCAGATAAGAATGAGAATCAAATGGAGGATGAGGAGCAAGAATACTTTTGGGGATGGTGAAGAAGCAGTCTAATTCGTGACCGATTGATTATTCAGTCTTATGTTTTCAGTATTTCGTATTTACGCTTCCGCATGTTTCTATTTCTTTCTGAGTTGTAAAGACGTTGCACTTTTTGGAAATTTATGATAATAAACTGGTTTGGTATATGCTGTACTACGAGGCTAGTTGTCTTGCAATTATGTGATTGCGAGATAACGCCGGTGTCGACTAACCCCGGTCTCGGGGCGTGACATTTAAATGGTATCAGAGCACACCAGGTTCATAATCCGGATGGGAGACCGCCATAGGAAATTTGACGAAGTCAAATTTTGGCAAAAAGCTTAACCATTTTCTAACCAACTTTGTCATCAATACCCTTATGATTCATTCTTTAGAACCCTTGGAAAATATTCCTCGTTTTGTATAATGTTCCTTGACCGCTTTTCCGATACTTGTTAAACCTTTCCTCTCGTTATTTCAGGAAATGGCTCGCATACGTTTAACTGCCCGTAAGAGTGTAGCTTCGATTACTCATAGGGAGACATTTCAGCTAGACAGTCCCCGACCTCGCACCCGCGCTTAGTCTCTTGTACGTTTAGAAGATTTGGCCCTAGCACGCCACGATAGGACGAGTAGGAGGCTGAGAGCTAGCAATCTGGAGAGGAGGAAGCAAGTGGAGGATCTGACTACCAAACTATTGGCAGCAGAAAAGAGGATTGATCAGGTATATGAGATGTTCCAACTTGTTAATGAAGATAACGGCGAACTGCGAGAGTCACTACAACTGACGAGGGGCCAAACCAAACAAGCTATGAATGAATTGGACCGACGTACAATAGAATTGGCTGAAGCTCGTCACGCACGGGTAAGGGATAAGGAGAGAATGGAAGAGTTCTGGAAGGTGGTCATGCAATTGTCAGAAAATAACCAAAGGCTATCAAAGGAGATAGACGAAAGGAAGGCAAGAGAGAAGGCACTCATCCAGAAGGATCAAGCAAACTGCGCGCGTGCAAAGAATGAGTTGGACGACGCGATAGGGAAGATTCTGACTCATAGGGAACAGATTGCTGAATTAGAATCGGAGAATCAAAGCCTGCAGATGCAGCTGGCAGAGTTTTTAGACCCGGATGTACCGGAGGAGGATTCCGAGGAGGAAGAAGCCCCACCTGACGTAGCCGTGGGGAATGGAGAGATAGCAGATTAGAATATTTTAGTGAACCATTTTTAGTTTATTTCCGTTGTTGCCATTTTCCATTCTAGCAAATTCCTATTCAGTTGTTTATGTTTATTTGAGAAATCAATAAAAGTTGTTATTTCGATTGCATGTTGGCGTCAATTTATTTTCGCTCAAATTATTCAATGCATTCTACCAGTTTGTGCAACAAATATCTTAGAAACTTGTACGCTTGTAGGAAATGGCCGGAAGACCTCCACGAGCCAATCGCAACCCACGATACGCCAACAACCACAACGACAATAATGGAAATCCGAATCCTGACGGAAATCCACCGCCACCACCTCCCAGAGTGGGCCTGAGCCAAGCAGATTTGATGGCTATAGCCACCATAGTGGCAACAACTATCCAAGGCTTGGGAAACCCCAATGGTAACGGTAATCAGCAGCCTCAACCACCACCGGCACAGAATGGGATCAAGTATCATTATGAGTCTCTTCGTAAGAACCGTTGCCCAGTGTTCAAGGGAGACGCCGACCCTGAAAGTAGCCAGAACTAGTTGAAAAGTGTGGAAACCCAGCTGCGACTATTAGAGATACCCGAGGCACTCAAAGTAGAGGTGATAATACCATTCCTTGAAGATAAGGCGAGCAAGTGGTGGGAAACAGTCTCACCTGCCCTGACAGCCGCCGGAGTGATCACTTGGCAACAATTCAGAGATGTCTTTCTCAAACAGTATTTCCCAACAGAAGTCAGACTACAGAAATTGAGCGAATTTGAGAACTTCTCGCAAACTCCAGACATGTCAGTGGTAGATTACACCTCCCAATTCAATAACCTTGGAACTTATGCCCCGACAATCATGACAGATGAAGTTCTAAAGATGCACAGATACAAGAAGGGTTTGATCAGCCGTATCCAGTCATCCTTAGCAGTTTACCAACCTACAAGCTTTGCTGATTTAATGGGAGCAGCGATAAGAGCTGAGACAGATATCAAGCGTCGGGAGAACGAGAACAAGAATAAGCGACCTCTTACTGGACAATCGTCTCAGGGGAAGCCACCATTCAAGAGACCAAATCAGTCCAGTGGATCCTTCAAAGGTGCTTCGTCCCACCCAACTTACCAAGAACCAAAGATGTGCCCCAAATGTAATAATCGTCATTCTGGAGAATGCCACCGACAGACGGGAGCATGTTTCAATTGTGGGAAATTAGGGCATCGAATTGCTAATTGCCCCGAGCCATTGAAGAGAAGTAACAAGCCTAATACTGATGCTAACCCCAACAAACCAAGGGAGAATAAGCCCAACGCTCGTGTGTTTTCAATAACCCAAGAAGAAGCAGATGATGCAAACGACGTCGTGGCAGGTACCATTTTTGTCAATGAAATGCCAGCTTATGTGTTATTTGATAGTGGTGCTACTCATTCATTTATATCTAAGAGGTTCACCAAGAAACTAGGGCTTACACCTGAAATACTAGTCGAACCATTTAGAGTAGCAACTCCTACTAGTAAGACAATCGAAACACATAGAGTGCACCGGCAGTGTAAGATCTGTATCCATGAGCATCTATTCCAAGCAGAATTGATACAACTGAAAATGGTGGAATTCGACATCATCTTTGGAATGGATTGGCTAGCAAGAAACAATGCGATGGTAGATTGCAAGGGAAAGAGTGTTAGGCTCCGAACCCCGAGCCAAAAAGAGGTCGTGTATCATGGCAAATCCAAGGAACGGAAGTCACTTCTTTCCGCATCCCAAGCATGGAAAGCCGTGAAATCCGGAGCAGATATCTATCTAGCAATGATTAACGTAGTGAAGGAGGAGATTGAACTTAAACAAGGGGATATCCCTATCGTACGAGAATTCCCATACGTCTTTCCGGAAGAACTACCAGGGACAATCCCGGATCGTGAAATTGAGTTCGAAATCAACTTAGTGCCCGAAGCGGCACCCATCTCCAAGGCACCATACAGAATGGCACCAGCTGAACTTAAGGAGCTAAAGGAGCAACTTCAAGAATTGCTAGACAAAAAGCAGATTCGACCAAGTGCGTCTCCATGGGGAGCTCCAGTACTTTTTGTCAAGAAGAAAGATGGGAGCATGAGGCTGTGCATTGACTATAGGGAATTGAATAAGATCACTATCAAGAACAAGTACCCTCTTCCGAGAATAGATGACCTGTTTGATCAGCTTAAGGAAGCCACAGTATTCTCCAAATTGGATTTGAGGACGGGCTACCACCAATTGAAGGTCAGGGCTGAAGACATCCCAAAGACGGCCTTTCGGACAAGGTATGGACACTACGAATTCACAGTAATGCCCTTTGGTCTGACAAACGCACCAGCAGCCTTTATGGACCTAATGAACAGAGTATTCAAGCCGTTCCTGGATCGGTTCATAGTGGTATTCATTGATGACATCCTTGTCTACTCTCCTAGCAAAGAAGATCACGAAGAGCATCTCCGCCTCACTCTACAAACTTTAAGGGAGAAAGAACTCTATGCCAAGTTCAAGAAATGCGAATTCTGGCTAAACAGTGTGTCCTTTTTAGGGCATGTGATATCGGAAGCAGGAGTATCAGTGGATCCAAAGAAAGTGGAGTCAATTCTAGATTGGCCGAAACCGAAAAACGCCACAGACATTAGAAGCTTTCTTGGATTGGCAGGCTATTACAGGAAATTCGTTGAAGGATTCTCTTCCATAGCCGTACCATTAACAAGGCTTACTCAAAAGAATTCTAAATTCATTTGGGATGACAACTGCGAGAAAAGTTTTCAGACATTGAAAGAAAAGCTCGCGTCTACACCAGTGTTAGTCTTGCCCACTGAAGATAAGGATTTCACCATCTACAATGACGCATCGAAGGAAGGGTTGGGATGTGTACTCATGCAAGAAGGAAGAGTGATTGCCTATGCATCAAGGCAGTTGAAGCCGCACGAACGAAATTATCCCACTCACGACCTCGAACTGGCAGCAGTCGTCTTTGCTTTGAAGATATGGAGACATTATCTCTATGGCTCCAAGTGCGAAATCTTCACGGACCACCAGAGCCTCAAATACTTGTTCACCCAAAAAGAATTAAATATGAGACAAAGGCGATGGATTGAGCTGTTGAAGGATTACGACTTGACTATAAGCTACCATCCAGGTAAGGCAAACAAAGTAGCTGATGCTTTGAGTCGGAGGAATATGAGTAAGGGTACCTTAGCTGCAATCTCCGCTCAACCATGTCTGCGAGAAATCTTCAAGTTGAACCAGGATCGAGACCCAGTTCTAGTAAAACTTAAGGAACAAGCTAAGGAAGCAAAGTCTCAAGACACTCAGATCGACGACAAAGGAGTCCTTTGGATGAAAGGACGATTGTGCGTACCAGACATAGATAACCTTCGACAAGAAGTAATGTCAGAAGCACATAAGTCGAAATTTTCAGTCCATCCCGGCAGTACCAAGATGTACAGAGACCTAAGGAAGAATTTCTGGTGGAGTGGAATGAAAAAGGATGTTGCGATATTTGTTTCCAAATGTCTTGTGTGCCAACAGGTCAAAGCAGAGCACCAAAGACCTGGAGGACTCCTTCAACCTCTAGAAATTCCAGAATGGAAATGAGAACATATCTCCATGGACTTTGTGGTTGGGTTACCAAAGTCTAGACAAAGCCATGATGGCATCTGGGTAATCGTAGATAGACTCACAAAATCTGCGCATTTCTTACCAGTCCGCATGAACTATAATTTGGACAAGCTAGCCACATTGTACATAAATAACATCGTACGATTACATGGGGTCCCAGCCAGCATCTTGTCAGATAGAGACCCGAGGTTTGTATCTCGTTTTTGGAAGAGTTTTCAACAAGCCATGGGAACTAAGGTCACCCTCAGTACGGCCTACCACCCTCAGACCGATGGTCAAACAGAGAGGACAATTCAAACTTTGGAAGACATGCTGAGAGCATGTGCCCTAGACTTTAGCAGTAATTGGAGTGAACATTTGCCTTTGATTGAGTTTGCTTACAATAACAGTTTTCACAGCAGCATCGGAATGGCGCCGTATGAAGCTCTGTATGGGCGAAAATGTCGGTCACCACTATATTGGGATGAAGTAGGAGAAAAGGCCATCACTGGACCCGAATTGATCCAAGAAACAGTGGATAAAATCGCTATAATCAAGGAGAGACTCAAAGTTGCCCAAGATCGACAGAAAAGTTGGGCTGATTTGAAAAGGAGACCAGTAGAGTTTATAGTGGGAGATAAAGCGTACGTGAAAATATCACCAATGAAGGGCGTGGTTCGATTCAACAAACCAGGGAAACTGAACCCCAGATATGTTGGACCTTTTGAAATTCTGGAGAAAATTGGTACACTTGCATACAGATTGGCACTCCCACCAAATATGTCTAGAATTCATAATGTCTTCCATGTTTCACAACTAAGAAGATATGTTTCGGATCCAAGCCACATCCTTGAAGCTGAACCACTCTTAGTCGAGGGAGACTTGAATGAAGGACTGACTTATAAGGAAGTCCCGATCAGAATCGTGGATACAAAGGACCAAGTACTAAGGAGACGAACAATTCCCTACGTCATGGTACAATGGTCTAATCATACCGAAAGAGAAGCCACTTGGGAACTCGAAGAGAAAATAAAAGATCTATATCCCTACCTATTTGAAGGACAAGTTAATCCAAGTTTCGAGGACGAAACTTAAAATAAGGAGGGGAGAATGTGAAGACCGTGCAAATGAAAGGCACCCATCTTGGAAGAAATTCTTGCAACCGTTACCTTACAATTTAAGGAAATCAAAAATCACTCCATTGCAAGCATGAGTCTCGGACGTGAACTTGGACCAAGAAAAGGCCACATTCAACTTCAAAGTGTAACCAACCTTTGACTAAGCAATCAGCAAAAATCTTGTGGAGTGATTTGAGACTTACCTTGTAGCTGAGCATTCAAACCGTTATATAATAAGCACCGAAGGTAGTAACCCACCTCATCAGTCTGCAATTCCTCCCCCGTAGCTGCAAGGATTCGAAAATATAGCTGCTGGGAAAAAAACAGATTCTTGATCCAATTTCCGGCCAAATTCGAAGCTTTGTGGTAGTATTTCGGAGTCCAGTTGCTGTCGTGATTAATAACCCAGCCTTAGCCTAGTTCATGCACATTATTTCGAGACCAGTTGCTGCTCGACGTTGGTCCAGGAATAGCCGAGGAGCTTGATCAAACAAGCTATCCAAAAACCCGAGAATTTCCGCAACGGTTCGAAGCAAAGTTGCTGCCCTTTTTCCAGACCACTATCCTGTCCATTTCCGAAGGTGATAGCAGCCGAATTCAGCCAAGATCGAAGCATTACAGCAGCCTAATTTGAAGCTTTTCCGCAACCTTGTTCGAAATCTTTTCGGTCCAGTTATAGGTAAATTTCTATCCATTTTTCTAAGCTATGCCGTAGCCTCTTTCGGTCTAGAAATTCCATCAACATTTCAAGTAAACGGTTGTCTCATGCTATCACAGCTCGAACCAAAAATTTAGATCCTAAGTTCCAGCAGCCGTAGAGCCAATTCCAGTAGTTGTTGGAGGTGTATTGGTCCAAGCCTAACAATTCAATCTCAACGATAACGGTAAGTGGGTTTTCCTCTTTTGTTTTCTTGTGTTTCGAATATTGTTAAATAAAATTGTACACTTAAGTTTACTTAAGTGGCCCTTGAAATTTATATTCTTTTAATAAATATGGTTCACTCATTTGATTATTTTAAAGTGGACTTTTGAATATATATGTTATTATATAAATATATTAGCACACTTATTTTCTTTTAGGTGAGCATAATTTATTTCGAAAATAAATTAAATATGACTTTGAAAATTCGATCGGCATAATTTATTCGTTTTCATTGGGTATAAAATCCCCTTAATTATTCGTTGTTCGATATTAGTTATAATATTTGAAAGCATGTTGAATTATTTGAAATGCACTATAATGATTTGATTTAGAAATGGTAAAGGAAATTCCGAACTTTGATATGCTTTGTTTAGGCCCTGATGCGGTGGGTTATAATAACCGTTCCTTTGGCCTCGCCCCTTAGAGGAGTAACATATAGGGGACTGATCAGTAAAAACCATAGAAAATGAGATGATTTCCAGTGCTATATTCGTATTTTGTTAATATTCGATTCAACATGCTTAACATTGAAATTACGGTAAATTATTCGTATGTATATCCTCGATATTTGTTATGCACGATCGTCCCCCATTTACTGAGTATTTTCCCCAAAATACTCACCCCTTACTTTCCCACTCAGATAAGAATGAGAATCAAATGGAGGATGAGGAGCAAGAATACTTTTGGGGATGGTGAAGAAGCAGTCTAATTCGTGACCGATTGATTATTCAGTCTTATGTTTTCAGTATTTCGTATTTACGCTTCCGCATATTTCTATTTCTTTCTGAGTTGTAAAGACGTTGCACTTTTTGGAAATTTATGATAATAAACTGGTTTGGTATATGCTGTACTACGAGGCTAGTTGTCTTGCAATTATGTGATTGCGAGATAACGCCGGTGTCGACTAACCCCGGTCTCGGGGCGTGACACATTCTACTTTCAATCGTCCGTAATTTCCACCGGTCTATATCTAATATATAGCTGCCAAACAATTCTCCTTTCTTAAAATTGCTTGTATTTTTATTTTCCATAGCATAAATTGCTTCCATTGAACTTCGTTATCTCGTACTTGTCCGCCATGATGTATACAACAATTTAGTAGACTAGACAAAATAATCTCGCCTTAATAAAAATCTTTAAAAAAATTTTGATGTGGAAGATCAGTCTAAACTGCAACCACATAGCATACTTAGAATTTTAAGAATTTTAAACCAAGGCTCTGATACCACTTGTTGGTCCCACATGCGGTAATTTGAGATAATAAATATGAAAATAAAAAATAAACTGGACACCGATATTTAGGTGAAAAACCCTTAAAAATTATTCGGGTAAAAACCACGGGTAAGATAAAAATATTTCTAATATAATATTTTATGGTGTACAACTCACTCACTGTGTTTCTAAAGAGAACACATTATCATAATACATGAAAACAAAACAACTCACAAATATTATAGAACTAAGCACTCAAATACTATAAACTGAGAGAAGGCTCGAGAATTGGATGAATTAAAATGTCGAATAATAAATCTATTTATAGATGCATTATTCCAGTGTGAACCTTCGTCCGCAATTTCAGAAAATCAGTTGCCGAACGAAACGTGTTCAAATTCTCTTCATATTCAAAGAAGGTTGCCCCAACTTTAATGCATTTAATGCATTGCATGTGATGTCATTCTTTTACCTACCTTTTTGACTAGTCACTTTGCAAACATCTACGAGTGCTCATATACTCGATATTACGATATGAATTATAGGAAAACATCGGAGAAGGCTTAAAGGTTTATAGCTAATCAACGAAGATTAAAATTTGAAAAAATTCGGGAAAGAATGACATTAAGATATATGTTATATTAATATATTTGTGTAAAATACATAATATTACAATATTTTTTATGAGACATTTGAGTTATAGAAAATATATATATATATATTTTTTTTATCATTTAACGTTTTAAATTTGCATAATATATTATTGTTATTATAGGTTAATATTTTTTAAGTATAAAATTTAGTGATATATAAATATACAGAGAATTAGTTGTATGTATATTATATGTTCACCGATTTTTATTATAATCGAAAGACTTGATATTCATTGAAAAAATAAAAAGATGAATCGAATTAGGTATGATCAAATCATTTGGTGAACTCAAATAAAAACTCAAAAATTATAAGAACCAAAAGTTTTATGGAGTAGAAAGCTAATTAAATTTGTAATATGACAAAAACGTAAATATCAACATGTCGATTTCTGATGGATACATTATCACTGAGACAATACAAGTAGTGAAGCCCGACCCCAAAGCCCCTCTCAAATTCATGGGAATAAGAGCCTAGCCCATTGGCACCCACCTCGTCGCATCTCATCATATCTACCCGTCCTTAGTATAGGACTCTGAATTGCAACAAATATAAAGAAATAAAGTTATGTCTTGACTAACAACTATAGTTTTTGGCTTAGTAGTAAGCGCTTGATCCTAACACTATAAAAATCTATTAATCAATGAGTAGGATTTTTGTGAGACGGCCTAACGAATCTTTATTTGTGAGATGAGTCAACTTTACCGATATTCACAATAAAAAGTAATACTCTTAGCATAAAAAGTAATATTTTTTCAAGGATGACCCAAATAATAGATCCGTCTCACAAATACGACTCGTGAGATCGTCTCACACAAGTTTGTGTCTATTTTAAATTAATGATTATAAAACATAAATTATTTTTTCAAATCAAACAAAGCATATTAAATTAATGATTAAAAAAACATAACTTGAAATAAACATTAGTCTAAACTCATTATATTTTGATGCCCCGGGATATCCCGGGTCATGGATGGTGCCCAGGTCAGGGGTATGGATTGTGCCCGGGTCATGGATGATCTGAGACCGTTGATAATATCTACAAATAAGCACGGGTCACGGACGACCCGCGATACCGAATGAATAACTTAAATCCGGTTGGATCTATGAGAAGGGTTCATCAGAGCCCGAGCAGTTGAGCGCCCGGGGCGTCTTCTCCCCGGGCTATTGAGTGACCGGGCTCTTTGGCAAGCTCCCGAGAAACTTTCTACCCGGACCACCTCGATACAAGCACCACACTCAAGTACGCTAGTATAACAGAGTGTGGGCAGATGTCCCATCTCTGACACCGATCCAAGTGGTTGACAAAATCAGGTTTGGTGGATGTGAATAATATGATAGTTGACATGTTAGAATGTACGATATAATCAGCCGCCATGCTATAATGGGTAGGTAGCACTCAGAGTGAGGTCATCATCATTTCTCCTATTATAAATACCAGATTCTCTCTTTGCATTTATTTCATTCAGATATTGAATACAACAGCAATCATTGCTCACTAAAATCTTTTCCCTCACAACCATCACTTGGTTATATTGGTCCCTTTGTTAAAATATTCACTGACTTAAGCATCAGAATGAACATGCTGGATACTCCTTTGGCGCCTATTCACGTAGTTATCTTCTTGAGTGCAGCACGTCCTATTCGCTTGGGAAAGAAGTTTCTAGCCCCGTTACACCTATCTTATTTCCTTCTCTATTTTGATAGCAGATCCGGTGGAGCATTCGACCCGGCTCATCCATTTCATCCGCATCGCATCATATTTCATATAAAAATTAATTATATATAAATATATCTTAGATAAAAAGTTATTTTATGTGTACACATTGTGTGCATATATTTACTAATATATATAATGCAAAAATATGTAATTGATTAGAAATATCTTTCAAATGTTTAATATAAAACAAAAATTAATTAAAAAGAAAAATTTATTTGCTAGTATATACTAAAAATAAAGAATAGAAGAAGTGAAGTTGAGTATCGACTTCAATCCAACGTATATAAGTATTTCCAAATTCTTAATGTGTTCGAAAAAACTAAGTTTTATAAGGTTACAATATTTAAAGTAATTGTTGAGGAGTTAATGAATGATATTTGACCATATTTGTTGGAAAGATATTTGAAAAGATTTTTGGAGATAATGAGAGATATTTGAATATTTGTGTAGATATTTTAGAATTTTAATTTTGGAAGGTTGTCACCGAAGATATGATGGATCTTTAGAATGTGTCAAGAAATTTATCAAGAAGAAACGACTATATTTATTAAGAGTAAGTCTCGTTTAAGATCGTCTCACGAATCTTAATCTATAAGACGGGTCAACCCTATCGATATTCACAATAAAAAATAATAATCTTAACATAAAAATAATAATTTTTAATGGATGACCCAAATAAGAGATTCGTCTCACAAATACGGTCCGTGAGACCGTTTCACACAAACTTTTGTCATTTATTAAATTATAAATAATGATTTGACATTATCTTTGAAATAATCATCCTGCCTCTAAAAGATCTATTCAAATATAGAAGAAACAAATTATGGAAGAAAATATTTTGATATATTTGAAGAGTTCGAGTTTTGAATTTATAACATATAAAAAAAACTTGAATATGTCTTTTGTGAGATGGTCTCACTAATCTTTATCACAAACCCTACCGATATTCACAATAAAAAAATACTATTAGCATAAAAAGTAATACTTTTTTATTTATGACCAAAATAAGAGATCTGTCTCACAAAATACGACCCGTGAGACCGTCTCACACAAGTTTTTACCAAAAAACATGGGCGTGATTATTGTATTGGGGATGACGATTTATGGGCTTTTCTAACTTTCTCACCCTGATAAATTATTTCTTCCCGGGTTTAGATAAATTTTTGACATGTCCTAATTTAGCCTAAAAAAATAGTTAGAAATGTCAAAATACCATGATTCAATGTATTCGATAGACTATCAATCGAATTATTTATTTGCTCTCTCCGTGCGTCATAAATGTTAAGACGGACGTCATTAAAGATTCAATGGCTAATTTTAGGACCTAGATTGCTCCGGCGGAAGCACACAGAACCTACATAATTAAGTTTGGTGAATGATATCTTCGACTCTCAAATGTTGTTCCACGCTTAGTGGCAGCCATGGTTTTTAGTTTACTTTTACTCATTTTTCGCTAGTAATTTGATCTGACGTCAAATATTGATAGTGTGATGTCGATCATTAAGATGGAGTGTCATATTTTACTGAACTTCATTGGTGTACGCAGCGTTACAACATATTTATAAATAGAAAATACTAAAAGTGAACGAGTAAGTCTCTTGTGAGACGGTTCGTTTTATCTAATAACTTGATTTTTTTTCTGACTTTTATACATTTTTAACTAGTATGCTGATTTGACACAAAGTCGACCTTTCACGAGGCCAACCAAGCCATCACCTCATGGCCTCGTTCAATAAGGGGCCCAAATTGTTTTTGATTAGCCATTTTTTTATATGGTTAGCTCTTCCCATCTCTCTTTTTTATGGTCCTTTTTTTTTTAAATTCTCTTTTTTTAAAAAAATATATATATATATATATATATATATATTTATTTATAATTGATGGGTGGGTCAATTAAAAAAAATTCCAACATTACGCTTCACTTATCTTTCCTCTTTCATGTAAGTAGTAGACTGTAACTGTATCACCTATGCAACAGCTCTTCTCTACCGCTCACCAGTCGCGGGCTGCCGCCACCCCGCTGTCCGACTGAAACGTCCCATGTTCTTGTGTTTAAAATGTACTAAAATTTTTTTTTTTTTTTTTTTTCGGTCCTTGAAAAATTTTGTCCATGATCTAGAACATTCGCTAGCTAGCATTTAAAAATCAATTGCAATCGTCATAAAATAAAATAATCGCATGAGTTACCAAACCTAAATAGCAATAATCGTGAAACGCATTTTCCTCTCCAAAACCACTCTAAAGCATAAATAAATGGTTTTAAAAATCTTTTAACGTGAAATCATAATCCATAATCATGAGTGCGGAAAAATAGTAGAAGCGTTGGTCCTCGGGTTGTGTGCACCTTCAGTCCAGTCATCCCATGCGTCAAGCCCTCCCTCAACCTCACCTGCATCCATCACACCTAGTGAGTCTAAAGACTCAACACACCAAATTTTTGTAACGAGTAATAGATATAAAATCACATGCAACAGTGAAAATACTTGTACTTAAAATATCATTTCATGAAAATGCATAAACTTGAGCATGAACATTTTCGTAAATATTTTCATGAAATGCATAATCATGAACCTGAACCTTTACCTTTTTCCTTGATCATAACATGACATGATAACATGATATAATAACATGACGTGATTCTTTTCATGATCGTAACATTATCTTTTTCTTGATTGAATCCAGATCGTTAATTGTGACTTTCCTGACGTGACATGACATGACGATGGTACCATCTACATGAAACCACAGTACTGGGCGGCGGGGACATCAGCGACACAAGATCGTCAACTGAGCCTTGGCCTATTCTTGATCATAACCTCAAATCCTGAATTCCTCATAGTCACAATTACTTCACTTTCATCAATGTTTCCATGTTTTCATCACCGTATAAAATCATGCATGAATATATTTTCTTTTGAAACCAAGCATGCACCATGTATTTTAAATGTCAACTTTAATCATAAAATTTCATGGACATTTAAAATAAATCATAAATAAATCATGAACATCTCGTAAACATTTAAACATGAACATAATATCATAAAAACAGCATTTAGGGCACTGCCATGACCTTTACTAATTTTTAGGTGTAAAATGACTGTTTTACCCCTAGTCGTGACATTTTACGTTTCTGACTTTTTCCTTGATTTCTTGACTTCAACATGTCTTGAATAATTATTTAAGCTTACATATAATTTTCTCATATTTTTATTTGGCTTAAATCGATGACTTTTTAATTTAATCTTGAAACGTGACGCATTAATGCGTTTAAATCCCGAATTAACCCAAACCTTAGCATAAAATTCCCAAATTAGAAATTTGGACTTATAATAATTATTTAAGCTTAAATATAATTTTTCATGATTTTATGAAGCATAAAACTAGACTTTTCGCTTAATTCGTTCGTTAGCGTTTCATGCGGCGATTAAATCCCGAATAAATACCAAAACTCATTATTTTGACCCCAAATTTTAAACAAAGCATTTTTAAGATTTATTCTACCTTTCCAAGTCATGAACCGCACCCGTGAACCCATGGAATCAAATTTAGCTTTTTTTAATTTTCGTTTTGACACCTTATCGAACGCACCGAGCCATCTCCTAATTTACTCGAGCCACGCCCGAGCCACCTCGAACCAAAAGTTAGCCAACCCGTCTAGGGACCCTACTGTGTAAGCCCAGCCCGAGAAACAAGCCCTGGCCCGACTTAAAGCTTGCTGGAAATCGGCCCAAAGTTCTGGACTTGTGTGAACCTCCCA
The DNA here is from genome assembly GCF_022965805.1 of Primulina eburnea. Classification (NCBI taxonomy): domain Eukaryota; kingdom Viridiplantae; phylum Streptophyta; class Magnoliopsida; order Lamiales; family Gesneriaceae; genus Primulina; species Primulina eburnea. The sequence goes on from NC_133113.1 coordinate 25,811,727, forward strand.
TGAACCGTATATACTCCTACCTAGTCTAGGACTTCTACCAGCCCTTAACCAACGACCACCCATGACCCTAACCTTCCCTGGACCACGCCCAGACCAAGCCCAGACCTAGCCCAGCCACTGAACCCTCGCGTGAGCCACCTGGATCAGAAGGCAGCACCGCGCGTAACTTGCTTCTCTCACGTTTTACCTGCTTGCTTGTGCCAGCAGTGACTACAGTCACTCCAGCTCCTGCCCCAACCATGGACCACCCTCCTTAGACCCTAAAGGACCCACCTGGCTCGCCCCCAGGCCAGCCGCGAGCCCCCTTATCTCAGCCATATCAGAACCTGCGCTATTTCCCTTCCACTACTCGGGTGGGAGTCCTAGCTTGCTAGGACTCAACCCAGCCCTCTTGGCTCGAGTCCTAGCGTGGCTAGGACTCTACCCTGACCCAATACATCCCCTGGCCGAGCCCTGGCTCAAGCCAAGACCATGCCAGCCTCTCCCTCATGAAACCCGATCACCCCAAACTCCTTGACAGAAATTCTCGGTTTCTGCTTGTTCTTATTTCCTGTTGTCTTAGCCGTGAGTTATGTGGGTGTGTGGGACTTCAATTCCTATAAAAGCTTTACTGAAACATGCTTAGACATCATGGCAGCCCCCTAAAACATGCAAGACATGAATCGACACAAGAAAACGTTAGTTCGTAGCATGTATACGTAAAAACCGAATTTTCCGAAATAAAGTTTCATGTTCCTCGTGCATCCATAATTTAAATAAATACTATGATGTAATGGATGAGAAAAGGAAGATATTGGCGTGCCTTTGCGCCGTAAACGCACGAAATACCGATGACGACGAAGAACGGAAAGATCCGAGGCTAGTTTCCCTCAAAACTTTGAAAGAAAAGTTGTTGCTTCTCACGGCCGAAGCCTGCTGTTACCGCCGAGGAAAGCTCTTGTTTTAGTAAATTTGAGCGGCGTGACAATTGTGTGCTTAGCTTAGGGTTTTTAATTCCTTTTTGTATACTAAACAAGTTTAATTAATAGGCTTGGGGCCTATTAACTCATATTTAAGCCCACTAGTGCAAGCTAGGCATTAATTAAACTCATAAATTTTAGAAAAGACGTTTTCATAAAGATATTTAGTGAATTAAATAGCCGGACTGCTTAAAAGATCGAATTTTAGTTGAAAATCCAACACCGATAAAAATTTAGTCCCGGCATATTAAATCACTTCACAATTTCTTTGATTTCAAAAATATGAGAAAATTATCACCCTTAAATTAAATAATTAAAATTAATTATTTAATAAAACATTTTTCAGCCTTTGGTCTCCGCTCCTCGGTCGTCACTTGAATACCCTTTTGCAAATACAGTTTAATGCAACTATGCAGAAAATATATTTTAAATATGTCAAAATGCACCACATAAATAATTCGTGCGATAAAAACATTTAATTAAAATACAAGAGAATTTAATACTTGCATGCACATGGTTTGCGTGAACTTTAAATTTTCGGGGCGTTACAATCTCCCCCCCTTAAATTGAATTTCGTCCTCGAAATTCGCTTATCCTTAATAACCTAAAGTTTAGACTTAGTTCTAGTGTCCCAAAATCCACGCTTCCGCTGCGCTACTCTGATCAAATTTAAGTTCCAGAATGTTCTTACGTCCCCTTGATCCCAATTAATTTTACCTTCTAAATCCTTATTTTCAAATTGTAACTTAAAACGACCCAAATATTTAGTGTTATTACAATTACAACCTCGAATTTAGATTTTTCTTACGATTCCCAACATTAAAATTTGGATAACCAAACTTATCGTATACTATTTTCTTATTTTATACCCAAAATATTTATCAACTTATCAAATTTTCATCTTAAAATCCCAAACGCATCCGATAACGCTTAAACTTTCAAGCCTAATATTGTTTCACCCTTAAAAATCCTTGAAAAATTTCTTATAATGCTAAAACCAAGAAAACCCAAGTTTCCGAATATTCATAAAAGTCTAAATCCTCAAAATTCTTACCATATAACCCATTAATTTATCACTTATTGCTAAACTAGTTCCCAAATTTCTTAAAAATCTCAAAATTAATTCTTAATTTCCCCAAAAATTATCCTAATTGGTCCTTAATTTCGAAAATCTTACGATTAACCCATAAATTTTAGGCGTTCTTAATTTTCTTCTACAATTTCCCATAACATAGTTTTCGATAATTTTAAACTTAATTGTCCAAAAATAAATTTCCATAACCAATCTTACTTTTCATCAACTTAAAATCCCAATTTATCTATTTTCTTATTCCCAAAGTCGTTGTAATCCTCGAGTAATTATTCCTTATGTCTAATTCCCAAAAATTAATTCAACTAATAACCATGAATCCTAAATATTTTCTTAGAAAATCTAAGATTCCCAAAGGCATTCATAATATTCACGATTAACTTATAGCCCAAAAATAGAACGTCGATACTAAAACCCGAAAATCAAAGTCGTCCAATTCCACAACAAACCAACATGCGTTAAAATAACATAATTTTTTCATTTCATAACGTAACACAAATAAAAAATTCTAAAGCATATAAATCATGTATCCTCATAGAGCTAATAAACATGTTACGTAAACATATAATTCATATATCCTCATAAACTTATTAAACATGTGACGTAAACAATTAATTCATGTACTTATGCAGGTAATATCATGAAATCATATAAAGCATGTAAACTTACAAATTTGAGGCTTGACGACTGATCTTTCCGGCGCTGATGGTGGCACAACCCTTTACAGGACCAAGGCTCTGATACCAACTGAAACGTCCCATGTTCTTGTGTTTAAAATGTACTAAAAATTTTTTTTTTTTTTTTCGGTCCTTGAAAAATATTTTAATAAAAATATTTTTGTCCATGATCTAGAACATTCGCTAGCTAGCATTTAAAAATCAATTGCAATCGTCATAAAATAAAATAATCGCATGAGTTACCAAACCTAAATAGCAATAATCGTGAAACGCATTTTCCTCTCCAAAACCACTCTAAAGCATAAATAAATGGTTTTAAAAATCTTTTAACGTGAAATCATAATCCATAATCATGAGTGCGGAAAAATAGTAGAAGCGTTGGTCCTCGGGTTGTGTGCACCTTCAGTCCAGTCATCCCATGCGTCAAGCCCTCCCTCAACCTCACCTGCATCCATCACACCTAGTGAGTCTAAAAGCTCAACACACCAAATCTTTGTAACGAGTAATAGATATAAAATCACATGCAACAGTGAAAATACTTGTACTTAAAATATCATTTCATGAAAATGCATAAACTTGAGCATGAACATTTTCGTAAATATTTTCATGAAATGCATAATCATGAACCTGAACCTTTACCTTTTTCCTTGATCATAACATGACATGATAACATGATATAATAACATGACGTGATTCTTTTCATGATCGTAACATTATCTTTTTCTTGATTGAATCCAGATCGTTAATTGTGACTTTCCTGACGTGACATGACATGACGATGGTACCATCTACATGAAACCACAGTACTGGGCGGCGGGGACATCAGCGACACAAGATCGTCAACTGAGCCTTGGCCTATTCTTGATCATATATAACCTCAAATCCTGAATTCCTCATAGTCACAATTACTTCACTTTCATCAATGTTTCCATGTTTTCATCACCGTATAAAATCATGCATGAATATATTTTCTTTTGAAACCAAGCATGCACCATGTATTTTAAATGTCAACTTTAATCATAAAATTTCATGGACATTTAAAATAAATCATAAATAAATCATGAACATCTCGTAAACATTTAAACATGAACATAATATCATAAAAACAGCATTTAGGGCACTGCCATGACCTTTACTAATTTTTAGGTGTAAAATGACTGTTTTACCCCTAGTCGTGACATTTTACGTTTCTGACTTTTTCCTTGATTTCTTGACTTCAACATGTCTTGAATAATTATTTAAGCTTACATATAATTTTCTCATATTTTTATTTGGCTTAAATCGAGGACTTTTTAATTTAATCTTGAAACGTGACGCATTAATGCGTTTAAATCCCGAATTAACCCAAACCTTAGCATAAAATTCCCAAATTAGAAATTTGGACTTATAATAATTATTTAAGCTTAAATATAATTTTTCATGATTTTATGAAGCATAAAACTAGACTTTTCGCTTAATTCGTTCGTTAGCGTTTCATGCGGCGATTAAATCCCGAATAAATACCAAAACTCATTATTTTGACCCCAAATTTTAAACAAAGCATTTTTAAGATTTATTCTACCTTTCCAAGTCATGAACCGCACCCGTGAACCCATGGAATCAAATTTAGCTTTTTTTAATTTTCGTTTTGACACCTTATCGAACGCACCGAGCCATCTCCTAATTTACTCGAGCCACGCCCGAGCCACCTCGAACCAAAAGTTAGCCAACCCGTCTAGGGACCCTACTGTGTAAGCCCAGCCCGAGAAACAAGCCCTGGCCCGACTTAAAGCTTGCTGGAAATCGGCCCAAAGTTCTGGACTTGTGTGAACCTCCCATGAACCGTATATACTCCTACCTAGTCTAGGACTTCTACCAGCCCTTAACCAACGACCACCCATGACCCTAACCTTCCCTGGACCACGCCCAGACCAAGCCCAGACCTAGCCCAGCCCCTGAACCCTCGCGTGAGCCACCTGGATCAGATGGCAGCACCGCGCGTAACTTGCTTCTCTCACGTTTTACCTGCTTGCTTGTGCCAGCAGTGACTACAGTCACTCCAGCTCCTGCCCCAACCATGGACCACCCTCCTTAGACCCTAAAGGACCCACCTGGCTCGCCCCCAGGCCAGCCGCGAGCCCCCTTATCTCAGCCATATCAGAACCTGCGCTATTTCCCTTCCACTACTCGGGTGGGAGTCCTAGCTTGCTAGGACTCAACCCAGCCCTCTTGGCTCGAGTCCTAGCGTGGCTAGGACTCTACCCTGACCCAATACATCCCCTGGCCAAGCCCTGGCTCAAGCCAAGACCATGCCAGCCTCTCCCTCATGAAACCCGATCACCCCAAACTCCTTGACAGAAATTCTCGGTTTCTGCTTGTTCTTATTTCCTGTTGTCTTAGCCGTGAGTTATGTGGGTGTGTGGGACTTCAATTCCTATAAAAGCTTTACTGAAACATGCTTAGACATCATGGCAGCCCCCTAAAACATGCAAGACATGAATCGACACAAGAAAACGTTAGTTCGTAGCATGTATACGTAAAAACCGAATTTTCCGAAATAAAGTTTCATGTTCCTCGTGCATCCATAATTTAAATAAATACTATGATGTAATGGATGAGAAAAGGAAGATATTGGCGTGCCTTTGCGCCGTAAACGCACGAAATACCGACGACGACGAAGAACGGAAAGATCCGAGGCTAGTTTCCCTCAAAACTTTGAAAGAAAAGTTGTTGCTTCTCACGGCCGAAGCCTGCTGTTACCGCCGAGGAAAGCTCTTGTTTTAGTAAATTTGAGCGGCGTGACAATTGTGTGCTTAGCTTAGGGTTTTTAATTCCTTTTTGTATACTAAACAAGTTTAATTAATAGGCTTGGGGCCTATTAACTCATAATTAAGCCCACTAGTGCAAGCTAGGCATTAATTAAACTCATAAATTTTAGAAAAGACGTTTTCATAAAGATATTTAGTGAATTAAATAGCCGGACTGCTTAAAAGATCGAATTTTAGTTGAAAATCCAACACCGATAAAAATTTAGTCCCGGCATATTAAATCACTTCACAATTTCTTTGATTTCAAAAATATGAGAAAATTATCACCCTTAAATTAAATAATTAAAATTAATTATTTAATAAAACATTTTTCAGCCTTTGGTCTCCGCTCCTCGGTCGTCACTTGAATACCCTTTTGCAAATACAGTTTAATGCAACTATGCAGAAAATATATTTTAAATATGTCAAAATGCACCACATAAATAATTCGTGCGATAAAAACATTTAATTAAATTACAAGAGAATTTAATAATTGCATGCACATGGTTTGCGTGAACTTTAAATTTTCGGGGCGTTACACCGACGATCCATTTTCGCCTCAGACCAAACCCCGCTTGACACATAACATTATAGATTAATGAAATGGTGCCAATCATTAACGTGATAGTGTCAAATTTTGCTGATATGTTGTTTGACATTATTAACATATCCGACTTCACAATCTCTTTACAATTTGAAAAGACTAAAAGTAAAAAATAAAACTAATTTATTAAAGTAAAATTAAAAGTTTGACAACTTACGAAATCAAAAAACAAAAACATGTCAATACAAAGGACCAACCGACCAGTGTGATTACCAGCAGACTCGATGACATTTATGAATTTGGGACAAACCAATGCGTGTGTGTGTGTATTAAAATAATAAAGCAGATACAGTAACCTCTGCCATTTTGTCTGTTCATGCAACCAAAATTTTGAATTCTTTTAAAGTTCTCAAACTGCGCAAACAGTACAGAAAAATATTATTATTTTAAAATTCGAGTTCAGTTGTATATAATCTAATATATATCAAATATTTTTGGCATTCATAACTCGTAAGAGCCTGTTGTGGAATATTTCACCTTATCTCATGGGACACTGTCTCCATGAGAAGATCAAAAGTCCAGTTTTAACCACATATATACGGAGTCCACCAATTCATATACGGGGTCCACCAAATTCTTTAAAATCAACGGCCCAGATCCTATGAGAGCAGTCTACCTTTCCTTGTTTAGTATTCGAATTATTTTCTAGACAATGTACGTTGGCATAAATTTGCAGCAATATTAACTAAAATTTATTAAATTTATTTAAAATATAAGTAACTCTATGTTAAATAAATATCGTGGAAAATTTTCGATACAATAATATGCACCAAATAAATTAAGTCTGTAAGTGGCTGGAAAGACAGATAAAAATAAGTAGTACGTAACAAATGAATGCGAACGATGCTTAATTTTCATCTAAAATACAAGGAAAAAAAAAGAATATATCTTTAAATTCTTTTCCTAAAGGAGAAAAACAAAACCCGAAGAAAAAAACACACGACACATAAACAAAATAATTTTTTTTTAGAAAAAAATATGTAGTTTCTACTTGAATATTTTCAATTGTGTGTACTAACGGGAGACGCAAATTTAAATTCCCCATAAATAAACAGATACCTACCATTAATTCTAGGTTACATTCGACGCATGTATTATGTTAATATGACATAATAACCGAAGGATGTCTCCAAATTACATATGTTTTCGAGTTGTTGCTCCAGACATCACAACTTACAGGTACATTCATGTCTCCTACTCAGTTAACAAATAAATGGTCGAGTTCAACTTTGGGATATTGACAAAAATTTATGTGAGACAGTCTTACTGGACGTATTTTGTGAGATAAATATCTTTTATATATATATATATATATATATATATATATATATATATATATATATATATATATATATATATATATATATATATATATATATATATATATATATAATATCTCTTAGGATATTATAACAAATATATATCCAGTAACTACATTTTTCGTGGACACATGTGATAATAAATATATATGGACAGTGAGCTTCAATATCAGTGTAATAATACCCTAATGACATTAGCATAATTATATTAAATTTATACGCACAATATATATATTGTTAGGATTGGTGGAGGAAAAGCATTGAACTGCAATAGCTCGCTTATTGAAATATTGAACGTTGATAATTTAAATCAAGTTTAATTTTCAAACAAGGCGGAAGACACTCAAAATAATATATTTAAAAACCGATTAAACATTTTGTAAAAACATTTAAAAGATATGCAACTTGAATGTAAAAACGGTTTGGTTGAAGCATTTTATCAAACAATTTGTATGCAACGTATTTGAAAGACATATAAAATGTTTCAACAATGCATTTATAAAAAAAAAAAACTAAATGTGATAAAGTAAATATGCACAAATATGTTTATGGATGTTCGGAGATTAATAACTCATATGACACCCTTTCTCCATTGCTAGAAGGTATTCCCGAGTAGACTTTGGTTTATACAATATCTTGTAAAACTCATTTCATCATATAGCATATATAAGACTTATACATTATCTAATCGAACCTTATAGCATAATCTTTATTGTATGCTACAATCTTATAATCCGCTTAATGTTTCATGTCTCTTATGTCAAGACTACAAAAATAATCTTTAATGTATTTATGTGAAGACTATCATTTAACTAAACTTTGAAGTGTGAGTGATTGTGTGTGATGATTTAATCTATTACATTGTGTCTATGTCTCAAATATATCCTGACACTCTCTTCTAGGGGTTTGCTCTCATTTCAGGTAGTTTTCTTCAATTGAGTTGCCCTTGCTTTTGAATCCTCGTCAAAACTTTTGTTCGATCTTCAAGACGTTGTATTCATAGTCTCCAAGAGTGATATTAACGTTAGGTATAAGAATATGACAATTTGAAAAAGTTTTGTATGGTTTTTGATATTGAAACGATCATATTCACGTTATTGTTCATTTATCTTGACCTCTGCAGATTTTGACCTTTGCTGAATTTCATATATGCTGAATTTGGTCAGTTTATATAAGGTCTGCTGATATGATGTCTACTAATTTGAGGTCTGCTGAATTCAACTTTGATTCCATCCATTTCATAATATAAAAGTTCATCATGGTTTTCTCATGTTTAAGCTTTGATTTAGAATTTGACATGTTGATATTATTTATAGATCAATGTCTTAACTTCGTAACGCATGTTGAATCATTTCATTTCAATAATCTAGCTGAGAGATAGAGCTAAAATACCAGAACAACTTGTGTCAAGTTGATTCCCGCTTCGATAACATTCAGCTTAATTCTTGCAACCACCATATTGCTTAGATAACATCTAAATTGGCCTAACTGAACAAAAATATGACTTGTAGAAATTTGGATTTTATGTTCTGAAGTTAGTTGTTGGAAATTTGCATCATCAAGCTATTAGATATTACAAAATACTTCAGCACGCTAGATTTTCAGCTTGGCTAAATTTGAGTTTTAGCTTCCAACTTAAGCTAGGAACTACACACTTGAGTAAATATATTAGAAACACAGTAACAAGTTTTGGTATCATCAAAATCAAGATTGTTAGCATTTTCACAACCAAACAATATTATTTTTATGATCTCAAAATTTGGATAAACAATGATTTCATCTCACATATTTTTCTTTATTTTTACGTTAATGAAAAAGATAGACTTTAAAACAAGTTAAGCACCAACTTTATCTCTCTATAAGATTTAAATTCAATTTTCTCTCAAATTATAATTAGTTTTTTTCACTATATTTTTAAAAGTTTGAAATTGATAAAAGTAGAAGGATGACTAATCAATGTAATTTTTTTTTCAAAATATGCAATGTTCAAATAATAGCACAAAATGTCAAATTTCAACTCAAATTGAAATACATTTGACATAATTTTTTTTTTTCAAAATATGCAATGTTCAAATAATAGCACAAAATGTCAAATTTCAACTCAAATTGAAATACATTTGACATATAGATATATCAAGTTGATTAATTAAGCTTCACAAAAAAAAAACAATATTGACTCAAATTTCAATCAACACAAAATCAAGATATATTTGCCAACACAAATATTTGTGTAACATTTAAGAGATTCTCTTATTAGACACTAATCACAATGATAAATTGTAAGGCCCGAGAATTTGATTACCGTAATCTGAAATGATTTTGGGTATAATGACCGTAATTTAAGATTAATCTGGAATGATTTATTGATCAATTGACATGATTGAGGTTATACAAACTTGAATTAAGAAGTCGGGCATCGTTACATTCTAATCCAAGATGTTCAACCGAACATCTAGAGATGTTCGGCCGAACATCTCAAAAGAGACGACCGGCGCATATGCGCGAGAAAGGGCGCGCATATGCGCGAGCACTCCAGTAGGTCTCGCGCATATGCGCGAGATGAAGCGCGCATATGCGCGCGGCATGCAAACTCAAAACTCGCCACTTGGTCTCTCGTATGCTGCGTGGGTGTGTATATATATATATACATGTAAACGTAATCTTCAGAAGGAAAAAGAAATCGAGGGGAAGGTTTTGAAGTTACGAGGTTTCAAATTAATTTGCGAGAAATCCGTCCATCAGATTTTAAATCCGACTTCAGTACCGAGTTCCTATCAACGTAGGCTACGACTGGACGTAAGTTTTGCTACGTTTTGACATGTTTTGAAATTAAACTATTGTCAGAATTGAATAGGATTCATATATGATGTTCTTGTCATGTTAGACATCATAGAATCGAAGTCAGATTAAAGAACGGACTGGTTATGTAATTGTTATGATTTTCGGAGTCGACGTGACTGAGAATTCATATCAGATATGTATTGTTATTGAGATTATGACTGGTATCGATATTGATTATGAGTTCTGGTATTATATCTGTGATGTTTGGATTGACGGGGTTATCCAGACAGTATTGTTATGCCGTCGAAACATCAGTTGGTTGATATTGATCAGATTCGGTATTGATTTAGATTGGATTGTGATACCATATGTCGATTGACATTAATCAGATTATGTGTTTTGATTTGAATATTAATCAGAACAGGTATTGAATTGAAGTGTGTATTGATATTATACCTCACTACAAGAAAAGTGTGTTTCCGCAGCGTACAATGTGCGCCGCGGAAAGATATTCGCGGCGCACATTTGCACGCTGCAAAGTTGAAAGCCGTTGAAAGTTAAAGAGTATCCGCGGCGCGTATGTGCACGCTGTTAATGCTATTATCCGCGGCGTGCATGTGTACGACATTAGTACCATTATTTGCAGCGTGCATTGTGGGCTGTGGAAACATATAACATTAGCGACGGTTTAAAACCGTCGCGCATTTTAAATCAGCGACGGTTATATAGCCGTCGCTAATTGTAAATCGGCGACGGTTTTGCCGCCGTCGCTAATTCTGGCTCGGCGACGGTATATATAATCTGTCGCTAAGTTTTTAATTAAAATTTGCGGCAGTCGCTAATTCTGGATCGGCGACGGTATATATAATCCGTCGCTAAGTTTTTAATTAAAATAAAAAAAATTACTTTTATAAAATTGTAATAAATTTGTAAAAAAAAAAGAACCTGAAAAAACTAATTATACTCAGGATTTTAAGTAACACTTACAAATTCTTATAAAAAAAAAATAACACTTAAAAATTAACAAAAAAGGAAACGAAAAAACAAACTCTAAATTTTAAGGAGAATGTTCGAAAAATTTAAGTGTTGTCGTGTGGGGAAAATGGAGCGGAAGTGGGGATATTTATAGACATTGTACGACGGCTGTCAGATTATTTGTCGCTATTGGCGACGGTTTATTTTGCACCGTCGCTAATTGCGACAGCATTTAACATACCGTTGCAATTTGCAACAGTTTTCAACCATTGTCGCAAATAGCGACGGAATGTTATTAAACTGTCGCTAATAGCGACGACAATAAACCTGTCGCTGATTTTTAAATACCGACGGGTTTGCCTTTAACCGTTGCTAATGAGCGACGGTTATCACAAAACCAAAATTTTTTATTATTATTAACAGCGCACATAAACCTACACGCTGTCGTCTATATGATTTTTTAACAGCACGCATAAATGCACGCAGCAGAAATTCACTTTCCGCGGCGTGCATTTAATACACGCCGCGAAAAATCCCTTTCCGCGGCGTGCATTAAATGCACGCTGCGGAAAGTGAATTTCTGCGGCGTGCACCCCGCGGAAAGTGGTATTCGCAGCGTGTTTTTAATGCACGCCGTTGATGACGTGCTGCGGAAAACCATTTTTCTTGTAGTGCCTATTCAACTGTTATTACCAGATTGGGAATGGACCGAGACAGAGTCGAGACTTCTTCTTCTTCTGAGAGAGAAGATAAAGGTATAAATTAATGTTGAGTTGGGATTTCACAACTCGAGTGAGGTTTGACTCGAGTTTCCCTAAGTCACATACTTTACTTATTGCATTGATATTTGCAATGAACTGATTGATATACTTGTTTCTGGAGTTATAGATTACAGGTATTAGACGAGTAGTCTTATGACAGAAGTGCCGTTAGTGGTGGGATCACCACGGGCACATTGCACGATGTCATAAGATGGTGTATTGGCGGTAGTGCCAAAGTCTGTCATTAAATGATGAATTATCGATGTGGGTAGATTGATAACCTCTTCTATTACTGATAGTTGATATTATATCGATGTGGATAGATGTATAGCTTATTCTATTACTGTTGATTGATATTATATCGATGTGGATAGATTCATCGTTCCTTCTATTACTGTTAATCGATGTTATATCGATGTGGATAGAATCGGACTTTGTTCTATTACTGGTAATCGATATCATATCAATGTGAATAGAATCAGGGCTTGCTCTATTACTGGTAATCGATAACATATCAATGTGAATAGAATAAGGGTTTCGTCTATTACTGTTAATCGATACTGTATCGGTGTGGATAGAACTGGAGTCTTTTCTATTACTGTTAATCGATACTATATCGGCGTGGATAGAACTGGAGTCTTTTCTATTACTGTTAGTCGATATATGCAGACCGACGTCTGGAACCGGGATCCCTAGGCTAGGATTGAGTCTAGTCTAAAATGTAGAGTCACTGGACTGAGTGACAGTTGTATCTGATTGTATTGATTAGTACTGATTATGTTCCTGGTATTGGTACATGTTTAGAATAGAAGTTATTCTTGATATTGATTATGTTCCTGATATTGGTACATGTTTAGAATAGAAGTTATTTTTGATATTGATTTATGTTCCTGATATTGGTACATGTTTAGAATAGGAATTATTCTTGATATTGATTATGTTCCTGATTGTGGTACATGTTTAGAATATGAATTATTCTTGATATTGATTCATGTACTGATTTTGATACATGTTATGGATGTCTATTATATGCTTTTATATGATTTATATAACTGCATGTATACATGATTTATACTGGGATATTTATATCTCACCGGAGTTATCCGGCTGTTGTCTTGTCTGTATGTGTGCATGGAAACAGGTGGGATAGAAGCGGGGTCAGGACGAGAACGAGGCTGGACTAGATAGCGTGGAGATCCGGGCTTTGAAGCAACGTAGGATTCAGCACGGACTTGTAGTTGAACCTAGTCGGATTATAGTAGATCATACAATAGTTGTATGTTATGTTTAATATGTAATTTGAATTTAATTACATTACGTTTCCGCTGTATATTTAAAAGAAAAAAAAAATTAGACCCTGTTTATACTAATTGATTAATTAGTCGTAATTATGATTTAGAACGTGATTAGCGTCCGGGTCCCCACATAAATTTAAAAGAATTGCTAAGCATGCTAATAAAAAGCAATGCTAATAAAAATTAGAATGATATTCTATAGCAAAAATAGAATATCATATTGACAACAAACTCAAGTACTTCTTGCAAATTAATATGAAATTTTTAGAAAGAGTGTACCGAATTTTCTTGATAATATATGAATAAAATTTGAACATAATTTTCTATCCTTCGATGACTGCATTATCGTTGAGCTTCTTGACACAAAATCAAGTCCATATGCTATTTTTTTCCGCATCACACATAGTTTGACTTTAACCAATAAATTGCTTTCTTCGGCATGACCATGCTGCAATTTTGTACTGCAACAATCTTCTATTAGTCTAATTTACAATGCAAAAAGTGGTTTGTTATTTGAGAAATCAAGCAAAAAATTATGTCATTTTTTCCAATATTGCTACAAACGGTACGAAAATCTCAAATATGCATATATATGTTAGAAAAAATCTAAAATTTGAATTTTTAAGATACTCTTTCAGGAACAGCTTGCTCTGATACCAATTTTTTGGATATGTGAGGGACAAACATTAAGCTACAATAGCTCGGTTTTTGAAATTTGAACACCGATAAATTAAATCGAGTTTGTTTTTTCAAACGAAACAGAATATACTCAAAATAATCCTTCTAAAAACGGATTAATTTTTTTTTATATAATTTAAAGATATGCAAGTTGAATATATAAAAATGATTTGATTAAAACATTTAATCAAACATTTTGTATGCAACACTTTGGTATTTGAAAGACACATACAATGCTTAAAAAATGCATCTAAAAACAAGAACAATAATTAAATTAGATAAAGTAAAAATGCATAAATATGTTTATGGATGTTCAAAAATTAGTAACTCATATGCCACATCTTCTTCTATTGTCGGAAAGTATCCACTAGAAGACTTTGATTTTATATAACACCATGTACAAACTCATTTCGATTTAAGAATTATCTATTGCCTAATCAAAACTTCTAGCACACTCTCGATTGTAGGTCGCAACCTCAAAATTCGCATGATGTTTAGCGTCTCTTATTCCAATATTACAAACACAATATTTAATTTCTTTGTATAAAGACTATCACTCAACTAAACTTTGAACCTCAAATATCATGTGTATGTGTGAATGATTGCGTTCAATAATTTAATCCATTACACTGTGTATCTATCAAATGTATCCTCACATGACTATCTTCTTGGGGCTTGCTCTCATTTCAGCTAGTTTTGTTTAATTAAATTTTCAATGCTTTTGAATCCCTATAAAAAGCTTTTGTTTGATCTTAAGATATTGTATTTATAGAATCCAAGAGTGATATTAATGTTATATACAATAATATGACTGTTTGAAAAGTTTTGTATGGTTTATGACATTGAAACAATCATATTCATGTTGTTGGCCATTTTTCTCGACCCTTGGTGAATTCAATGTGCTGATATGAGGTCCGCTGATTTAGGTTTGTTGATATGAGATCTATTGATTTATCTATGTTGAATTCAGCCTTGATGATTTCATCCTGAAAGATATGACTAAAATATCAGAACTGCTCATGTCAAGCTGATTCCTGCTTCGAGGACATTCAACTTGATCTTACATCTTCAAGCATGCCTAGATAACATCTGAATTGGCCTAATCGATTAAAAAT
Source organism: Primulina eburnea (assembly GCF_022965805.1). Taxonomy (NCBI): domain Eukaryota; kingdom Viridiplantae; phylum Streptophyta; class Magnoliopsida; order Lamiales; family Gesneriaceae; genus Primulina; species Primulina eburnea. The sequence goes on from NC_133113.1 coordinate 25,826,767, forward strand.
ATGACTTGTAGCAATTTGAGTTCACTTTTTAGCCATTTTGGTTGTTGGTCTTTTGCATCATTGAGCTATGATGTATCATCAAAAAATTTAAGCTCGCCAAATTTTCAATTTTGTTCAATTTGACTTCCAGCTTCCAACTTGAGCTAGAAACTATACACTTGAGTAAATATATCATAAACATAATAACAAGTCTCGATATCATCAAAATCGATATTGTTAGTGTTTCCACAACTCTATATATACATATATGTATGTATATTATATATTTCTTTTATATAATTTTGAAAAATTTCAAAATAACAAGACCACAATTCAAATTTTTCTTTATATAATTTTGAAAAAATTCCAAGGGACATATTCAATCCATTTCAATTAAGATAAAATAAAATTTTTGAAAAATATATATATTTCCTCCATGAATTTTCATTATTAGATTTTAAGTGATTTATAATATTTTTGTTTGATATTATCTTTTATTATTTATCTTGAATTATATATGAGTAAATTTAATTAATTATGTAACCATAAAATCTTAATTAGGAATATCTTTAATAATGAAACTTTAAAATATAATAATCCCTAATAAAGTGAGTTAAGGGTATGTCGGAAAATATATTTTAAGAAATTAGGTTAGAGTCGGCCCAAGGCTTGGCAGAATATTATCTGGTCTATATCAGGTGGTGAAACAAATAATATTTTCCACTAATAGGTACAGTTACATTAAATAAAATATTATAAAAATTATTTTCAAAAAAATATTTTAAAATTATGGTTTAATTGACAATTAAGCAGGATTAGTGTCGACAAATTACAATTCAGAAAAGTGCCCTACTTGATTGATTCTTTCAATTAGTTAAAGGTCAACCCCGATCTCTTTCATTTCTAAGTCAGCAAATACTTAAATGTAAAAATTAAGGCTTTGTAATTTTCATGAACTATTCGCATTTTTAAATAATTTCCGCTTAGATAAATCTAAAATTTGTGAAAATAAATGTTCATAAAATCGATCAAAATCTGTGAATACATGTGAGAAATAAATATTGGAGTAGGTCTCTTTTGAGACGAGTCTACCCTACCGATATTCATAATAAAAAGTAATACTCTTAGCATAAAAAGTAATAAGTTTTCATAGATGACCCAAATAAGATACTCGTCTCACAAAATACGACCCATGAGACCGTGTCAAACAAGTTTTTGCCTAAATATTAACACAAAGGTCGATTATTTTATGTATAAATATATAAGTGTTCATAAAATTGATCAAAATTTGTTCTTACACAAGTATATAATTTCAATTCTGCTCTGCTTCTTTTTTTTTTTCCCTATTTGTTACTCAGTCATTCATTGTGCTCTTGAATTTTTTATTGGCGAGTCAAAATATAGCAGCCTTTGTCGAGTATATACACTCCCTTCTTTAAGACGACGACTTTTCATTCAAGTTAAGCCACCAAAAAGAAAAGACTTTCTTGTTCTTTGTTAAATGAAATCCAAAAGTCAAATACTTTGTAAACTTAACATAATATTTTCTCCTTCGAATGATAAATTCAATTTGCATTTGGTCCATGTGAACGACATATTTAGCACTAACTATTGTGATCATAAAAGCAACAGTTAATCAATAATTAAAATATAATCACACAATTAATATATTTAATTGTGAAAGTTTTATCATAAACTCAAGTTTTGCGCCACAAACATTAGCTGTGAGATGATGGTCGAAATCTCCAATGTTACATATGGTTTTTGCTTTCACAGTTGGTGAGAGAGTTTGTTACAACAGAATATCAAAACCAAGACATCTAATTTTCGAGATCTTCGAATTGAAGTACCGTTTTCGCGAATTTAAGGCGCAACATAAGTTTTAAAAAAATTGTTTTGACTTTCAAAACGGTTTTTTGAGTGTCGTATAATGTAAATCAATCATATGGTGTTTAGATCTGATTTAACTTTGCGTATTTAATGACGACTCCAATTATCCAGGTTTTTAGACGATAATAGTTCTTCTTGTAAATATTTACGAACTTTCTTTAGTCTCCTAATTAGGTTCACAATCAGAAACATTTTTATCGTACAGATCATACTAGAGATCTAAACGAAATTTGGTTCGAGAGTTGATCTCCGGAATTTCAGAAATCTGGCGGCGGTGCGGTGAAGTAGGAGTGGAATAGTGGTAGCCAAAAATTTGAGGGAGATAGAGAAAATTTTGCTCAACAAATTTTTTATATAAAAGTTAAGTTATTTCGTATAACCCTTTATAAAATATTTATAAATTTTAATTTCTAATCAAATCAAGAATCCTAATTTAATCAGTATACTATAATTCCATTATTCAAAATCTATCATTTATTTATTTTTCTACTCTTAAAAATATCATTGTTGCAATATTTGCTACCTGCAAGAGTACGGTATCATGTTTTAGTACTAAGTTAAACATATATATCGTTCCCATAGGGAATGTAATTTAATAATATTAAAGAATAGTCAACCTTTATTTAGATAATTAAAGTAAATTTTATTATTAATTATAAATAGAACTAATTCAAGCACACAAAGCTTTGAAATCAATGAGAACAAATTATCTAGATGTACTATTTCACTTGATCTTCACTATATTAAATTATCGTTGACTTTTAAATTCATAAATCAATTTGTTTACTACCCCAAAATTCTCAAATATTCCTAGTCTCTTTTCCAAGTGATATGTAGGTACTAATTATCTAGTATCGATTTCAATATCCTTATTAAAATACAAACATTAAATAATTTCAATAGTACTATAATTCTTTTAATGGGTTTGGTGGAATTATAGACCTTTCAAACTCTATAAATACAAACGATATATTTTTCTATGGTCCTAATCGAATCCCCTCTTCCGAGTGATATATCTCGAATAAATATACATTCCAATTATTGTTCAAGTAATTGAAAACAATAAAATCCGAAAAATATAAATAAAACAAGAAGAACTTCGTATATAAATCAACAATTCATAAATATATATTCGACTAAGCTACGTCGTCCTCTAGATTAAATAAATTAGTTCATAAGGGAAAAGCAATAAAACAAATTCATGTTTTTCGACATCACCAAATAACCAAGAGATTGCGGTAAGAGCAGAAAAGAACACTTGAATCCAAATATGCGTCTCCGTACCCAATAGATGCATTCTTCGTCTTCGTTCTCGCTATCTTTCCCGTTTTCTGGATTTTTGTGCGTGACAGCGGCTCTTTCCTGTGGCTAGGGTTTACATTTTAATAAGTATGCGAATGGTTGCAAAAGCTCAAGAAAATCCCGTCAAATTCTACGTCACGCCTCTCTTTTGTGTGCGGCTCCTCTGGATTCCTTGTGTGTGCAACCGCACATGAGCTTCTATTTTATCACATCCGTGCTGCCTGCGCTGAGATGCAGGTTTCAGCGCACACGTGCGCTACTGTTCATTTATCTTTTTTATTTTTATATTTTTCACTTGCACTTCTTCTGCTTGATCATTCTTCGATTTCGAAAATTAATTTATTCATTGTTGGTCACAAGCACATATGCTTGATTCTTGCAATGACATAAGCAACTGCCAAAACACGTAAATCCGCTCGATATTTGCAAACTTTCATGTCATTTCCTTAGGTAATTTAAGTGCAAAACTTGCACTTATCAATAATACATAATTAAATTATTATCAACTTTTGATAATACAATCATTAATGTTTAAAATTAAATAACTTTTATTTAATTACTCAATTAATCTATTCGAGAGTATTTTAGAGTGTTTAATGAAAATTTTGCACTTAGTAGTCACCATTAGTATTATTATTTTAATTTAATTTGTAGATTCTAAATTTATTAAATAAATAATTGTGAACTTATGATAACTCCGATCAATGTCGATGTATCGAGGGTTCGACTCTCGTTCACATAATGAAAAATGAAAATTTCGAATGATAAATTTTTTCAATGATTTATTTTTTTCAGCCGCCAGTTTCGTGAACTCTTTCACTAAAACAGACAGTTCCACTCTACTCACTTAATTAGTTGTTAAGTTAATGTCCACATCTTCCATTATATTAAATCAACTTATGAAATCTTTTATAAGCATTCTAATTGATCTTCATCAAATTACAGTCATCGAGTTCAACTTCTTGAGTTAGACTATCTCAACTAGAATACATGATCCAATACTTGTGTGACCCTCGATGATTAAAGGATACAATATGTTGTGAGTTCATAACTTAATGTAGATCATAACGACATTTGTTCTTATTCCGAATTACCCCAATTAGCTTCATTTTTTTATTCAACCCCTTGACCAAGAATTTAGAAATCAAGTCTGATTGCACACATCGGATAATATGGTAAGAGCGTCTAGTAGTATCGCATTACGATCTCCTAGATATCACTGATAGTACCCACAAGAACCTTAAGTTATTATTAGTGTAGTATGGTCCTTTCAATTCATATATCCCAATCAAATCTGCAACATTTGGTATATCGAGAGTTGCAAATGAATTTGATAATGATGTGGTATATGTTCAAGTAATAACAGTGACATAGTATTTGCAACTGAAGAAACACATTTCCAAATGCAAATGTATTACTTTGGTCAAAGGTTCTGTGTACTATTAACTCATCATATCACATAGGATATCTTCATCCGTAGGCGCGTGGTGAATCCCTGACTACAATGTAATGGCTCTAAAGTACTTAAAAACTATACCCAACATCGTCACTTGATGGCCCTCAATGAATTCAGTAAACAGATCAAAATACATGTTAGTACGTAGAGTCTTTACGTTGTCCCAGGTCAAAAGACTAATGGTCTACAATCATAACCACAGACTATTCCACTCGACAAGTGATAAACACTTGGAAAGTGCGAGGGATGATTTTTCAATGTATCATCAAATTATCAACTGTATGAATGAGCGTCTTAATGTCATTACCAATTAAATATGGCATTTACATCACAGATGCCAGTATCAAGCTCAAGCTCAAACAACTTTTATTCTTATTTTATGTGGTTGAATCGAATATGAACCTATTTAGAAAATATGATACCCTTTATAATGAGTTTCACGATCTTACGTTTATAGGCAGATGTCATGGTACCTATAGTATATTCAATGACTTTATCTAAGTAGATTTCATAAGTATTCAGATAAAGTAAATATCATAATTGAATAAAACAATAAAATATTATTAAAATAAATATTTTTTACGTAAGTGTAAAAAAAGCTCAAACCACAAGTTAGCTCGTTGATAGCCTACTCTAACAATCTCATTGCCCTATAGCCAACTACCCATAGATTTCAAGCTCATTGCTTAATGATGCTTCTCAAACAATGGTCCTGACAGAGGCAGCTTCATTAGTGGATTAGTAAAGTTGTTTGCAGAGGCGACTCTCTCTATTGATAAGCTTCTTCCCACAATCTCTCGGATTATATTAAATTTCCTTAGTATACGTTTAGATCGCTGATGAAAAATCGGTTCATTTGCTTGCGCAACGGCAGCTGTGTTATCGCAGTAGACCGAAACTAGATCAACTCCTTCGTTACAGTTGATGCAACTATATATTTGGCCTCAATAGTTGAATCCGTTGTGGTGTCTTCCTTGGAATTCTTCCAATAGACAACACCATCATTGAGATTGAATAAAAATTCAAATGTTGATTTCGAATTATCCACATCTGATTGGAAGGTAAAATCAGTATATCATTCTAATTTTAAATCTCCACTCCCGTAAAACATGAACAAATTCTTAGTTCTTAAGTATTTAAGAATGTCCTTTGACTTCTTTCCAATGCAATGGACCAGGATTCGACTGATATCTGCTTGCAACACTCAATGCAAATGCAATATCAGGTCGAGTAGATATCATACTACACATTATACTGTCTATAGCATATGTATATGAGATATGAATCATGGTTTCTATCCCATCACCAGTCTTAGGGCACATAGACTTAGATAAAGTCACATTGTGACACTTTGGAAGACATCCTCTCTTGGACTCCTTCATAGAAAATATTTTAAGTATGGTATCGATATAAGTGAACCAGGTGAGCCCTAACATCTTCTTTGATCTATCTTTATATATTTGTATTCCTACTACATAAGATGATTCAATCATATCGTTCATGCAAGATTTACTAGCTAAATATATTTTATTTGACTGCAACATCTCTGCATCATTTTCAATTCTCAGTATGTCATTAACATAAAGTACTAGGAGTGTCTCTGAACTCCCATTAACGTTCTTGTATTTAAAAAAAATACAATTCTTTGATAGTGTTGTCAAATCTGATGTTCCAGCTCCTTGATGCCTATTTGAGTCCATAGATGGATCTGGGAGGTTGCATATTTTATGCTCACTTTCTACTGATGTAAATCCTTCAAGTTGAGACATATGAATCTCTTCATTAATGTCAATATTAAAGAACGCTGTCTTTACATCCATCTTCCATATTTCATAGTCATGCAATGCTATTGTTGTTAGTAATATCCTAATTGACTTGAACATTGCGACTAGAGAAAATATTTTTGAATGGACAATACAGTGCCTTTGAGTATATCATTTTGATATCAATATTGATTTGAATGTCATTATAACATCCCCCCAGTTTTCTTTTGTAAATCTATTTGTTTTCTACGGAAACAATTCTCTCAAGTGGATCTACTAAGGACTGTACTTGGTTCAAATACATGGAGTCCATCTCGGACTTCATGAATTCAAGCCATGTAGATGAATCGGCATCAAAAAACGATTCTTTAAAGTTTCTTGTATCACAACCAAGAATAGGCTCATCTTGACATTTTATTCAAGAACCAGATTCATCCTCTTAGATGGCTTTGAGACCCTTGGGTGGTTCACGAATCTCTTCGAGTTCCATCATTCTACCATTTCTATCCAATATAAATTCGTTCTCTAAGAATATAACATTTCTTGAAACAAACACCTTTGTTGGAGTAAGATAATGAGCCTTGGGCAAGGGATGGTATGTTCGAAATAAAGTTGGAGTATGTGTCAAATGAGCTAACTTGTAGTTTGAGTTTTATTGGCTTTTATGTAAAAACAATCTTTATTTAATAATAATTTACGGTTTTATTCAATTATGACATTTATTTTATTTTTATACACACACAAGTTGCATAGATAAAATTCTTGAATATATTATAAGTATCATGATGTATATCTCTCAACGTAAGATCATGAAACTAATTAGGAAGTGTATCATATATTCTAAACATGTTTATAGTCGATTCAGCCGCCTAAAAATAAGGATAAAATTCGCTCGAGCTTGACACTATCATTTATGATATAAACTTCATGTTTCATTGGTAAGGGCATGAAGATGCCCATTCATACAGATGAGTGATTATTTGATAATACATTGAATAAACATCCCTCAGACTATCCAAATGGTTATCATTTATCGAGTTAAATAGTCTGCGGTTATGGTTGTACACCATTAGTCATTTGACCCCAGAAAACATGGATGCTCTATGTACTAGCATTCACTTTGGTTCGTTTGCGACTCCATTGAGAGATATTAGCTGACGAGGTTTGTTGTAGTTTCGAAATACGTAGGAGTCATTGCATTTAGTCGGGGATTCACCACTCACCTACGGGTATGGATATCTTATGATATGATGAGTTAATAGTGTAAGGAATATCTGACAGAGTTTTGGAAAGGTGTTTCTCAGTTGCGCATGCCATGTCATTATTATTACTTAAAGATATGTCACATTGTTGTCGAATTTATTTGCAAATCTCGACATACCAATGGTTGCATATTCGATCAGGATATATGAGTTGAAGATAGAGTACTATACACTAACCATAAATTAATGTTCTTATAGGCACTATCAGTGATACCTAGGGGATCGTGGGGCAATGCTACTAGAGGCTTTTACCATGATTCGATGGGTGCAATAAGACTAGAGTTCTTACATTCTTGATCAAGGAGTTGATAAAAATAATGAGGCTAATTAGAGTAAGCTTGAATAGAAACAAATGTTGTTCTGAATCACATGAAGTTATGAACACATGACTTGTTGTATAGCTGAACTATTGAGGACCACACAAGTATTGAATTATGTTTTCCTATTGAGATATTCAAATTTAAGAATTTGACGGCTATAGTTTGATGAAGATCGATGAGAATGCTTGTAAACGAGTTCATAAATTGATTCCATGTAGTGGAAGATATGAAAATTAGTTTAACAACTAATTAGTGAAGAAAGTGAAATTGCCTGTTTTAATGAAGGTGTTCACAAAACTGACAGATTCAAAAAATGAAATAGTGAAAAAATTGTCTTGAAATTTTCATTTTGCATTATATGAACAAGATTTGAACTCTTGATATATCAGCGGTATCTGGTTGTCGATCGAGGTTATAATAAGTTCACAAATATATATTTAGTAAATTTAAATCTAATAATTAAATAATAATATTAGTAGTCGTGACTCCTAAATTAAAATTCTCACGAAACATTCTAGAAGAGTATAAAATATATTAATGCATGTACATGAATGTATGAATATATATTGTAATATCAAAAGTTGTATTATCAAAAGTTTATAATGATTTAACTATGAATGATATCTTCAAGAGTAAAAAAATACACATGTAAGGCCCGAGAAATTAATCCGGTTAATCTGAAAAGATTTGGAAATGATTATTCTAATCATAGATGATGATTAAGATGATTATAAATGGAACGGATCAGATCTCGAGAGCCGAAAGAAGAATCAGGGAAGAATAGGATTGGCGCACATGCGCGACATGTATCGGCGCACATGCGCGAGAATTACAGAAACATCGGCGCACATGCGCGACTTGAATGCGCGCACATGCGCGGAACGTCCAGTAGCATTGGCGCATATGCGCGACGGAAATGGCGCACATGCGCGGGAGGTCCAGTAGGTTCGGCGCATATGCGCGAGAAAAGTGGTGCATATGCGCGAGAAGACCAAGCGCTAGTTTGCATAACTGGCGCATATGCGCGACATTGTTCGCGCATATGCGCGAAACGTGCAGAACATGCACAATGCCACTTGCCCTTGTATCATGCAACATATATATATATATATACAACCGATTTCTTCTTCAGAAAGAAGGAAGAGAAAGAAAAAGAAAAAAAGGAAACCGAGGGGAGATTTGGAAATTGAGAACGATTCGTTCGTCTGATTTTGAATCCGACTTCGGTATCGTGTTTCTAACAACGACAGCTACAACTGGACGTAAGTTTTGTTACGTTTAGACAAGATTTGAATTTATGATGTTGCTAGAATTGCATACGATTCAGATATGGTGTTTCTACTACCGTAAACATTATAGAATTGAAGTCAGACTGAAGAACAAATTGTTTATGTATTTATTATGATTTTTGGAGTCGATTTGACTGAGATTTCATATCAGAATTGTATTGTTATTGAGATTATGACTGGTATTGTTATCGATTACGAAGTCTGATATTATATATGTGATGGTTAGATTGACGGGGTTATTCAGATTGTATTGTTATGCCGTCGAAACATCAGTATTGAATTAGATTGATTAGATTCAGATATGATTTCGATTATATTGTGAGGTCGATGATATGAATTAGATTGTATCTTGTTCAGACATTGATCAGATTATGTACTACTTTGAGTATTGATCAGAACAGATTGTGAATTGAGTTATTCATTGATACTATGTATTCGATATTGTCTTTTCAGATTGGATATGGACAGATTTGAATACAAGTCATCGTCTTCGTCAGACAGGGAAGACAAATGTATAATTCATGTGATATCTGGGAAGATATAACTCAAATCAGATCTCATTTGAGTTTCCCAACAAAATCACATACTTGATTATTGTTTATCTTCTGATATAATTATGATTTGTTTATAGACTTTATATTCAAATCTTTTGAATTGAACATGCTTTGTTTACAGATTGTTATACATTGCATTTGAGATAGGAAAGTTTGACAGATAGTCAGACTTCTAGACGTTCGGTGTATCTCAGCTTAGGAGCAGCTCTGACTCCTATTGCAGCCGTTGATACAGCTCAGACCGAAGTCTAGGAATAAGACGTACAGTCACCCCGAGTGGGAGGGTAGGTGACAGCCATTGACGTCTTATTCACACCGGGATCCCTAGAGTTATAGTTGAGTCGAGTCTAGACATGATTTGACTAGAACTGCATGCGTTTATGGATGTGGTTTCATAGATTATGAAACCCATTGTTATTGCTTTCAGTCATGATAGCATGTTTTTATGATTTGATTTGAGTAGCATGTTTATCTGATTCGAATTGCATGCTTATCTTGATTAAATTTCATAGAGTATGAAATCTATTGATTTGAATTATATTCATGATAGAATATTTCATGATTTACTTTATGTATATGCATGTTTACCATGTTTTATACTGAGATTTATTCTCAACGAAATTATCTGGCTGTTGTCTTGTTTTGTATATGTGCATGACAACAGGTGGGGCTGGATCGGGGTCAAGAGGATGAGGAGAGAAGAAGAGTTAGCGTGGTGATTCCGGACTTACTGTAGATTGGTTTATTACTTGAACTTAGTAACCGAACCTTAGACTTAGATTGTACAGTATTGTACTTTTAATACTGAAATGTATTTTATACTGAGATGTATATTATTTAGAATCCATTACCTTCCGCATTTATATTTTAAAAAGAAATTTTTTTTTAGACCCTGTTTATCAGAACTGATAATTAAATCCCAAAAGAAGATTAAGAAGATGATTAGCGTCCGGGTCCCCACAACACAAATGAGAGATTTTGAATAATGAAATTATTGCATCCTCATTCAAGTAGGATTCCTTACTAGACCAGGAATTTAAACTTATAAATATTCCATTAAGGGTTATATGAAATATCATATTTTTTACACACAAAACTTTGACCACCAAAATTTTCTCTCCTCTCTACCTTGACAAGAAAAAATCGGTCACCTCTATATTTTGGAAAAGATATTTTGGCCATTATCCTCCATTATGCCATCGTCATGACGCCGTCGCCGGATTTCTGAAATTTCGGCGATCCAGTCTCGGCATAAATTTCGTTTAGATCTCTATTGCGATCTATATAAGGAATTCAATCTTTGATCGTGGACTTGATTTGATGATCGAAGGAGGAAGATTTGTTCGTAGTAATTTACAAAAAGAGTTATCACCATTTTAAAACTGGAATAGTTAGAGCCGGAGTTATATACGCAAGTGTAATTTAGATATAAACATTCTATGAATTTTTTAAATCATACGGCTCCCAATAAGCATTTGAACGTCAAAACTAAAATTTTTAAACTTCTATTGCACATTGAATGTGAGAAAACAATATTCAAATAAATCCCACCTCTATCGTCTTTTCTCCAACATGTGGTACTCTACAGTTCAGGAGTTTTGGGGCCATAAAAGCATAAAATCTTTCTCCGATATTATATCCTCATATGCTTTGGGAACTCTAATTTTAAGTCCACTACCATGAAGAATTTTTTTATTTTCTCTCCCTTACGATCATTAAGTTGATCTCCAACTAGGTTGTTTGGAAGGTACTATACCCTCTACAACTTGAGGATGCTAGAGTACGTGCCCAACAAATCAACTTGTGTTTTGAACTTTATTGACTTTTATGTTATAAACAATATTTATTTTAATAATATTTTAAATTTTAATTCATTTGCTATATATTTTATTTATATATTAATGCAACTTGCATAAATAAAGGCCTTAAGTACACTATGATACAATGAGGTAATACATTTCACATCGGTCATGAAACACAATTTAGTTAAAGTATATTCTAAATGCGTTTTTAGTCGATTCAACCTGCCTAAAATAAAGATAAATGTATCTCGAGCTTGAGTATGACATTTGTGATGTTAAACGTCATGTTTAATTGGTATTGGAATGAAGCTCTCCAATAATATAGATGAGTGATCATATGATGATTCACTGAACAACCATCTCTCGGACTTTCCAAGTGGTTATCACTTATCAGTTGATTAGTCTGTAGTTATATTTGCACACCATTAGTCCTTTGATCCGGAACAACATAGAGATTCTGCATACTAATTCTACACTTTGACTCGTTAACCGACTCTGTAAGGGTCATCAGGTCGTGAGATTGTGTGTACTTTAGACATACGTAGGATCCGATGCTTTGTAGTTGGGGATTTATCGCTCACATACAAGTTTGAATATCCTATGTGATATTATGACTTAATAATGAAAGGAATCTCTGGCCAGAAAAAGAGTTGTGACAAAGGAAAAGTCTTTGCTTAGTTGCGCACACGATGCCAGTTTTATTACTCAAAGATACATCACATCGTTATTGTATTCATATCAAACTCTCGATAACCAATGTAGTAGATTCGATCGCGATATATGAGTTGAAGGGACTGTAATATACACTAATCATAACCTACTAGTTTTTGCTAACACTATCAGTGATACCTAGGGAATTATGGAGCGATGCTATTAAATGCTCTTACCATGATTCGATGGGTGTAAATGGATTATGGAATGTGTCTCAACCACTTCCTACTCCATAGCACTCAATGGACATTTCTATGGTCATTTTAAGGGACAGAGAGGATTAAGACAAGGGGATCCTCTATCTCCTTACCTTTTTACTCTCTGTATTGAAGTTCTCTCTCGATCGTTAAAACGTATGTCTAGATCTCCGAGGTATGGCTTTCATCCTAAGTGCCTTAACTTTCATATTACGCATTTGGCTTATGCTGATGACCTACTACTACTGTCTCGGGGTGATGCTGTGAGTGTTGGGCTGATTATGAATTGCTTGAATGAGTTTGGGGACATGGCTGGATTGCGAGTCAATTTACTCAAGTCGAATATATACTTGTCGGGGATGGATGAAAGAACCAAACAAGATATTCTTAGCATCACTGGTTTCTCGCCTGGTACACTACCGTTTCGCTATCTCGGCATCCCTCTTGCTGCAAGGAAATTGAGATCATCAGATTATTGCAAACTTGTGGATGCCATTGCAGCTAAGATCAATTCATGGCCTAGGCACTCCCTCTCATATGCAGGTAAGATTGAGTTAATCAGATCGGTGGTCCAAGGTATTGAATGTTATTGGTTATCTATTTTGCCAATCCCCAATTGTGTAATTTCGTCCATTTATTCTCTATGCCGAAAATTTGTTTGGCATTCAAAACATCCTCCTATTGCATGGGAAAATCTGTGTAAGCCGCTGGAGGATGGGGGACTTGGACTAAAGAATTTGATGGCGTGGAACAAAGCTTTAATTGCTAAAACACTTTGGAAGATACAATTGAGAATGGAGAGCTTGTGGATCAAATGGGTTAATCATATTTATAGCCACTTTGGAGACGTTTGGCATTGGGGATGGCACAAGGATGAATCACCTTTAATTAAGCAAATCATTTCATTACGGGATGAGCTCCTTCGTAGATCAGGTTCGGTGGCTACTGCTTCTACTTTGCTGAATTCTTGGTTTGCTCGTAATCACGGGTTTCGTAGTGCATATGACTTCTTCAACAACTCGACTGGTAAATGGCCTTGGAAACCACTGATCAGCCGATCATTCATCCTACCCAAACACATATTTACGTTTTGGCTTCTGGCTCATGCAAAGCTCCTGACAAGAGATCGGCTTCCATTTGTTGTTGAGAAATCGTGTGTATTATGTAAAAGCGAGCCTGAATCAGTACAACACTTGTTCTTCAAATGCTCTTTCTCATCGGCAATTTGGAAGGATATTCGAGCGTGGCTAGGAATGTCTAAAAGAATGGAATCTCCAACGGCAATTCTGAGAGCCTTCAGAACAACTTATGGTGGGAAATCGGTTCTAGCTAGGATGCGATTATCGGCTCTTGCAGCAACTATTTACACAGTTTGGAATGCTCGGAATAGGACCATGTTCGATGAAGAAGATCATAGGATTGAAGACTTGGTGCATAAGATTAAGATTATTGTTTTTCGTTGTATTCCTAGCTCTAGTGACATGTTTGATACTATGGATTGATTTGTGATTCGGGTGGTTGGGGATTAATTCTTCCCGGGTATGCCCGGTGTACTTGTACTTTAACTTTTTACCATATTTAATGAAGTCATTTTCATTAAAAAAAAATATAAGAGATAAATGTTGTCTCGAATCACATGAGTTGTGAATTCATGGCTAGTTGAATCCCTAAACCATTGAATGCCACATAAGTATTGGATTTTGTGCTCCCTAGTCAAGTTCAAAGAGTTGAATTTGATAATTTACTTTGATGGAGATCAAATATATGACTTATAAAGATGTTTATATGTGAATTTCATATTTGAAAGTTGTGATAATTAACATGAATGCTAAATTTGTTAATAGAGTGAAACTGCCTAAAATTTAGGAAGAAATTCCAAAATTGACACCTGCAAAAATGAATTAGTGGAAGTTTAATCTTCGAAATTTTCACTTTGCATCATAATAACTAGTTTTATACCCTCGTCAAATAAGTGTTTTTTTTTATCGTCGGTCGAGATCATGATAATACTACAATCATGGATTGCTTGATTAATTAATTTGGAGTTTCCAAATAATATATTTCTAAATTGTCAAATCACACAAAGAAAATTTTTGAAGGTTCTAGAATCCAGTGGATGGATAATGATCTATCATATATTATCAAACCTTATTCAAAAGTTGATAAGATAAGCATAAGAGATTTGACAAAGGAAAGAATCATAGTTCTAGAAGGATACATGTACACTTGAAAAACATTAAATATATGTAATCAAAGATTGATTACACATAATACAACAAGATCAAAATTTGAAAAAAAAATCTAGATTCTCCCTATCTCTCCTCCAATACACAAAATCAACCACAAGGCAGTCCCTCAGGTGCGTGACCGCCTTTCCGTGACCGTGCATCGCCGTTTCCCCGCCGCATTGCCGTCGTGTAGCCATCGAAATCTTACTGATTTCCTGTGATTGATTATCAGTGCAAATTTTATCTAGATTTCTAGTCCAGTATAGACAAGGGACAAAGCATTCAATCGTGGACCCAATTCTTGGAGATTGAAGAAAGGTGACTTCCTGCTGATTGTTCGTAAGGAGATACAAGAAAGACTATCTTTAACTAAAATCCAGAATAGTAGTTACAGGCTTACAACCATATTTTAAACACTAAAGGTAAACATTCAATGAACATCATATGAATGAATTTAAAATAATATGAAACCCAAGCATGATTTGGTGTCAATTTTTTTTTTTTAAATTTCTACTGTTTTTTGGATGCGAAAAAGTGATACACCAACAAAGATAACTTACCACAAATGCCAAATGAAGAAATAGAGTGAGCTGGCATAGAACTTGTGGTGGGTGAAGATCTACACTGTAAAACCCTATGGAAAATGCTAACTTCGTAGTCCAAAAAAATCTCTTGAGCAGTTCATTTGTAAAATTAAAAAGGAAAAGAAGTGTATTCCAAGAAGAAAAGAAGAAAAATGTTTTTTTTTTGAAATTTATTCGTCGGTTTTAATATCTTGCACCGAGTGGTGACCAAATTTAGAGATATCAATAACATTTTTTTTTATTTATAAACATTTTTATTATATAGAATAATAATTAAATATGAAATTTTCACACACTTCTATATACTTGATAATATTTAAATAATTACTTTAAAAATTAAAATTTATGCAGTGATGTGCCCAAAAAATTCAAAATTATAGCAGAAAACCGTGGGCTGTGGGAAGGCAACCTTGAACACTACTCCCCATACAAAATAAAATAAGATGGAATGAAGGCAAAAACTTGTGTGAGACGATCTCACGGGTCAAATTTTGTGAGCGGATCTTTATTTGGGTAATCCATGAAATAGTATTGCTTTTTATGCTAAGAGTACTATTTTTTGTGGTGAATATGGGTAGGGTTGACCCGTCTCACAGATTGATATCCGTGAGACGGTCTCACATGAGACCTACTTTAGAATGAAAGCATCATATATATATATATATATATATATATATATATATATATATATATATATTTATTTATTTATTTATTTATTACGATATCAAGGCAAATGATATTAGACCGACAATTTTTGTCCGATGGTATCACCTTCATGCTACCCTACTCCTTAAGAAATACCATGTTATGATTTTCTAAAAAATAATAAGTAATTAAAAAAACTTTATAAACATCATAAAACAGAAGAATTATAAATGTCCAAAATAATAGATAGAAATACAGCAAATAGAGCCATGACAAGACTTATAGAAGGAGTTGTTCCCGATCCCGGAGCTACTTTACCGAATTCCGAATTCAATGGTTTTAATAAACTCCCTAAAGTAGTTCATATTGAGCACGATTTAGAACTGTTCTCAAAAGTTTGTGTTGCTGTAAATCTTATTGTATAATGCTTGTAAATCAATATATATGATTAAAACTCTAATATTTTGTAGAGTTAGACGAAATAAATATTTGTACTAAATTGACATGGTCTGTATGTATACGGAAAAGAGACTAAGACGTACATACATATCTGATTTACTTGGTCTTGCCATTTCTAGTGCAGGTTGGAATCTCACAGAAAAAAAGCAAAATAGATGAAACTCATTTTTCAGTCCCTCTGACCGCCTTTGTTTTCAGCCTTCTTTTCTTTTCTCTTCTTTTCTCTTCTTTTCTTTCTTTCTTTTTCAAGAGAAAAAAGTTGATTTATCATTAGGAGATAAGATGGTTTCCATTTTTGTTACCCTGTTCTCAACCCGACACTCGAGATTCCAAGACTTCATCTGCTGATCCTCTCAAATCCACCAATCCTAAGCCTGCTATCATCAGTGTTTGATTTTCCCGCAGATTTCCCACATAAATCTTGTTTTTCTTGAGGGGTTTTTTCTTTTCTGACTTAATGATGTTTGGCTCGGAAACAATCCCAAGAGACACGAGGAGAAGCAGCGGGACCAGCTTTCTTTTCTCGAGCAATAACAACAATTTCAAGCATGTTTCAGCCGAGGGAGAGTTATTGAAGAGTAAAGAACTTATGGGTACTTCCGATAATATGTTTGGGAATCAGAATCAGCCGCAGAAAATCCAGCAGAGTTGTGGGTTAGCAAGGTATCGCTCCGCTCCGGGCTCGTTTCTCGGATCCCTTCTGGAATCTAGCACAGAAAATAGCGACGACGGTGAGGAGTCCGAAGCTTTCTTTCGTGCTTTAATGGAAAATGGGTCACTTGATCTGAACCAGAAAGATAGCGAGGAGATGCTGTATTTTAATAAACAGGAAGCCCGGAATGGGAAAAATGAGTTTGGTGGTGGGGAAATCGAGGGGTCTTATTCAGTTGGAATGGAGACGAATATTAATGCCTCGAATCTTGGTACCCAAAACAATTCTCCTGCAGAATTCTATTCTGGTATGACTGTTTATATGTAACTATCTGTATATTTAATGTTTGGTTTTGATCTTTGAACTGATTTTTGCTGGGGTTTAGTTTACTTCTTTTTTGCGTCTATGATATCGGGAGGAAGAAAGAGCGTGTTACTATTGTTTCATGTACAGGGATGACTAATTCTGAACAGCCTTCTAAAATGCAGAACTAGTACATCGAGCAATGTTGTCACACGGGTCAAAATACTAATGATGTACAACCATAACCACATACTAGTCAACTAGATAAGTGATAACCACTTAGAAAGTACGAGGGAGGGTTGTTTAACGACTCATCATATGATCATCAATTTGTATGATTGAACATCTTCATGCTCATACCAATGAAACGTGGAGTTTAACATCACAGATGATAGTTTCGAGCTTGAGTGACCTTTATCCTTATTTTATGCAGCTAAGTCAACTAGGAATGAGTTTAGAATATACAACACTATTAAATGAGTTTCTTGATCGACGTGACATGTACGTCCTCATTGTACCATAGTATATTGAAGGTACAAATAAAGTAATGTCATAATTTGTTATTACGTAAAATATTTCTAAAATAAAGATATTTATTACATAAAAGTCAATAAAGTCCAAGCCACTAGTTGACTTGCTGAACACCTAATCTAAAGTTCTCTCACTTGCCTTATAGCGAACTACCCGTAGATGTTAAATTTATTGTTTCACGATGTTTGTCAAACAATGGATCATGACAGGGGCTTTGTAAGTAGATCAACAACGTTATATGCAAAAATGACTCTCTCTGCCAATATGTCTCATCTTCCGACAATCCCTCGGATGATGTGGAACTTACTCATTATATTTTGGATCGTCGATGAGACCTTGATTCATTTCAATGTGCAACGGAACCAGTGTTGTCGAAGTACACTGGGACTAGACAAACTCCATTTGAAATAACACCAACTCTTGGATAAAATTCCTCATCTAAATAGCCTCATTTGATGCAATCGATGCATCTATGTATTAGGTCTCAGTGGTTAAATCGATGTAGCAACACCGTTGAGCATTAATACCAAACCAGATGTTAATTTGGAATAATCTACCTTTGATTGGAAGCTAGAATCAATGTAAACATCCGATTTTAATTCTCCACCCCTATGAACCCATGAACAAATTCTTATTCATTTCTCAAGTACTTAAGAATATCTTTCACGGCTTTCCTATGCAATGGAGTGTTCGACTGATAATCTATAATGAATTTCGCGACGCCATCGTTAATATAATGAAAATGGAAAAAAAATCTTGGATTTTAATTTTATGAATTACCTCCTACTATTTTGACATTTTCATCACCTTCAATTTCTTTAGTGAGTATGCGAGGCTCAATTGCTAAATTATTATCCTTAATAATATCATCAACAATTTCCAAAATGTAGAGCCCAATTGCATATCATGCAACCCCAAATAATTTTGCATCACGTTTGATAAGGGTCCAATAATATGACGTTTATCTTCGTGTGTCTAGCTCGGCCCATCAATGTTGAAATGTAGTGGACGGTCTCCATGAGATCCCTCAATAATATTGGCCGAAGCTTTGGGAGTTCCACTAAATTTACATCAAGTATGTAAGTGGAAGTCACAGCTCTCCGATGTCTAGGCCTCTCCAATAATACGAGTCAGACATTGAACGTGGGTAGTGTTCGTCATACAACTACCGTTGATAGAAGACAAGAAAAATTTAAGCTCTTTTAAATTTTCTTTTATAGTCTTGATATAAATTTTGAATCTTATGCAAAATGAGGTGTTTTAATTTTGAAAATAAATCTCATCATTTAATCGTAAAATCGTGCCATGTTTGTTTTATGTTTACCCGATTAATGAAACTCTTGTAATTATAATAATAATAGCACACATATTGACTATTTAATATATCATATACATCATAAATAAATAAATAAGTAAAGGATGATCGATAAACGAGATCTATTTAATCCATGGAAAACATAGGTATGTGGGATGTAAATGCGATATTACATAAGCTTCTAATTTTTTTATATGTCTCAAAACTCTTGATAATCTGGGCCACCATCTTTCATTCTCGATCTCCCATTAAATATAATATTTATATAAAATTTATATAGTACATTGTGATACAATTTTAATGGTGGGAACATGCTATAAATCAGGCTCACTTTAATAATTATCAAAGAATAAAAAATTATAACATTGTAAAATATCATAACATATATCTAAATTATTGATCACGACTCTCGATCGTCTTTTACTATATAATATATCTCACATTATATAAAAAAATCATAATATCAAAAATTATGCTTAAATCTTGTATTTTGCAAATTTGTCACTAATCACCATAATTAAATAAGTAAATAAACTAAATACATTTTATTTATTTTTTCAAATTAATTTATTAACAATTAAATTTATTGGAAAAACACATTTTTATCATAAATAATTAAAATTTTATTTCAGTTATTTATTTTATAAAAAAATACACAATTTTATCAAAAATAAATTAATTATAAGGGAATATTATTCAAATTTTCATAAAATATCAATTTATCTCGAAACTTTTGAAAATAAAAATTGCCTCGGGGCCCGTGCGCCCTACACTGACCAATTTTTTCTGGATTTTTCAGGCAGCAACTTGGCGGGCAGGGGTCCCGTCTCGAATTTTTTTATTATTATTAAAATCACGGTTGCCCAGTTTTGCAGACTGCCCGCGAGCAGCCGTTGCGCGCTTGGGCTGCTTGAAACTATTACGGGCAACCACACATAATTATTTTTCCAAAAATCTGATTTTTAGACAATGCAATAAATTTTATGCGGTTAGAAATAAATTACTCAACACGATTCAATCAGAAAACAAGAATCTGAGCTCTGATATTACTGTTGGTGTATCATTTTCTCGCACTCAAGACGCAACGGGAGTTTAAATTTTTTTTCATTTGACAATCAAATCATGGTTTGGTGTCTTATAATTTAAATCCATTCATATGGTGTTTATTGAAAGTTTACCTTTAGTGATTTACGCTTTGATGCAACTATTCTGAACTTGAAGCGAAAATAACTCTTCGTATAAATCTCTACGAACGATCTACTGGAAGTCGCCTTTCTTAAACCTCCAATAATTGGCTCTATGATTGAAAGTTTTTCTCCTTGTATAGATTGCACTAGAAATCTAGACCAAATGGCCGGAAGACGGCGAGATTCCGACGTGGCGGGACAACAGCCTGCGGTGGTGGAAGTGGCGCCCAGCCGTGTGGTTGTACTCCAAGGGGTGGTTGCCGGAAATCCAAGTGAGGAGAGAGTTAGTTGTCTAGATTTATTTTCAAATCTTGATCTTTGATGTGTTGTTATGCAATCAACCTTTGATTACATATATTTAAAGTCTCTCAAGTATGCATTGATCCTTTTAAAACTAAGAGTTTCTCTCTTGTCAAATCTCTCATATTTATCTTATCAACTTTTAAGTAAACCAGATTTGATAGGATCATAGAAACCCTTACTTATCTATAAGTTTCTAGAACCTTCTAGAATTCTCTTGGTTGATTTGACCAATTAGAAATCTATTACTCTATGTTTGACTAGGAAAATCCAAGTTTATTAATAAAAAAATCCATGATTGTGGTTTCATCATAATCCCCGCAGCTTATTTTCCAACTCCTTCACAAATTTTAGGAAGTTGCATTCTTTTTACAAATTTAGCCGTCATACTAATTATCACAACCATTGATATATTGAGAGTTACGTATAACTTTGATAATAGTGGCATCGTTTGTTCAACTAGGGAAAAATTTCTCGTTTCTCGTGAGCACAACTCATATTATGATCAGAGATTTATTGCTCTATTAACTTATCATATCACAAAAGATATCAACACCCGTAATTGAGTGGCAAATCCCCGATTGCAGTGCATCTCCTTCTACGTATGTCGAAACTACCCAATCTCTTCACCTAATTACCCTCACGGAGTCAGTAAATGAGTCAAAATGCAGCATTAGTATGTTGAGCCCTATGTTGTCCCAGGTAGAGATGGCAATGGGGCGGGGCGGGGCTGGCTGGGGCGGGGGCGAGTTTGTCATCCCCATCCCCGAATCCCATACCCGTCTCAATCCCCGCTTTTTCGGGTTCGGAGAATCCCTAAATCCAAAACTTCGGGGATCAACTTCTCATCACCGTTTCAAAAATATTAATATGACAAGACGATGACGGATTCAGAGATTTTCTCAAATCAAAGCTTATTATTATTATCTATTATTATTAGTGATAATATTAATATTAATATTAATATTAATATCAAGATAATAATAATAATATTATTTTTATATTAATATTTATATCAATATTAATATTATTAATATTTTAAAAAATAATAATGTTATTATATTATTGATACTGATAATATTATTATTTTATTATTGATATTATTTCGGGACGGGTTCGGGGATGGGGATAGTATTCCATACCCGCCCCGAACCCGAACCCAAACCCGAAAAAATCAGGGATCCCATCCCCGTTTCGGATTTTCCCCGTGGGGCCCCAAACCCATGGGGAAAGTTGTAATCCCTGTTCCCATGTCAAAAGACTAATGATGTACAACCATAAGCACAGACTAATTCACTTGATAAATGATAACCACTTGGAAAGTCTGAGAAGAGGTTGTTCAGTGACTCATCATGTGATCACTCATTTGTATGATTGGACATCTCCATGCCCATACCAATGAAACATGTCGTTTAATATTTATAGATGCTAGTCTCGAGCGACTTTATTCTTATTTTAGATTGTTGGATCGACAAGGAACGATTTTAGTACTATTAAATGAGTTTCATGATCAATGTGACATGTACGAACTTGTTGTACCACACATTGTTTTTAAACCCAGACCGGATCAGCCAGTTCGACTGGGAAACTGCCACGGGTCCGGTCCGGACCTAGTCAAACTGGTCCTGACCGGTTCATCACTTTTAATTTTTTTTAAATGTTTAAATTCTCTTTTTAGAATTTGATTATTGTTTTATATATTTTTTTAAAAAAATATTTCTTGTATTTTAAATTTTATTTTTAGTTATATATATGATTATGTAGATTTTAAACTTTGGTAAAAAATATTAATTTTAGTAGTATTAGAACTTATTTTGATTTAATTTTTTGTTTAAAAAATATAGATACAATTATATTGATTATATGTACGTTATTTGGATTTTAAATTTTGATAAATATATATTTTCATTATTTATATCTATATTTAAGATTTTTAAAATTTAAAATGTATGTTTTATTATATTATATTATTATTTTATATAATATACCTATTTTCCGGTCCGACCATCTAATTGAACAATCCGATCGATTGAACCGTTTTTATAAGGTAGACCAGTTCGATCACTGGTCCGATTATGAAAACATATGTACCTTAGTATATTCAAATTCGTTATTTATGCAGTTTTCAAAAGTATGCATACAAAGTAAATATCATCATTTAAAATAAAGATTGTTTATTACATAAGAGTCAATAAAGGTTAAGCCACAAGTTGATTTGTTGGACGCTTACTCTCACAGAAATTTGTTTGTAATTTATTAATCATTTGTTTGGTAGCTCAATTTCCTTAGGCTGCATTTGGATTTCAAAAGTTATGGGTTTCGAAAATTTTATCTGGTATTTTTAAAATTTTGAACTAAATCAAGATATTTTGAATCCTTAAATGTTGGAGTCATTTTAAGTTCATTCTTTCAAATGCAGCAGTAAATTATGTAGCTGTTTCATTACATTGCTTGAACATGAAACATAAACAAAGGTATGAATTTGTTATTGCTAGTTTTTACATTCTTGAAAATGGTTGGAACTTGTCTTTTGACCTCAGAATTTGGCATAATGGGAGAGGTAGGAAACTACAGAGTCCAGAATGGCAATGACCCGAATCCATCATCTAGCGGTTACATAAATCACATGAAATTTTCTCCTCCTCCGTCTTCAACTTCTCGGTTCATGCCCAGCATACCCGAAAATGGGAACGAAACACGTAGCTCTGAAAATGGTGGATTCAGGAACATAGAAGAATTCGAGTCACTTTCTACTCAGGACTCATGGAATGATGAACGAAAGAAGGCTTTTTCCAATTCGAATGGATTGGGGAATCCGGTATGTGGCTAATTTTCAACTTCCCTTTTGCTTTCAGCTGGTACAAACATGTATTCGGTGCACACACGCCTTTATATTTCTGTGAAATTTGTTGGTCTGCCTATTATATTCCTGCATCGACATTGCGATACGAAAGGCTAACAAGCTTAATGCCCTATCCCACCTACAAGGGTAGCCTTTGAGGTTTGGGTGTCCTTTTATGCTTTTGGCTTGACACTGTCATCTGGGAACTAATTGGTTATTTATTTCTTATTGTACATTTCTGTACAGAATGAGGAAACAAGAAAGAGATCCCATGGTTTAGTTCACCATTTAAGCTTGCCAAAATCATATGACCAAGCTCAAGTGGCAAATGGGCAAAAGTTCCTACACTTTCAGCAAGAGACAGTCCCTTGTCAAACCCGGGCCAAACGAGGTTTTGCCACTCATCCAAGAAGCATAGCTGAAAGGGTAAAGATTTTCTTTTTTCCCAGCATTTGATCACTTGAAACGAAAATTTTCATTACAGCGGTAAATAGCAAAGATTTTGATGATTACAACTTTGTGCTTTGCTGAATTTTAGATGAGGCGGACCCGGATAAGCGAAAAAATGAAGAAGTTGCAAGATCTTTTTCCAAATATGGACAAGGTAATCATATTCTGTGCAACCATTTAAAGTACCAAATTTTGTATGTGCATGTTTTAAAAGGAGGATAAAATTGTGTCCTCTCTCAATCAATATCTAAAGTTTTTTATATGTTATGCTTGCCGAAATTTTCATTTTCAATGAAATGGACATATCACATATGAAAGAATTTATGAATGATCGATCAATCTACTTTATGCTAACCAATGAGTGAGTGATTTTGATATATTATTGTTTTCCCCTTTTTCATGATGTCTTGGATTGGCAGCAAACGAACACTGCAGATATGTTAGATTTGGCAGTTGAACACATTAAAGTCCTGCAGAAACAAGTCATGGTAATGAAACACATCCATCACTTTCATACTACAATTATCACATCAACCTTATTTTGAAACCTCCATGTCTTTTCCCCCATTCTTGTATAGACACTCACGGATGCAAGAGCAAAGTGTGCCTGCTCGAGTAAACAAAAACCGACAAGTTCAACGACATAGCCGTCAACCTAAATCGTCATGAACAATGAGCCCGTGATCATGCTAGATAGTGTTACGGCGCGCATGCGTGATTGACAAGATTAGTTTTGGAATTTTCTTGAGAAAAAAAGGATGGAAGGATATGATGTTCTATGTCAAAGTATGCAGGATATCCATTTTAAGTTGATGTAGGTGTAGTATTGTTAAGTGCATCAGCTTTATGGATTTTCTTAGTTTTTTGAATAATAAGATTTATTCATGTATACAAGTGGTTAGATAAAATTTAAGCCTTATTTTGTTATCATATTTATATATATATATATATATATATATATATATATATATATATATATATATATATATATATATATATATATATAAACTTTATAAAGTAAGAACAATTTTCATTTTGCAATATGAGATAGTGTCCAAGGTTCAAACATGTAAAATAAATATTTGTTTGCCAATTAATGAAAATAAAAATATAATTTAGATTGTTTTAAAATTATACTTACAATATCATATTAAAAGGTGTTTCTAGAATCGGATTGGACAGGTCTGTTCAACCGAAAATTGGTCACAGCTCTTGTCTGAATCACCCTAAAAACCGATTTAGTGGTCCGATCGATCAAAATCGGTCTAACCCGGTTGATAATATAATTTATTTAACTTATTGTTTTTTATTTTAAAAAATATATAACTATAATTGATATTTTGAATATATATATATATATATATATATATATATATATATATATATATATATATATATATATATATATATATATATATATATATATATATATATATACATATACATATATGGTTATTTAAGTTTTAATTTATTATACGTATGTTTAGGAGAACTATATATTTTTATTATTTATATACATATTTAAAATCTTTATAATTTAAATATATTATTTATTATATTAATCATTTTTTTATATAATATAACAATTTTTCTGTTTGACCGTCGCTGACCGTAGAACTGTTTTCAAGTTAAACCAAATTTGAATTTATATAGTATGTCATTTATTACTGTCGTTGTTAATTTATTATATCATCATCATTATTTTTATTACCAACGAAAATCTGGATTATAATCTTATTTTTTTATTTTTTCATGTGTATTGTTATTTTTATCACTTTATTTGTTATCAAATTAAATATTATTTTCTATTATTTTTGTTTAAAAACATAAAGAGAAAAAGAAAATAGTGCAAATCCACCGGCGAATCCAAAAAGTTATGCAGAGATTGTTAAATTAATGAAAATAATGGGTAAATTGCCTTAAAATCCCCAATACAAAACTGTAGTCTCTCTTGATCGAGAGTAGACACCTTGTTTGAGCTCCGAATTGTATACTAATTTTATTTATTTTTGTATTGTTTTTAGTTTGTCATGTCATTATTATATTCATTTCCCTTGTTTCTACCTCACCACGGAAATGCATTGACCCAAAAACTTTTTCTTCCCGTCGTCAACCTTTTTTTTTTTTTTTTTCCCCATTTCAAGTGGTAGAACATTGGACATTGGTATTCACAACTTCCTTGAAACTCATTCAACGACTTTGGTATTCACAACTTCCTTGAAACTCATTCAACGACTGCCAACATTTCAAGAAATGAATGGCATATAATTTAGCTATTGATATGTGGTAAGAGTTGATTAGGAGACACTTCGAGTGTAAATTGTTGGGCCATAGCCAATATGAGTCGAGCTTATGAATGACATTTGAACAGGATAGAGTCGAACTCTTGTCCGGACGAGAGAGAGAGATGTAAACGAAATTAATATTTTTACAGAAACATCCAACATCAAAAACAGCAACACAATTCCACTTCGGACATGTTCAGATTCTTGGAGTAATACCGAGTTTCTCCATGGGGTTACAACATTTACAACATGAGCATGCGTGGATAGCTCTGGAGTAAGAATCCACCAAATGAACATCAAGGGAAAAAATAAACTAAAGGCTGTTTTGGGGTAGAAGAAAATTCTATGCACCCAATAAGTGTAGATCAACTGGAATATTTTCCAAAATTATAATAATGATTGGGTTCATCTATTATCTTTGCCACCAGTGCACCACTGATATAAGAACAAAAGTCAGCCAGAGCCTTCCCACAATTACAAAAAGGTATACATGGCCTGAAACAAGTGGTTCTCCAGATCGCCCATTGAAACCCCTTCAAAAATGGTTTGAAACTAAGAAGATTGTGCCTCCTAGTCACTAACGACCTAGCAATATATCTTTCCAAGCTTCATAGCACATCCAGGTGATACCAGAAGAGGGCATGACTTTCAAACAACTAGCTGCCCAGCCTCTGTAAAGCCCCATCAGCCCTTCCTCTCTGACAACTTGTGCGAGTGCAGCTGCCATGTGGGGTGGGCATTTACCTCATATAGCTCCAACCATCAGCTGTTTTCTTGCAACCTCCAAAGGATAACTAATCGTGCTAGCCGTCAAGCCTGAAACATGTTAAGCACTAGCTTATAACCACAATATTCTACTCAATGTACTTCCTAGTTCTTAAAATTGCTGACTTTGTGAATTCTGAAAACCACGAGAATAAATTTGATGCTTTCCAATTTTCATAATAGACTCGCGGTTATCAGACAAGGTTCGAACCACCACAACATGTATTTTTCTCTTTTGCAGCCAAAATTGCTGTTCAACCCATGTGTAGATTGTCATATTAAAAGGTGATTAGAAATAGGTATCCTTATAATGAAACTCCACTGATAGTAGGACAATACAAGAACACATTGAAACATTGATATAAAAGTTATACCAGAAAGAGCACCAACTAAGAGCATTTCTGTTCGAGTTAAAGATTCCTTTTTCTGCGCTAAGCAATATGATTTTTTCATTGTCTCGTACATGAAATAGTAGCATGTGCTGTAAGGGAGCATGCCAATCAATGTGGGTGAAATCCCAGAGTAGAATGCCCGAACTCCGCCATCTTTATAAATTTTGTGCATTGCAATACTTAGATTAGGATCTACCTCAGGACTTACAGTCAATCTATCCTACATTAGATAGGGAACGCAATCAGATAATGAAGATTAGAACCTACTCAATAATAACAGTAAGACAAATGAAAATTTTCACTGGTGATAATATAAAGAAGATGAGAGATGTAGCAGGATGTTTGTTAAAAATGGTTGCCAGTGTGCGTTGGAATAGAGTAATTCATCTCATCACGTTGCACAAGAAAATAGTTTTTTGCATCAATTCATAGTCACAAGAAGTATTTTAGATTATAGTGAGATCTGTAGAGCACCTCAAGGCTATGTCATGATAGATTTGAACACTTGCCCTAGATAGACTTCCAGATCATAATTGCTCTAATAAGGAACTAAAGGAAATAGATAAATATGAGATAGAAAAAGGAAAAAACAGAAAGAAAGAAAGAAATTTATTGGAGAAGTATATATTAAAGTTCAACATTTTGAGCATTGGTGGGAATCAGCGTGTGTGTTGTCTGGAAAGGAATCCACGTTGTACATTTTAATGTACTTCACTATCCTCATTTTCTTCAGTCTCCAAAGAGACAAATCTACCTGCACACATACCTTTAAAACTTCAAGAGGATGACACACAAGGGTGCTAACAATTCCAGCAGCAGCACCAGCCACGGCTATGGGAGAGAGCCATGACAGAGAAAATCTGAGGCTAATCGAACCAATCTGCAACTTCGGGCTTTCAGTTTGATTTCGATTCTCTTGCGCTAATGTCATTGCCCTCTTGATATATTCAAAAGTTCCAAGCTCAATTGCCTGGGTTGGAACTATGCGAAGCATATTTATAGCATTTCCAGCCCATAGTCCTTGCCACCCCTGCTGTTCAATTATCTGCATAAAACTACCATAAATGTTTTTAGACCCGACTCCAACCACCATTCTTGTCCTGCAGATTTCAAATACTCACATTAGACGTGAAAAAGTAAAAAAAAAAAAAAAAAAATCAAATTTACACTCATAAACCAGCAATAACAACTAATTTTTTTTTTATAGTAAACGATATTTTTTATTTAATATAACTTGCTGAAAAGTACATCAGTGGACTAGAAGTTCACTGTCTTAGAGTTGCAACAAATGGTAAACTAGTTCAGTGATACACATATTCCCAATGTCTTATCAAATCTAAAGCTGATACATTCGAGAAATCTTTATGGTTTCCAATCCACATGGCAACGTTAATCTTGATCTTCTCCCAACAACTGTCGGTCTTGTCCTCAATGTCTTCAAAGATTCTTCTGTTTCTTTCCAACCAAACAGTCCAGCAAACACAAAGAACCGCTACTTGCCAAAAAATTCTACCTCTAGTCCCAGTAAGCCGTCCCAAATCCATTTGTAATAAATCCTTCGTTGACCTCGGTATAACCCAAACCAATTGAAGTTCTTGTAACGCTCGAGCCCATAAATTTGTCGTGAATGAGCAGTGGATGAAGATGTGGTCTTGAGTTTCTACTTCATTTCTGCATAAGGCACAGCGGCTGGGGCAAAGTGCAATGCCTGGGCATCTTTTTTGAATCATCTCCGAGGTCGGAAGCTTACCCAAAGAAGCTGTCCATGAGAATATCTTAATCTTGATTGGGACCGGTGTTTTCCAGATAGAATCATACAGGGAGAAAGTAGGAAATAAGGTATGAGGAAAGAAAGAATCGTAAAATGAACTGACAGAGAAAATACCCGAAGAATCCCCAGACCACTCAATCGAATCATCTACCCCTTCCACTAACCTCACCGATTCTAAGATACCTAATAGCTCCGACATCTGATCAATCTCTACATCTCTCAACCCTCTTCTAAACTGGAAATCCCAAGAATGATTTAATGAGATTGGATCGAAAATGGTAAAATATGAAATTGGCAAATTGTGTATCTGTGAAAGCTGAAACAAAGCAGGAAAACAATCTTTAAACGAGGAATCCCCCCACCATCTATCCTCCCAGAATCTCACCTTATTCCCTCCTCTAACTTTAATAGAGACCTTCTGTTTAAAAGTCGGGTATATTCTGGAAATAAACTTCCACGGGCATCTAAAAGTCACATTTCTTGCTAACCCCGCATCCCAACCATTCTCTTGTAACCCATATCTGCTAACAATTACTCTCCTCCACAATGTTCCTTCTTCGTGGAAAAATCTCCACCACCATTTCCCAAGCAAGGCCTTATTTTTTAAACCAATTTTGCCCACTCCCAAACCCCCTTTCTCCTTCGGTCGGCAGACCTGTTCCCATGAAACTAAATGCATGTGATCATCTCCATCCGCTCCATCCCAAAGAAAATTCCTCGAGATCTTATCCATTGAATCGGCTATACTTTTGGGGATCTTAAATAAAGACATATAGTATATCGGAATGGAATTCAAAACCGACAAAATCAATGTCAATCTTCCCCCTTTTGACAGAAAAGCTTTCTTCCACGAACTCAATTTGTTTTTCATCTTAGCAACAACGGGTTCCCAAAACGATGCTCTCAACGGATTTCCACCCAACGGTACTCCCAGGTAAATAATTGGCCAATTTTCCTCACTGCACCCTAGGTGTTGTGCCAATCTTTCAACTTCTCTTTGGTCACGATTGATTCCTAACAACGCACTTTTCTCCCAATTGATTTTTAGTCCGGACATTTCACAAAAAGAATTAACCACTTGAACCATGAACTCTATGTGATCATCTTCCTTTCCGAAGAATAGTGTGTCATCAGCAAATTGGATGTGTGAGATCTCGATCCTTTCGGTACCAACCTCTATTCCCCTTACAAGATTACACTCTCTGGCTTTGTCAATCAGCCTTGCTAACACATCGACGACCAAATTGAAAAGAAAAGGAGATAGAGGATCTCCTTGACGTATGCCCTTGGAAGCCCTTATTTTTCCTCTCGGCCGCCCATTAATCATGATCGAGAATGTTACATTCGAAATACAGCCTTGCATCCATGATCTCCATCTTCTTCCAAATCCTTTTTTCAGCAAAACGAAGTCCAAGAATTCCCAACTCACATTGTCATATGCCTTCTCAAAATCCAATTTCAACACCCATCCTTTTTTCCTCTTTTTCCTCCCTTCTTCTAACAGCTCATTAGCAATTAATCCGCAGTCTAGAATCTGCCTGCCTTCAACAAATGCATTTTGTGAATTCGATATTGTATCAGCTATCACCTTCTTCAATCTAGCTGTCAAGACTTTTGCAATAATCTTGTATAAACTGGTTATAAGACTTATCGGCCTGTAATCCTTGACTTTAAATGAATCAGCTTTCTTCCTAATCAAGCAAATGTAAGTCTCATTCGTTGCTCTATTTATAATCCCACTTTGGAAGAAATCCTCAAATACCATCATAAGATCCATCTTAATGGAGTCCCAACACTCCTGAAAGAACGCTAAAGTAAATCCATCCGGCCCCGGACTCTTTCCTCCATCGCATTGAAAAACTGCTTTCTTGACTTCTTCCTCCGTGAATTTTATTTCTAACTCTCTACTCATCTGTTCTTCAATTGGGCACCATTCCACTCCTTCAATTCCCCAACTTGCATGTGCCGAGCAACTGTACAATTTGGTGAAGTAATCTAAGATGATTGAAACAATTTCTTCCTCGCTTGTTGTAATGGAACCATCATTGCGTTCCATTTTTTCAATGGTGCATTTGCTTTTACGGTAGCTTAGTAAAGAATGGAAAAATTTTGTATTTTGGTCCCCTTCTTTAATCCATTTGATCTTACTTTTTTGATAATGCATTTGATTCATCCGACTTATCCCCTTTTCTAACATCATCCTTGTTTCTTTTCTTTCAGTGATCACGTCCTCCGAAATCCTCCCCTCACTCTCCATTTTGTCAATTCTGCTGATTTTATTTGACAATTCTGCTACATTCATATCCACCCTGCCAAACACCTCTTTGTTCCATTTTTTAACTTCTCCCTTGATTGATTTTAGTTTCATCATGAAGCTGTAGCCTGGCCAGCCTTGAGAAATTGCATTTGACCACCACAATTGTGCCGATTGTTTGAATCTCGAATCTGTTAACCACACGTTTTCAAATCTGAATGGTGTTGGTCCCCATTTTGATTTTGTCAAATCAAGAACGAGGGGAAAATGATCTGATGTCATTCTCGGCAAAATTGATTGTCTGTAGTTTGGGAATATCTCCATCCACCCCGATGTAAACATGAATCTGTCCAGCCTGCAACAAATTGGAGGATTCCGAAGGTTGGACCAAGTGATTTTTCCATTCAGCAAAGGCGGATCGCATAATTCCAGTTCCTGTATCAAATTATCGAAGCAGGCCATACTCGACGTGGTTGAAAAGCTGTTGATTTTGTCTCCTGTTGATCTTACTACATTGAAGTCTCCCCCCAAGCACCATCTATGACCGCAAATGACACTCAGTCCAGCAAGTTCATCCCAAAAATCTGATCTAAATTTTGGTTGACATGGTCCATAAATAGCTGTGAACCACCATTCTGATTGAGTTTCCTTTTGAATAAGAATTGAAACCGAGAACTCACCGATCAAATTATCCTTAACCGCAATAACCCTTGGATCCCACATAATCAAAATGCCCCCAGACCGACCCTCCGCAGGTAGGGTAACCCATTACACAAATCTTGATTTCCAAATACTTGAAATAAATCTCCTATCCACCGTTGATCTTTTAATCTCCTGGAGTAGGATTAAATCTGGTTTTTCCTTGGTTAGTACGGCTCGAATTAACCCTCTCCTTGCTGCCGACCCACTCCCTCTTATATTCCACAAATCATGATGTACACCAATAACCAAGTCAAAGAAACTACAAATTCTGACACAGCAAATTGTGATATTACAGCAGACAAAAATTTATAAAATAGCAGATAAGTAGATCACAATGCTTTCTTTATCCCCCAGTCTATAGAAAGAGATTATTTGTAACACTTAAAAACTTCTTTCTTGTTTAGAAAGTTATCGATCAAAGCAAAGGGTTACATCATGTGCCAATGTTTTTCAGTTAGTGACAAGCTTGACAGGAACTACTATCCGCAGATTCTTTCATATTAATTCATTATATAAGGAAATAAGACAATTAGTCATAGCCATAAACCAGGTACCAGATAAAACTTGGGAGAAATAGATCAGCGAGCAATAAGATGCAACAAACCTGATAGTCTCCAGTGGAGCAAGAACAGCTTTGGTCATAGCCCCTGCTAATGCACCACTGAGGAACTCGGCAACTTCTCTAGTTCTCACAAAATCCTGAAGTGAATCAAATGAGTTGCTTTTCCAGGAAAGCTAAAAAAAATTCTCCCCTCAAAGCTTTACAAGGTAAACTAAACAAACTATATTTGATCGTAAAACTTGAAGCTCCTTGGAGCAAAACGCCATGTATTAATCAATTACAAGTGATACTCTGATATAAAAAAAAAACTTACAATAAATGTATTTTCCATAGCATATATATATGAAATTATTTATGACTAAAGGTACCCATTCACCACACTCCCAAAAGCAGCAGCGCCAAAGCATTTTCAAGTTTTCTAAATTAACATCATGTTTCGCCTCCTCTCCACGACTCGGCCACTCCACAAAACCCCATGGTCCGCTCATCTCCAAAATGACCCTTTCGCGGTAACAAAGCAATTTAAACACGATGTAGGTCCAGCAGAATTGAATCCATATATTAGAAAACAAAAAAGGGGAAGAGAAAAAGACCTGAAAAGCTCGCCCTAGATCCGGAACAGCAAACTGAAGCTGCTTTAAACTTGGAGAGAGAGGATGGAGTTGGAATTCTCCCTTGGGCATCGCAATCACACCATATATATCTTCCATCCCGCATTAGCTCTTCCTCTGCAATTCAGATTCCATCAAAAACCAAAAAGAGGGATCTTGAATTCAAAATGCAGCCCTCAGAGTCTGGTATGCAAGTATATAAACTGCTTAGCTCCTGGAATTTCATCACAATTAAAAAATCGAAGAAGCAATTCAAACCAGCCGATGCGAGAAAGTTAACAATCCAATCAACATGTGAATAATTCAAAAATCAAGGTACAAATGTAGGGCATGGACATGGGCATGAGAATTCAAGGGGGAGCGACCAAAAAACCAAAAGGTGGAAGAAAGAGAAGTTACTGGTGTCGATTAGTTGTCGGTCGGATAAAAACCCGAGTTCCATATAATAATTTGAACAATTCTTTGAGTTAATATACCAGTTCATGTGTTGGACTGTCCATAGTTAGTTCATTATTTTTGTTTATAATTGGGTCATTTGTAAATTCCACGGTCCATATGTCATGAGCGTGACTGTGTCAGTTAGATAAAATCCGTGAGATATGCACATATGAGTTTGACCAATCTTCTCTCTTGAGCTAACTTTTTTGAGTTGAGTTAGACCCAAATCTCAATCTCAATAGTTATTTGTCCCACATCATTTGGTTAAAATCCATGAGAGTTGTATATATGGACATGTAGGATCATCCTTAATTGTGCAAGCTTTTGGAGTTGAATTAGGTCCAAAACTCAATCTTGACATGTTAACAGATCGAGTTTCCACTGTTATGTGTTGAACAACTCTCCAGATGTTCATTTCTAGACATTCACACCTCAATAAAAATTATGAAACCTATCTGATCCGGACTTCATCAATATCTTTGGTTGTATTTCAGATCCTTCTAGAGTTTTGTTGCTGGCAATGGCATCCACCACAAACAAACGTACTAGGCATGAAATGTGCACTCGACTGTTAACAGATGAACAAGAATACCATTAAACCGTGCACTCCGCATCCCAGAATATCTTAAACTAATCTGCAGCACACAAGTTGTACGTGGTGCATCACGATGGATGCATCCTGCACTCCACTATACAAAATTAAATTTTCATATGACGCACATGAAAGTCACAAAGGTGTCGTCGCCATGTACATGCATGTAGGGATGTAAATGAGTTGAACCGAGACGAACAATATCAGGCTCGAGTTCGGCTTGTTTCGGATATATATAGGCATGAGATCGGCTTTAGCACGATTCGATATTTTATCATTAGGCTCGAGCTCGAATTATTTGAAAATTATTAATCTATCGAATAGCTCGAGCTCGGTTCGTTAATAGCTCGTTTATCGTGTTAAACGAGCATGGTTCGACTCGAATTGTTAAGCGAGCTCGTTAAAATAGCTCATTTTCGAGCTCGTTAAACAATATTGTTTTAGATATCGTTGAGAATTTTTAGCCAAAATGTCAACTAAAATATTAGAATTTAAGAGGTAAGCTTCTCATTTTATAGCACTTCAATCTCTTAAATTTTACTAAAATAGTAATGTAAGAAAAAAATTCATGGCTGAAAAAACTAATTGAGTTCGAGTTCGCGAGTTTCTGAATCGAATATCCTTAAACTCAAGCTCGGCTCGATATGCTTAACAAACTATCTCAAACGAGCTTTTTATCAAGCAGAACTCCAAATAACTCTCGAGCGGCTTGATTCCAATATCCCTACATGCATGTATATTGTGGTTGATATATATTTTTATGTATTCCACAATAAATCTCTATATCAAGTTTAAAAAAATAGATTTTATAAAAAGATATTATTTTATGTAATTATTCAATATATTTGAACTTTATAAAAATATATATTTAAAGTTAAATATATTATTTTAATATAAGAAGCATATTATTTTATAATTTTTTACAAAAAAAGTATTTTTGTAATACTATATTAACGACCATGTTTTCATTCATTGTTATTCGTTTCAAGTCAATAAATCTCGATTTGGGGAAATTATTCTAAGATTTATAAATTAGGTTTTTAGAAATAAAATGGGTAAATAATGGATGTAACGATTTTGATGTAATGAGGTGATGTTTTTAAGGAAAAACTGTAATTTTGGTTTTATATGGTGTTGTTTTGCTATTTTGGTCATCTATGTTCAATTTAAGTTTTAATTGTATCTCTTTCAACTTTTAGAAAATTTAGTCTTTTTTTAGTAATTTTAGTTTTTTTAATCATAAATTATGATATAAAACTTACACAAAGTGGCAGCCTACCGTCTCGGCCGCTTAGACGGTTGAATTTTTTAAGTGATTTTTTATATATATAGATAATCATATATAATCATTCAATATAATCACAAATAGTCATTATTTTTTTTGTAAAATGTATAATTAAATAATGTTTAAACATAGTGAAGCTTAATACAATATAATATCATCTAGATAATGTATATAAATGCAAACTAACAAAATAATTAATAAGATTCATCATCATATTAATGCTATTATTGTAACAAAGTAATATAATTACTTTTACTAAAAAACTAAGTTTAAATTTCAAAGTTTCAATCCATCATTAGAATAAGTACTAGGCTAAACATAATTAATCTTCCAAATCATCTACATATGCACCATCAACTACATTCATAATCCACACATCATCGGATTCGAAATCAACATCTTCTTCATTCTCTTCCTCCAATGTATCTAAATCTTTGTCAAGTTCTCTAATAGAGATGTTCCTTGCACTCCTCCTTGGTTTTAGCACTTCATCCGCTCCCGAGACCTCCGCTACCATTCTCCAAGTACGTCTTGAACCCGGCTCAACCTCATCTTCATCACCACCATCAACAAGCCAACTGCGAGCTTTAATAGCTTGAGAGGATAGAAGCAAATCTCCACCCATTTCTCTTTTACTCTTCTTCTTGGTATTGAATTTGATATATACAAGATCATTCGATCTTGATATTTTAAGTATATTCCTCTTCCTAGTGTGTATCTAAAATTTTTAAACAATTGTTATTAATTAAAAAAAAAAGATAGATAACATAATTTATGAATTAGTTCTCAATATTTACCCCTTCAAATTGACTCCAATTTCTTTCACGCCCCGATAAACTACTCGTCAAAGAGAGAAATCTCATTGCTATTTTTTGTAAGTGGAGTGTCACCATCATAATTGGACCACCATCCAACTTTAAAAAGAAAAGAGACAAAAAATATAATTAACCAAAGATGGGTAAAAAAAATACATGTAACATGATTAAAAATAAAGGAAAAAAGATTTACCCGGGTCAAAGTCATGGCACACATCCACCTTCTCATATGTCGCAACCGCCATTTTTCTTCCAAAGTTTCCAGATTTAATCTTATACTTCAACAAGTCATCATTAGTAATGGTAAATTGCATGTCCTCGCCAATGAGAAAAATTATCTCAACACAATTCAAAAACTCATTCATAACATTGGTGTCATTTGATATGCTTGAATATTTAAAGTTAAAAAACGGATTCAATAAGTAAGTGGCGTATGGCAAAGGACTATCTAGTCTACCCTTAGACTTCTCATCAATAGTCTTCGAAATAAGGATGAAAATTTCCTCTTTTTTGAAAAACTTTTCAATATCTTCTTTGTCTTGTTTAACAACAAGCAATAAAATGACCATTAAGGGCTTCTTGTCACCGTCAACAAGACGTAAAACTTTCACTAAAGGAATGAAAACATTCAAAGCCAAAGAAACACATTCCAAAAAGATATATTTGTTACCGTCGCCTCCCACACTTTCCCTTTAAACTACTCCTTAACTTTGTTTTTCTCTACTCCTAGGATGTAAACATGAGTCTCAATTGATCTTTCTTATCTTTGAGACTTTCCTAAGTAAAAAATGAAGCAGCAAATCTAATCACCCCGGGTCTCAAAATATCACTCTTGTTGGTATATTTCCTCATAATAACCAAATTTCTATGATGTGCATAGATGAATATGGTCAAGGCCTTTGCTTTCTCAATCATTCCGCTAAACTTGGGTAGTTTTCCAATTGATTCAAGCATGAGGTTGATTGTATGAATCAGACAAGAGGTCCAAAAAATTTGAGGTTGTGTAACCTTCAAAATCCACCGTCGCCATATTGTTTGTGGCATTGTCTATCACTGCTTAAACAACATGTTTCGGGCCAATCTCAATGATATATTTTTCAACAAACTCAAAGATATAAACCCCGGTGTGTGCCTCAATGGATTATTCAATACAACCAAGGAACGAAGTGCCTATCTTGCAATTAACACATATATTCATAATGTTCTCCTCTTGCGATCGGTCCATGCATCAGTCATTATTGAACATCCATTTTTCATCCACTCTTCTTCATGTTGATTTAGAGAAAATTTGGTCCTCTCAACTACTTCCTTCAAAAGTGGTCTCTTAAAAGATATTGACTTGGAGGGTTGTAGCCCGGATCGAATTGGCCAATCGCCTCTACAAGTTGTCTAAAACTTAGATTGTCAATTGAATGTAAAAGAACCCATGTTTCGTATATCCATCTAGCAACATACTCATACACATCATTTGTAAACTTTAACTTCAAGGCATCATTTATGTTTTGTTGTCTTGCCTTTGTTAAATTGATTGTGGATGTCCAATTATCAATAGGCCCGAGGTTTTTTGACTTCTTTTTTGAAGTATCCCCCACCTCTTGACAATCATCATCCTCTCCATCACGACCAATGTTTACCCCCGCCCTTTCTTCTTTTAGTTCTTCTACCCTTTGTCTCTTTTTATTCATGCTATTTTCAAGGTAGTCTCTCACTCTTTTTTGGTCTTCATCGGATGCTTTAGGACATGCTTCAACTTATCCTAAAATACCCGCAATATGATGTTTCATCCTATAAACTCTTCCTTTAATAAGCTTCTTACACAACTTGCATGTGATCCAATCTCTTTTCTCTTTATTCAACACCCCATATTTCCAAACAACATCATTAGACTTTGGCTTAAAGTCCAACTCCTGTTGTTTATCTTTTTTCGCCATTAATATTCAACAATAAATCAATAATAATAAGGAAAAAAACAAATTTGCTTTTTGAAATCACAAAATCTGAAATATTATCTATATATATAAAAAAAGTAAGTTCAATAATAAATATATAATGTCTAACCTAAAGCTTTTGGCGACGGGCGACGGTAGCAGACAGTTTGTGTGGTGGGCTTAGTGGTTGATAGTGAGGAATGAAAGCCAAAAAAAAAAAAAAAGTAGGGTGTGATTTAAATAACTAGGGTTTTGAGTTTTAAAATTAGTTGACTTTGATTATATTTTTAAAATTTGTTTACTACAACTAAAAAATGTCGACTTCCTCACCTGGCCGCCTGCACACCGCCTCCACCCGCCTCGATCCTCTGCCCACCGCCTTCAACCGTCTACCCATCGTCGTATAGATTGGACCGCCTAAAACTGCCGCCTCACGTGTAGGCGGGGCAGTCGAGGGTCGTCTACCGTTTAGGCTGCTGACTCAACTGCCATTTAGAACACTCTTCAAATCCTATATTTTTAAAATCAGATGCATTTCCTCCATTTATATTTACGCCTGAGTTTAAAAAATACTGTTTAAAAAGGACCATTATTTTACATGTTCGGTTTTATTCTTTTTTGAATTTTCAAAGAGGTGTTGAATGTAATTTGTCCTTCTTTTCACCGATAATGTGTAGAGTCATCCTTACCGATATGCACAGAACAGTTGTTTGGTTTGTAATCCGTTTTCTCTCTTTTTCAGCAATTATGTCTCAAAAATCTTAGTGTTCTAAAGTATATAGGGCGAGACAAAATCTCTGCTGAAAATTTGTCTCCAAAAGAACTGGCTGCTGTGAGTGATGATGTTATGCCACAATCCTCTAGTATGCTTCAGTTTTTATGTCAAAATCAGTTTATCTCAGGACATTTTGACAGTTCTGAAAGGTTCTAACCGAAATCCAATTAAACTGTTAAGGTTCTAACTGACGGCCAATCAAACCATAATTCAATTTAAGTTTTGAATCTTATGATAATTTTCTTTAAGCTTATAACGTATACTCTTCTATTTACTGCTTCTGACTCGAGGATG
Source organism: Primulina eburnea (assembly GCF_022965805.1). NCBI lineage: Eukaryota > Viridiplantae > Streptophyta > Magnoliopsida > Lamiales > Gesneriaceae > Primulina > Primulina eburnea. The sequence continues at coordinate 25,866,257 of NC_133113.1, forward strand.
GTTCAAACTTAAACTCAGCTTCTCATTGTTGGCCATCCGATAGAGGTTGAAGAACTTAATCTTTTGATTCTTTCCTCTCAATGGGATGGTATTGCTTGCGTGCGGCAGGTAATACAGAACAATTCTTATTTTATACTCGTTTAAATTTGTATATTTTTTTCCCAAAGTGAACAATGGCTGTTATTTTATTATGTGTTTTAGAAACTTTTACCAAAAGAACCGGCACTTGAGAGGTGAAAGAGGAATTCTGTCATTGTGTTGTTCCATATAGGCTTACTCTTTCTGAAAATATCTCAAATGTAATGCGCACATGATTGATTTCGATATAGCTAGTTGTGTATAAAAGGTTGGAGAAGTGATTATACGATGTCACCATAATAATGTTCAATAGTTCTTGTTGTTAGTTGGTGCTATATACTCATTCGGGGAGATCTTCGATTTTGGTCCATCCCAGACAAATCAAAGTATGATGATTTCTAAACAAGAAAAGTTGGTCAAATGAAACACTGCATATATGTTACCGGAATAATTTTTCAGCTGCTATATCTCCAATCATCGCATTAGCCTCGAGAAAATCATTATGCACTTTCACCTTTAACATCCATTATAAATTGCAGATAAAGGTATTATACGTAGCTTGATCGACTCCTTTGGCCTAACATGCAAGAAATAGTGCTAATAATGGTATTTCTATTCATACAACATGGATCTTGGTTTTGATGTAATTATGCATCTTGTTTCCACTACTAATACAATGTATAGAAGATTAAGATGAATTTTCCAATTATCTAACCAGGGGTACGAGAGATTCTTGTGCTAAAAGTTTCCCCCTAGTTTTATTGGATAATAATTTGTATACACAGATATGTCATTGCAACGCTTAAGATGTTGGGCTTACGTGTGGTAATTTGAGATAATAAATATAAAAATAAATAATAAATTAGATGCCAAGATTTACGTTGAAAACCCCTAAAAATTATTAGGGTAAAAAACCAAGGTCAAGATGAAAAGAATTCCACTATAATATTTTACGGTGTACAACCACTCACTGTGTTTCCAAAGAGAACACACTCTCTTAATACAGGAGAACAAACACCTTACAAATATTATAGAACTAAGCACTCAAATGATATTAGATGAGAGGAAACTTGAAGAATGGATTATTTGAATTATGAAGGAATGCATCTATTTATAGATACAATTACTCGTCTGAAAGCAGAAACCTTCCGCACAATTTCATTGTCTGAACACCTGGTTTGAAATTCAATTATTCCGTCTAAATGTGCAGCCGCGCTACTTGAATAAATATTTTGCAGTTTTTTCTCTCACTTGAAGATTTAATTGAGAATCAAACATATCTCCACAAATCTTTTCAATCTTGTCATTCCCTGCTGTTTACATTTCTGCTAGGCCACATGAGGATCTACACCACTAACTTTTCGATATTGACTGGCTTGCTAAAAAAATCAGCTACGTTGTCTTTTATTTGGATCTTCTGCATATCCACGCTTCTTTCTTTTACTACTTTCCATACAAAGTGAAATTGGACTTCCATGTGTTTCGTCCAGGAATGAAAGACTGGATTTCTTGCAATGTGCAAGGCGCTCTGGCTGTTACAAAACAAAGAAACCTTCTCTTGTTTGTGACTGATCTCTTCTAATAACCTTTTATCCATATTGCCTCCTTACATGCTTGAGTATTTGCCATGTATTTTGCCTCCATTGTAGATACTATCACAATTGTTTGCAGTTTTGAAGCCCAGCTTACTGCTCCCCCTACAAGTGTAAACACATAACAAGTAGTAGATTTCCTCTTATCTGGATCACCTACATAATCTGAATTGACATAGCCCCTGAGTGTAAAATTCGATCCTCCATAACATAATGCAGCATTTGAGGTACCCTTAATGTATCTAAGGATCCTCTTAACCGTGCTCCAATGATCTCTTCCAAGATTTGCAATATACCGACTAACTGCTTCCATTGCTTGAGCAATGTCCGGTCTTGTACAGATCATGGCAAACATCAAACTTCCTTCTATTGATGCATATGGTACTCGAGACATCTCCATCCTCTCTGCTTCACTGCTATGACATATCTCGGAGGATAACTTTAAGTTAACAGGAAGAATGGTCGATATTGGCTTCTATCTTGCATGTTGAAGCGTTGCAAGACTTTCTTCAAATAATTTTCTAAAGCCAAATCTTTCTGTTACTTCTGTCTCGGTGAACTTGCATCCCTAGAATCTTGTTTCTTGGTCCCAAGTCCTTCATATCAAATTCTCTAGCCAGCTGTGCCTTCAATCTTTGGACCTGATCTTTGTTGGGGCGGCCTGCTACCAATATGACTTCCACATATAACAGCAAAATGATATAATCATCACTAGACCTCTTGAAATATGTACAAGGGTCTGCACTCAGTCTGTTGTATCCAAGGCTCATGATATTAGAATCAAATCTTTTGTACCAACACATCGGCGCATGTTCTAAACCGTACATAGATTTGTTCAACCCGCAAACCAAGTTTTCTTTGTTTTTTTTCTCAAAACCTTCTGGCTCGACCATATAGATTTTTTCTTCGAGATCTCCATGAAGAAATGCAGTTTCATATCTAGCTGTTCTAGATATAGGTCAAACACTGCACACAATGCCAGCACCACTCTGACTGTTGTAAGTCGAACCACGGGAGAAAAGATCTCATTGAAGTCAACGCCTTCTTTCTGAGCATACCCTTTTACCACCAATCTAGCACGATACCGCTCCACTTGGTTATTGCCATCACGCTTGATCTTACAGACCCATATGTTCCCAATGGCTTTCCTCCCTCGTAGTAGTGTTACAAGATCTCAAGTTTTATTCATGCCTAATGCCTCCAACTCTTCTTGCATTGCTATCATCAACAAGGATACATCCAAGCTCTGAGTAGCTTTGGATGTATCCTTGTAGAAACTCAATGGCTCACCATCAAACTCAACATGTTCTTGTTCTTCTTGCTCTGGTACTGTTTCACAAAAAATTTGACCTTCGTCTATCTTATTTTCCACCTGAAATATAGTAGTTTCTGAATTCAGTGTGTCTTTGCCTCCCTTTACTTTATCTTTCTCGAAGATAACATCCTTGCTTATTACAAGCTTGTGGACAGTAGGATCCCACAAACGAAATCCCTTAATTCCATGAGCATATCCCAAAAAGATACATTTTCAGGATTTTGAATCCAACTTTGATATTTCTTGCTCATTGTACAGAACGTACACATGACTTCCGAATATATGCAAATGAGAATAATCTGTCGGCTTCCCCGTCCACATCTCCATCGGAGTCTTCAGATCAATCGCCACTGAAGGAGAAAGATTGATAATATAACAAGCGATTTTGATTGCTTCCGCCCAGAATGACTTGTCTAGACCCACAGTCCTCAACATAGCTCTTGTTCTATCCAACAAGGTTCTGTTCATCCACTCTACCACTCCATTCTATTGAGATGTGTAAGCTGTTGTAAACTATTTTTGATGCCCTCATGTTGACAATATGCATCAAATTCGTCACGGGTATATTCTCCTCCATGGTCAGTCTCCAAACACTTGATTTTCTTTTCAGAATCAAGTTCAAACCGCGCTTTAAAATCTTTGAAGATCTGGAAAGCGTCTGATTTCTTCTTGATTTGATACACTCAACATCTCCTAGAGAAATCATCAATGAACAAGATAAAGTATCTCGCTCCTCCTAGGGATACAACTGGTGCTTTCCAAACATCCGAATGAATTAGCTCCAGTATGATTTTGCTCCTGGCAGTAGAAGTGTCAAACTTTAATCTGTTTTGTTTACTGGTAACACAATACTCACAAAAAGGTAGTGACATTTTTGTAAGTTCCGGTAGTAGCTTCCGTTCTGAGAAATTTTCAACCTCGTTCTGACATATGCACGAGCTTTCTATGCCATGACATTGTTAATTCTTCTCCTGAACCAATTGATGCAACAGCTAGTTCCGCCTCTTTGTGTGTTTCTCCCAAAAGTACATACAGATTTGCATCAACTTTTTCCGCCTTCATAACCACAAGCGCGCCCTTCAAAATTTCATGATCCCGCTCTCGATACGGGTTTTTCACCCGATGTCATCCAATTGCCCCAAGGACAAAAGATTTTTCGTCAGTCCTTTCACATGTCGTACCTTTTGTATGGTACAAATTGTGCCATCAAATAGTTTAATTTTGATAGTACCGAACCAGCTATTTCCAAAGCATAATCATTTCCCATGAATGTCGATCTTCCTGAGACTGGTTCATAATGATCAAACTATTCTCTTTGAAACGTCATGTGTCACGTCGCTCTTGAATCCATAATCTAATTGTCATAAAATTTGTGTCTGCCTTCTGAAACTATTGTTGTTTCGCTAAATAATATTTCACCACCGCCTGAAGTACTGACCACATTTCCTTGAGAACTTTTCTTGATACTTGTATACTCTTTCTTGAATTGCCCGTTACCGCCACATTTAAAGCAGTAAATATTTTTCTTTTTACTTCTTGACTTTGATCTACCTCGCATTTGGCTCCCAATGAAGTCACGGTCCATAAATCATCCTCTTATCATCGGTAAAACATCTGCCTGCTTCGAAGTTACCAACCTATCTTCCTTATTGTTGCACCAGATTTCTTCGCCGAGAAACGCAGTTAAGACATCGTCGAATTTTAGAAAGCTCATAAAAATATTGTTGGTTATCTTGATGATAAGTTGATCATATGAATCTGATAGAATTTGAAGTAAAAGCTCTGCACGTTCATTTTACCTTATTTTATCCCCCATGTAAGTGAGTTGGACAAATGAAGTAAAAGCTCTGCACGTTCACTGTATTTCCAAAAAAAACACACATTCCTTAATGCTAGAGAACAAACACCTCACAAATATAATAAAACTAAACACTCAAATGCTATTAGATGAGAAAAACTCGAAGAAATGATAATTTGAATTACGAAGGAATGCATATATTTATAGATGCAATTCTTCTTCTGAACGCAAAAACCTTCCGCACAATTTCATTGTCTGAACATATGGTTTGAAATTCAATTATTCCGTCTAAATGTGCAGCCGACCTACTTGACTAAATATTTTGCTGAATTAGTGTGTGTACTGTTTCAGGACGGACATGTTAAAAACTTGCGATTGAGGACTATTGAAACCTCATGAGACTAAATGCAATTCACATGATCTGGGATTATCAATGTATTCTTATCGAATATGAGACTTTTCCCATCTTTACCGATCGTAAAATAATGAAATTATTATCGAACTAGGCGGAGCTGATGCAGGCACTGCCTGCACGGGAAGGGAACGGCCCGGATCACTCCACATGAGTAATCCGGGCCCACCACCATGTATAAAAAAAAAAAAAAATTGGCTCAGATTTTTCCGAACCGTTAGATCTACCCTGCGAGCAGTGCCCGCAGGGGTAGGGTCTACTTTACCGAAAATGAGACAGATGATCAAATTACACATGCGATCGGTGCACCTGAAATCTACTGCATTGATTACTATAATGATGTAAATTAAAAAATAATGAAATTGAAATTCGGCTCAGTCAGAACAATCTACAAAAACAAAATTAGATTTGATATCGCGAATTTCAAATGACCCAGATAAACTTATTATACGACTGCGCAAGCACAACTCGCAGTGCAGTATAAAGCTAGACTTACTTCTCAACTCGAAACCTGATATGAAACAAACAAAACTACTCCTTGATTTACAAAACAATTTAAACTAATTTATATAAACTCGTTCCCTCGAACTGAAACATAATTAATGAACAAAGGAAAAGATTATACATAAATCTCCTCGCATTCAAGGGTTCTTGAGAAGATAATCGATCTTTGCTTCTGATAACCGTGACCGACGTTCATCGGAAGATCAAGAATTACCAGAACCCTGTTTAGCTTTCAGCACAAGTTCTTCAGTCGTCGTTCCAATAATTTCATTCGCACGCTTTAGGCCAACACAGTAATACCTTCCAATTGTATCCTGAAATACTTAGTCACTCCGTTATTATGTAAAAATTAGCAATAATACTTATTTAAACTCTTCATATCTTCAAAGTTATACCTCTCCAAAAAAATATGCTAAAGAAACAACACCTGATAGCATTACTAATACCACCCTCAAAATTCAATAAAGGCGCAAAAAAGGGCTTTACTCAAAACTGGGAAGAGGAAGCCATTATCATCTTGGAAGAGTTATTCAACAGATTAGAGCTTCATCTCGTTGAACGTGCAGATACTAAATTATATAACAATCAATGAGTCTGCAACTCCTACTACCTCTCTATTATTCTTCATTTTCTGTATCTTTTTTCCTTGTATTTTTAAATTTGGACCCTGCTACAATACCGTACTCAAAAGTAAAACTTAAAAAATCAACCCTTTGAATTGTCAAATACCCTCAACCTCTTTCTGTAATTTTCTCCTTTCCCCTTCTACAGCCACCGCACCCGCCGTAAAAGTGACATCTACCATTGCACCTTTCATTTCCACTTCAAAACAGTTTACTCATTCCTTGTCATTTTCTCCCTTTCCTCCAGACTTCAGCCACCTCATTTTTCTTTCTGTACTCAAAAACCTCTCATGATTATTTTTTCCTCGTGATATTTTCAACACTGGTTACAAAATTATGGTCAAGTTAAATGGAAAAAATAAAAAAAAAATTGATTTTAATCCCTTAAGCCGAGTCCCCCGAAAAAATGACATTATTTCAAAAAGAAGGAAACGAGATAGTTTGTGTAGTGGCATGCAGTGGCTGTGCGTGAGAATAGTTGCAAAGCCATGCCTGGGGTAAAATGGTCACATCTGCAACATAGGATACACAGCTCAAAGCCTTTTCTGGATTTTTTTAAAATTTATCTTCAACCCTAGTTATGTATCAAGGGTACCCCTAGACTCCTCACAAAACAGATGGAAAATAATCTCACCCGACACACGAGGCCTAGTTTCTCCAGTTTGTGGAGTGCATCATCAACATCAAAATTACATTCTTCACCAAATTCATCTTGAATCAGCTCCTCACATTGCTGGTCAAGATCCTTTTTGAGCAATAAAAATGACATGTCAGTACTTGTAGATCCAAGCATTTCAAACTCGAAATCAAACAGGCAGATAAACATCAAGATGTCCATAAGTACCAGCTCTGTGCACCTCTAAAGTAGCCTTTCCTTGCTCCATTAGTATGAAGAATGAAATAATGACCTCCTTCACCTGCACATTTGCAACATGGAGGTTTCGCAGCAGTAAGCATCTAAATAAACAGCTGCATATCACATTAAGAAACTAGAAATTTTGCATATTTGAAATTCACGAAAGAATATGGAAAACAAATATTAAAATACCAAATAAGCCACATGTACAAACTGAAACTTCCTATATCCGGCCAAGCAATGTATATTAAGAGTAAATAAATTTCTTAAGCCTAGCCCGTCTCACAAAAACTGAGTGAAAAAAAAATTGATGTTGACAGACACTAGTTTGTGATAATTACTTGATGAATGTAAGCTAATATTAGATCGTGGGAGTTGTACATCATACATGGAGTTTGCAAAGTTGCTAATTGTGTCTAACAAGTTCACCAAAACATTATAGACGGCTACTTCGTGTTTTGGGAAAGAAAAAAGAAAAATTTATCCAAGTAATAAGTTGGCTATCAATTTTTTTTTTAAAAAATAAGAGTATTTTTACAACTTACTTCTTGTTGAATAACATCATCGCACAAATGGAGAAGAGTACCCTTTCCACTATCCAGTTGTTTGTCATACATTGACTGCGTGATTAGGTTCTGATATGTAGCCATATTCTGCTGAAACCTGCGAGCAAGTAAACAAACCTTATTTAGAAACTTAGAATTAACAATAAAAAAGCAATGTTGAGCAATGAATATTGATGTAATCATATTAAATAATCAGACAATTCACGTCTAAGACGAAAGTGATGATGGATTAAGATCATTTTAAGCTGCCTCGTGATACGGAAACAGTTGGTTCTTTCTAATTCTCAGTCAAGATTTAGAGTGGATGGTTCAGTTTGCTACATAGGATAGTAAATACTAGCAAGCAAGAAGTTATTCGAAGTGGCATCCAAAAAATTCCACTGGGCATGGAGAACCTATTTTGTCCTGAAGTTCCATAAATGGCCATTAATGGATACCCATGGTGGATATTTATGTTTAAGGTTTACAAATAACACATTCTTCTCGATGGCATTGACAGTAAATAATTTCTCTTACAGCGTTGATTTCAGATATTTATCATTTTCAACTGAATAATATACAATGCAAAGCATCCAAGTCCGATGAAAGAACACTTACGTGAAGTATATTTTTGCACAATAACCAATCACCGTGGAAAGGATAGCAAAAATGACCCAGAGGTCAGCTTTGGGCATTTCAATAGAACCAGCTACAGCAACCTGGAAGAGTCCACGAAACAAGCATATCAAAAACATTAATGTTGTTAGGATAATTCAAACTAAGGGGGTTATTAATGCCATGAGATATCTTACCAGTCCAACCACCGCCGATACAATAAATTTAAGCAAGTCCATCCGTGTTAAACTCGGATTTTTTTTCTCAGGCTATCAAAAGAAAGCAAAAGTCTGAACTTGGTTAGTGCCTTGCAATTCAAAATACGATGCTAGAAGAAGACACAATAGCACAAAATGGAAACGAGCTAAGTACAAGGAAAAAGTATCGCTCACAAGAACAATTTCCATATCAGCCATAGGGATGTTTTTGAAATGCTTCACAAATATGCCTCGTTCTGGGTTTGTCGAGGAAGTAGCTCTCCTACACAACAACTATTTTCCATCAACCTTCAGTCTAACATACAAAGAAGGATAGATAATTGTTGTTCATAAAAACCCAAAAAGATCCTCAGATTACCATAAGCACTAGGTAATCACCCTACCTTGGGTAAAAACCAATTAATAACATCAAGAAGAAACACGTTAAATAGGGGTTTCATAAGGTTTTTTCAGGCGATCTTATAAACCGATGCACCCACCTAGAGAACTTTCATAACGATGATTGCAGATAAGGATTTCAGAGTCTTTTTTTATAGGAAACAATATTATATTTATTAATTAAAGCAATAATTATAGATAGCGAAAAAAATGATCTGCAAAAAAAGAAAGAAAAAAGAAAAAAAAAACTTGCTCAAATCGACATCATATATAACTTCAATTTCTCACTATGACTGAAATCGAGAAGTTCTTAAACTTTACATGCTTCTCAATCCAACTAGAAACCCGAATCTTAATATTGTCCCAGTACTCTTCAACCAACTCTTCAAAGCTGTCAAAAATCATTCTATTCCGCTCCAACCATACCGAGCAACAAATACAATGAACTATTACTATCCAAAAAATTATACCCCTCCTGCGAAGATCTTGGAACTACCCAAATCGGACTCATCTCCTCCAAAGCTCTGAACCAAAGGTAGCCCGTGAAAGAACAATGAATAAGTAGATGTCCTGATTCTCCACCTCATTCTAGCACAACACACACCAATTCGGACACAGAGCGCACGAAGACCACATCTTTTGCATCATCTCACAATAGAAGACTTGAACATTTGGTGGGACCAGAGCTTTCCAAATGACATAAAAGAGAGGGAATAAAGGAAACCCACTAATTGGAAAGAAAGACTCAGAGAAAGTTTTGACTGAGAATACTCCTGAAGGATCCCCGTCCCAGACCCTGATATCGTCAACACATTCCCCCCCCCCCCTCCCCCCCTCTTTAACACACTCACCCCCCTCCTCCCTAAAGATCCTCACGAAAAGCTCAAGTCCCTCCTCTGATTCTTCAACTCAATCACTTCCTCATCCCTCAGCTCAACTAGTCGGGCGCCAGACCAGCACCTATTCCACCTAGGCGGAGACTATGCGCCGCTAGGTAGAAGTAGCCGCTGCCAGGCGGATTCCACAGTATCAGCATAATAAATCACAAACTATAACTCCAACACAATAATATCAAATTTAAAATGCGTTCAAAATTACACAAGTAATAGAATATCACAAATTTACTTCGCTTTTTCTCCATAAATTTTCAACAATTTGTTCGTTGTCAGGCACAAACTCAATATCATTGTTATAATCCTTCTCTTCTCCTTTAGATGCAAAATTCTTCGGATGCAAAATCATCCTCATGAAGTTCTCTCGCTCTAGATCGTAAACGAAGATATAGTTTGGTATATTAGGACAATCAACAAATCACATTTTTTGTTGGACTTTGGTTTAGGGTTAGGGCCTATTAAAAAAATAATTTCATTTTTAAAATTTGGATTTTAACTTGAAAAATTTTCAAAAAAAAACATCCAAAAAAACCTAAAAGCCTTAATCGTTTGCGGCGTCTAGGATGCATAGGCCGATTAGTCAGCACCTAGGCGTGCTTCCCACCTAGGCTGGCCGACTAGCAATTTTTCGGTGTAGTCGGACGGCGTCTAGCGCCTAGGCTGAATTTTAGAACATTGCTATATACATGAATATGAAAATTATAAGAAAAAATTGTAAAATAAATATAAATGATATGCTTTAACAAGATAACAAATATTAAATATTACCTGTAGACAACAATGATCCTATCAAAAGTGGGTTCTTGAATTGTAGTTTTGCTTAGAAAATTCCGAAAGCTGAAGCATACTGAAAAAAAAACAATTAGCAAGATAATCTTATCAATACACAAATAATAAATCGACAGTTTTAGCATAAATCTACTTTATTTCATCAATATTCAAAAGATGAAAAAGCATGTGAATATTTGGCAATCTTCTGTTATCATCTCGTATTTTTCCATCTCAAAATTATTAGTAAATTTGAGAGAATATATTTTAAAAACAACTCAGGAGGAAAAAATAGTCCATCGAGGAAAAAAGGAAACCTAAGTCCCTCGAGGAAAAAAAAAAGGAGCCTTGATGCTCATAAGGGAGGAACGAGGACAAAAAGATATCCGATCAGAATGACATACCAATTCCTGCCCAATTTTAAATCTTAAACACATAAAAAAATTTCCATAATTGAGTTCCGTTCTATTGAGTGAATAGCATTAATGAAAAAGTTTTTATTAATTAGATGAGAATACAAAGAAAATAACTGAAGGATAAGGGAAAAAAGGTAAAAGGCCATAATAACTAGGAATAAAAACACAAATTTTCAGACCTGATTTCCATGTTCTCGAGACGAATGCGTTCAACTTGGAATTCATTTCCAGTCCCAGAGGTAACTTCATCATCCTTTTTTGGATTCGTTTTATGGTGTGAGCTTGACCTCCTCTGCAAAACCTTCTCTAATCTATATTACAAAACAACGCTTGCTTAGAGTTCAGTGTATATAAACATGAAAAAATCAAAAGGGAAGACAAAAGTGCCCAATAGAGCCCTGAACAGATAACATGTGTTTTACGTGTACTTGAATCAATACCCCTAGTAATGCTACTAGACAGTAAGTCGTAAGAAGTCAATCACCTGGTTTTCCTCAAAATCCATGCCCAGAAACGTCCAATGATCACATCCACTTTCTCCATAAAAAAATAATCAGTGGTCTTATCGAAGCCAATCCCACGTCGAAAGATTATATACTAACAGGAAATGCGTACAAGTAAAATGTTAGAATGTTGAGTGCATATTAAAATTGATTTTAAAGAAAAAACAAAGTATATAACTTGAAACTAATTTTCATTTCACAGATCATACTTTTTATTTTCATACGACTATATTACATGTAGAATGTAATGAGATAACTACAAATGGATTAGGTCAAAATCTATGAGTAGATAACTCTCAGATAATGCTGTTAGTAGCTTACAAGAATCCCTTCCTGGACTACCTGAAAGGGCAACTACACTAAGCAAGATGTTGTTCGTAGATTCCTTAGATGCTCCAAGGCAAAATTTGCCTTATAAGAACATCATGAAAGAAACATAAAACATTTAAATAGATGCAGACTTGGTAAGGTCCATACTCATCAAGCAAGCAACTTCAGTTAATTGTCGTATTGTACATGTGTATAAGACAACTTAGAGTAGAGATAAACAATCAGTTGTTGTAAAGGAAGTGGTCCCAAATTTGAATTTTGCCTATAGCACAAGGATGATACCTGGTTAGAAAGACTATTGGAAGAATTAGAAAGCAAAATTAGATCATCCGCTGATGTATATATAATAGAATATAATAAAAGTTGAGAATACGCATTGTTATCATTTAACTTTACCAACGTGCCCGTATTCTTATTACAGCTCGAAGCGAAGGAAAAAGCTTCTCGATTTTCCTTCCCTTGCGAGTATAGCATGGTGAGCCCAAGGGATATGAGATAACAAAACAAAAATGAGCATCGCTCACAATCCAATTATTGCAACAAAACTAAACATATAGAGATTGATAAACACTGCATTTTTTAAAAAAAATATAAACAAAATGGCATTATATATGGATGAATGATATTCCAACCAAGCAACAAGTTGTAGACCTCCACAAAAAAGGTTTATCCAAATCAAGCTTTATAGAGCTAGTTGGCAAGCCGTGAATGCCCAACATATATCATTCAGCTTGAGGAAGGATGTCGCAAATCTTTAAGAATAAGTTAATAAAGGTGGATAAGTTGATTTACAATATGTTCGATTTAATAAGATTATTATTATTTGATCTTGTTCTTATTTTCTTTAATTGTTTGCACGGATTTTGCTTGTTGTCCTTCCTTCTTTAATCAGTTTCATTTATATAATTTGAACATTTTATTCATTATGAGATACGATTGAAGATTTTATGTAATCTGATATTTATCACTCCTTTACTTAACAAAATATGTGTGTGTGACAACAGATCAAGAATACTAATAGAAAAACTAAAATTTAAGGATATGGCAAATTGGTTCTCCTGAGTCAAAGATTATACAAGGATCAAAATTATATTCATCTAAAAAAATCGGAACGTGAAATTAAAATTAAAGATGCCACACACACAGAAAGAGAGAGATAGACCTTATCTGCAAAGTTTGGGAGGTTTTCATGAGGATGTGCTTCAAAAAAACTCTTCAAAAGCTTTCTATCAAGCTACATTCAGAAAAAAATTGTACCATGAACAAACATGCTATTGTATATGTATGTAAATGGATAAATCTTATTTTTGCACAATGCCTTTTAATGAAACCCATGTTTACAATTTTACCTTAGATTCATCGACGGTAATGGGAAGATTGAGAAGATATTGCCCTGACTGTGCAACATCAATCTCCTCATCAGTGGCTATCTTAAAATTGCTCTTTCCCATAACCTGCATGATCAAATAAATTGTAGTTAACCTGCAGAAAAAGGAATCAAGGAGACACCAAAATAGAATGGTTGTTCCACGATTTTATTTCCCCTCTCCCATTCCCCCTCCACCTCAAGGATGGGCAGAATGGCAGGGGAGTATAAACATAGTCCTAACTGTAAAGGAAACTCCTGACTAGTAATATCTGAGACAGGGTAATGGATGGTGGTCTGCAGCAAAATCATAGGCAGATATACTTGACATAGGATTCTTTCATGGAATCTAATATATGACCATGATGACAAAGTTTCTGACTTTCAGAATTAGAAAGCCTCCACCGAAGGCTCATACCTGTTGGCATGATACCACGTTACCTGGAATAAATAGGTCAAAAAATTCTGCTCGAGAATGTCAATTTCATCCTTAGCTAAGTTCTGCTGCTCCAATTTTTTCGAACCGTGTAAAGGATCAAAGAGGGAGTAGAGTTGCTGTAAGCAAAGAATAAGCATATAAACAAATTATTGAAAGTAAGCCAGAAGAAGAAGAAAAGCATGATAACGTCCGTATAATCAGCAGCGAAAAAATAAAGAAGTTTGAAGGAAATCACCATAAGATCCTCGAACTGTAAGAGGTACCAAGCTCGAATCGTGTATTCAACTCTCTTGCAGAGTTTCAAAAACTCGGCACGATCAGCACTATGTTCTGCAAGCAATTGTCGAAACAAAGCGACCGAATTATCTTAATTAGAACAGCATTTTCATCGCAACACGGTTCACATCAATTGAAGAGATTACAACAAAAAGGACGACAAAATCTATGCATACGAATGAGGCTGGACAAGTGAACGATGAGCTTGGGCTTGAGAATTGGAATGACGGATTCTCTCTCCAATCGTATCAACTCTTTCCTGTTATTCTTCGTTGTGGTGGCCGCGGCGGCGGCCCCGGCGGTGGTCTCCTCCTCCATTAATGTGGATATTCTTTCTTGTTCCAAAAACGTCTAGACGATGCAAACATACCGACTCACGCCAACTGTATTTATATATTCTCCACTTAAGATTATTGTAAATGTTTTATTTAAGTTTTAAGTTATTTAGAATTATTTAATTTGATTAGTCCTTTCTTTAAGAATTGTTGTTGGTGTTCTTTTTTTCCTCATTTCTTGACATTAATATGTGTTTAATGTAGTGTTAATGCTTGTGTAAATGGGAAAGTGAATTCGTGTCTGATTACTTTACATTTTGTTATGCGTTTTGATCTTAGGTTGTTATTTGGATTGAAACGAAGTAAAATAGGGACATGTACTTTAGGAAAATGTGTTTTTCTAGTTGTACATATCATGTTACTGTTATTATTCAAAGATACATCATATCGTTATCGGGTTCATTTGCAACTCTCGATATACAAATGATTGCAGATTCGATCGTGAAAATGTAAGTTCAAGGGACCGTACTGTACGCTAACAATAACTTAAGGTTTTTGCAAGTACTATTAGTGATACTTAAGAGATCATGGGCTGATGCTACTAGCCGTTCTTATTATGATTTGATGAGTGCAATCAAACTTGAGTTCTTACATTCGTGATCAATGTGTTGATGAAAATAATGGGGCTAATTAGGGTAAGCCCGAATAAAAATAAATGTTATTCTGAATCACATTAAGTTGTAAAAACACGGCTAGCTGTATCCCTGAACTATTGAAGGTCGCATAAATATCAGATTCTGTGTTACCGTTGAGATAGTCAAGTTCGAAAAATTGGATTCGATGACTGTAGTTTCATGGAAATCAAACAAATTGCTTATAAAGAAGTTTACAAGTGACTTCCATGTAACGAAAGTTGTGCAAGTTAGCTTAACTATTAAATAAGTGAAGAGAGTTAAACTATCTGTTTTGATGAAAAAGTTCACAAAACTGACAACTGCCAAAGATGGATCAGTAAAAATTTTGATTTTTGAAATTTTCAATTTTCATATATGAACAAGATTTGTACCATCGATATATCAGTGATGTCTGATCATCAATCGAAGTTATAATGAGTTCACAAATATTTATTTAGTAATTTATAATCTACTAATTAAATAATAATGTTAATAGTGTTGACTACTATATGTACATAATTCTCATGGAATATTCTAGAGATGTTTAGAATTGATTATAAAAAAAAATTCCATCTAATCAGCCGAAATGTAACTATATATATATAATTACATTCCGGCCGAATATATATATAAACCTAAATATAACGTTTTCAAAATAAAGTATAAACATCCTAATATCTCAAAATTTCTCAAAAGCATAAAAATCATATATGTCATAAAATCCTTAAAATAGCTTAAATCATAAATTTAATTTTTGCGGAAAACTAGCGACGGTCCTCAAGTTGTGTTCACCTCCAGTCCAGTTAGTTCAACCACCAAGACCTTCATCAATATAAAATTCACTTGTATCGATCACACCTAGTGAGTCTATTGACTCAGCAAACCTTAATCATGATAGCAAGTCGTACATATACATTCACAAGCAACAATGAAAATACTTTTAATAAAATAGCTTTTCATAAACATAAATTTAAACATTTTTCCTTTCAACATATACTTTTCATTTTCATCATATACGTATATGTTTCCCTTTTTATTGAATTCAGATCATCAATTGTGACTTTCGTATTATCTGTAGGTCGATGGATCCATCTACATATTACCATGGTACCGCGCGGCGGGAACATCAGTGACACTCTCACTTTTCAACTGAGCATTGGCTTTACATATCATTGTATCATCGTATTGGTAATAATCAATCCACCTCCTTCAACTTTTCATATTTCTATCACTTATAAAAATTCATGCACATATAAATCATTTTTTTTAAAACAAAGTATGCAAGATGTCTTTTAACATTAACGTTTCATCATAAGATTTCATAAACTTTTGAAATAAACATTTTAACATATATTACAGCATTCAGGAAACTGCAAGGACGTCTAACATTTTTCAAGCGTAAAATGACTGGCTTGCCCCTGAAACCCTAACTTTCTTAATTTATCCTTATATTTAAAACAACGACCCAAATCAATACAAACCTAACCTAACACCTTAAAATACACCCATAAATATTTATTAGACTTAAACTTAAGCTTCTCGACTAATTTTCCAATTCATTTTTAAACTTAAACGTACATCTCGATTTTGATTCGAAACTTAACCAAACTTGAATCAATGCTTATTAACACCTAAATATACCATGTACATCCAAAATCAAGCCAATTAAAACCCTTGAACACCCCTACGAGCCTACTGAATTTCTCAGCACCAATTTACCAAACCCTAGCCATAACCAAACCTTGTGTTCTTTGATCCTAGCCCTCATCCAACCAGCTTGGACCCTAGCCAACCCCCTTAGGACCATGACCGAGCCCTAGGGGCCCTATTGGACAGCACCTATCTGGCCTAGAAGCCGCAGCCACTCAACTCATCGCCCACAAGCCACACGCATCAAGCCTTTTGCTCCCAGCCCCTAGCCCTTAAACCAGCCCTCGTAAATCCTACCTAGGAGCATGTGATGTGAATCTTTATACGAACGAATAGCAAACACGATTAAAATCAAATCGCGCCCTCAATTCAATAACGAACAAAGAATCCTTGTTGTCCCGATCTTTTGAATCAAGAGTGTGTTGTGATTTTCACCTCTAAACTATGAGAAGTCTAGCAACAAATAATCACGAGATAAACAATCGAAATTATAACGAACCTTCGAAGAACAAGTCTACGACAATCCGCACAAGCACGATCGACAAACGCCAAAATTTAAAAACTTTGATAAGTTTGATTTTGTTTGACAAAGCAAAAGCTTTAATTTTTTGAGAGAAAGCTCAAGAACAATTATAAAATATCAATAATAATCTGAATTATGTTCCAAATTTTTGTCCCCATATGTTTTTGTTAACAAAAGATATCAAAAATCTAGACTCCAAAATAATTAAAACTCTAGAAAGGAAATTTTCTCGCTAAGCCATCTCAGACACGGACCCCGTGTAGCCCTCCATGCCCGGGTCCGTGTACACTCGGGAAATAAACCTCAGCTGGAAACAAGAGACACGGACCCCGTGACCATCTCCGTGTACGGGTCCGTGTAGACACTGTCTTCGCAAATATCATAGGACACGGACCCCGTGTACTAGTCCGTGCTCGGGTCCGTGTAGGCACTGGAATTCTTTATCCTCGGCTGTAAAGGACACGAACCCCGTGTGCAGGTCCGTGTACACATCCGTGTAGTCTCGGTCGACTCCAACAATGCTTGAATCATATTCTGTTGGCCTCCAAACGTACTCCCATGCATCACGACCCCTTCATGCTTACTCATGACTCCCTGTAGTGCCTCCTTGAACTTCTTTAATCGTCCCCTCGTGACTGGTCCGTACGGCAACTGCAAAGGATCCCATGCTTTCCTTGGGACTTGACCACCCGTGTTCGCATCAGCATGGCTCAGCCCTATTGAGACCCCTGGAAGTGCCCTAACAGCAGCTAGTAGACGCATGCACCTAGGAAGCAAAAACCGCAACTCTAGTCCATGAACCTCCTAATATTCGTTTAGCTTTATTTCCTCCTTGTCTAGCCCTTACCTTTGCATCTAGGGACCCTTAAACATGTGGAAAAACATCCCTTCAAGTACCCCTATCATTTCAGCCCTTTTGTGCATCATTAGCAAGAGTTTTAAAAAATGAAAACTCTAGTTTTATGCGTATAAAGCCATAAAAACGAAAATACAAGTAGTGCATCATATTTTTCATGCAAATATAATTAAATATACATAATATGATGTGAAAGATGTTTGAAGGAAGATTAATACGTTCCTTTTCGTTTATTACGCACAAAAACAACTTGCGATACGAGGAACGTTGGCGGAGATAGACCCTTGCTGAATTTCCATTCAAAAACGTGACGTCCTCCTTCAAAATCTCACGTGGTGTGTGTGGTGAGTGCTGATGGAAGAGTCCTAGTGCTAATAGGTGAAAGGGGCGTGAGGTTATGGGGTTTGTGGGTAGGGGTTTAGGTCTTTTATTTTGATTAAAACACATGGTGCAAGCTTAGGCACATTAGCCTAGTATAATAGTTCCACTAAGCCCATTAGTTAATTGCGATTGCATTATAAGGTCGTAATTGAACATATCTCTCCATTAGGCAGGATTTTAGTGGATGGACCAAGATCTTATTGACTGTGAACTAATATTGGGTTATTTACATAAAGAGATGGAGAAAATTGCGAAAAATCGAACAATTGCCAGGCTTGGGCAGAATAGGCGAGCAAGTACAAGTTTGCTATCACAAGAATTGCAAAACCTTACGGAAATATTTTGTTTAGGAAAGTTTGTGAAAATAATAGCCGAGTTCTCAAAAAGTTCCCATTTTTCTCAAAAATCGATTATCAGTTTAAAATATTACTCGTCATATAAAAACACCTCAAACACCAAATTTTCAAAAATTCCATTTAAAATACACCAAACATTAAACATTTTAAAAAAATTATTTAATAAAAATATTTTCCCGCATGTGGTCCCCAGTCTCGAATAACCTTTAAAATACAGTTTTATGCATTCTAACAAAAAACCTTATTTAAACATGTAATCATGCACAACATAATCAATTCATGCCATTAAAACCATTTAATTAGTCTTTTTTTTTTCATTTTCCCTAGATTTTCATTTAGTTGGATTATGTTATCGTATTTTGGACCTTATATTATGCATTATTAAAAGTAGACTTTGTATGATATATACAATATGAGAATTTTAACTAATTAATTAAAATAGGAATCCTAATGGGATTAATATTATGAATCCTAATATGAAAAGGATTTCTGATGTGATCATGAATCAAATCTTATTAATATTTTTTATTGAGAGTCATATGAAATAACACAAGTTTTACATACAGATTTTGGTAGACAAAAATTTATCCGCCAAAATTTTTCCTTATCTCCATTATAAAATTTTGTTCGCCCCATGTTGAGGATCGAAGTTGAGTTTAGAGGGGGGGTGAATAAACTCTACTCGTTTTTCGTATTGATGAGGTACTAGAATCCTGTTAAGGATAGTAGTCGATCTTGTGTGAATACTTTCACCTGATTACAGTAGAACGTGCGGAAACAATCTGATGAAGTAGTTGAAAAAACAATAAAGTAGTAGACAGCAGTTGTTTATGGAAGTTCGAAGATAAACTCTTCTACGTCTCCCCTTCTTCTGTTTCCAGAAGGTATAACTAAAAGACTTTGGATATTACAGTACAACACTTGTACACACCCACTTCAGAAGGACTTACACCTCAGCCTACTGAAACTCTTAGTTTCTCAACTTACAAAAATGCGGAACACAAGGTTCTAAAAAGACTCTTTTCAGATTACAGACTCTTCTGATAAAATATTAGTGCAGTAAAGATCGTGAAGAGTGTAAGAATTAGTAGCACAAGATGATCTTCAAAAAAATCAGATATAAGCTATGAAGCGTGTGCTACTTTTCTTTGTGTTGAACTTTAAAAATGCTCAAGGAAAACTGATATTCGTTTGATAAGATAGTAGCTTTGTTCCTTAAAATGATATTATGCGAAGTGTCGTGTCGAACAAGGATTTGATCTAAGTATATATAATCGACTGAGTTCAACGTTCATAATCAGAGAAGTCTTCAGATAACTGATACAATCAGCTTTATTACCGAAATAGGTTCCTGCAGAAAAGCTATAAAACAATCAGTCTTGTTTTATACTCAATTGGGTAATATGCATTAAATGACTCCGTATAGTATTTAATGCTGTAATTAACACTGGTACTAGGAACTCTTTAACGGTAACAATTAAGATAGCAACGTTAGAAAACGTTCTCTACTGGTTTGTATTGTTATCCATTTTTCTACTGGTTTTAGTTTTACTAGAGCAGCAGCTACTGATAAGCTAATCTGTTGAATTGGTCTGCTGGTCTACTGGTTTTAGTTATCATCGCCACAATAAAATTCATATCTAACACCCCATTTTCACAAAAAACAATTCACGGCCACATCGCCGCCGAATTTTTGGAATTTAGGCGATCCAGTCTCGACGCAAAATTGTTTAAGATCTCTACTTCGATCTAAACAAGTAATCCAGTATTCGATTATGAACTTGATTAGATGATCAAATGAAAGAGAACCGTCGTAGGAATTTACAAGAAATAGCAACTCTATTAATCCTAGACTGGTTTGATGTCCAACATTAAATATGTAAAGATAAAAAGATCTAAACATCTTATAAATGTTTTAAATTATACGAAGCCCAAGGAACGTTTTGAATGTAAAACTAAAATTTGTAAACTTTTGTTATGTCTTGAGTGCGAGAAAACAGTAATCCAAGAGATACATATGGTCTATAATATGGGTAGTTAACATTTGAAAGATGAAACCCCACCAATGACTTGGTAATGAGGAGCCTGAATGAACCAACACATACCAAAATGAGAGACATGAAATATTTGATAGATATTACTCGTAACAATAATGTGCATCTTCTTTTTGGTAGCTCATCACTTAAAAACTCCAAAGTTAAGCGTGCTTTGTTGGTAGGTATTCTTTTATTATTTTTTTTGGGAAATCTCGGGATATAAATGGGTGAACCAAATGGCTACGAGAAAATAGTTGAGGCAAGAATTTGACTCTTTTTCCTTAAAACGATATTGCCCCGTCCCGATGCTCACGGTTGTTGGCAATTCGTTTCCCAAGATCCAACGAAAACGACTTTAAAATAGTAGCACTACAAATTTTAAAGACATATGAACTTGAAATATTTAGAACGCTGTCAAAATGAAATGCAATCTTTCTAATTTCGAATTCTAAGCGTTTACTTAAAAATCCAATTCGAAGATTTTAAATCTTGCAAAACTTGGATTTAAGCGCAAATGCTGAAAAAAACTCAAAACTAGAAGACAACTCTTGAATTTAATTCCAAAGTTCGAATTTAAACATATAAGCTTAGAAAATCCAAACTCAAGATTTTATATCTTGAAAATTTGAACTTTAAGCGCTAATACTTAAAAATTCGCATTGTAAAACAAAATTAGAGAGAAATGAGAAGAAGAGAAAGGTGTGATGAATGAAAATGAAGGGGGTCCTATTTATAAAAAATGAAAGGGGTACTATTTTGGCTTTGAACCTTCCTTAGTAAGATATAATCAGATTTACTTGGCAATTAGTGGACGTGCTGCCTTGAATTATTCGTCGTTTTGTGTAAACCAAGACAATTATATTCACACAATAACATTTCTAATATTTCATTAAATATGTTCTCAATGTTGGGTCCATTTCGGCCATGGACACCGCTTGGTTTCGCGAGTGCTTTTCATATTTGAAACGGCCACACTTTGCACTTACGCAGATGATCTCCTAGGAGAGTATACCACTATACTCCAACATACATATTAGTATATCTTAGAAATCATTAAAGGTAAAATCTAGCCTCGCACCCCTTTGTGGACAACACCTCTTATCATAGGGATAGGAAGAAGATTTCTCCAGGGTGTTTCTGTCAGTCTTGTAATTTAGTTGTCCTTTTTGAACCTAGATCTTGAGATCTCCAGTCAACTAGGTTGGGTATCCACTGCAAGATTTTATTTTAGGGTTTTAATCACAATCCTCTTGATAGACAATTCATTTGATCTCTTGATATACCTTTTGTAAGTGGATCCGCGAGATTCTCCTTTGATTTTACATAATCAATGGAGATAATGCCATTAGAGATCAACTGTCGTATGGTATTATTTCTATGATGGATGTGTCGAGACTTACCATTATATAGAGTGTTTTGTGCCCTTCCAATGGTTGATTTACTATCACAATGGATTATTATTGAGGACACTAGCTTATTCCGACAAAGGATTTCTTCTAAGAAATTTTGAAGCCACTCGGCTTCTTCTCCAGCTTTGTCTAAGTTATAAATTCCGATTCCATTGTGGATCGAGCAATGCAAGTTTGTTTAGAAGACTTTCATGATATAGCCCCACCACCAATGGTAAATACGTAACCACTTGTGGGTTTTGAATCATTTGTGTCAGATATCTAATTTGCGTCACTATAACCTTCTATGTAAGACCCGATATTATATCATTTTAATCCGAGAATTGTAAGGCCCCGAGATTATTTAATTCATCATTCCAAAATTCGTAAATTAAATAATCTCGGATTAAAATGATATAATATCGGGCCTTACATTCTAGGACCGCGAGGTATCTCGTATATTGTAATCCATAATTTAAGGTGTATCTTAAATATTTAAGTACCCTTATTAATGCTTTCCATTGATCATTACGCGGATTAGTTGTAAATCTACTGAGTTTGTTGACAGCATAAGCAATATCTAGACGAGTGCAGTTCATGAGATACATCAGACTGTCTATGATCTTTGAATACTCTAATAGAGATATGAGTTCACCTTTATTTTTAGAAAGATGCAATCTTGGATCTACGGGTGTTTTGATCAAGGACATATCATTCGCATTATATTTTTCAAATATTTTCTCAACATAGTGAGATTGCGACAAAACACGTCCTTCCGATGTTTTGGTACTTTTATTCCCAAAATGACATCTACTTCTCCCATATCTTTCATATCGAAGTTTTTTGTTAACATCTTCTTAGTAATCTTGATTATATTAATATTGCTTCCCACAATTAAGATATCATCAACGTACGAACATACTATCACATATACTTCAGGTGTGCCTTTGATGTAAATACATGTATCACACTTGTTAATTTTGAAGCCATTCGACAACATAGTTTTGTCGAATTTTTCATGCCATTATTTTGGCGCTTGTTTAAGCCCATATAATGACTTAATGAGTCTACACACTTTTTTCTCTTGTCTAGGAACCATATACCCTTCGGGTTGTTCCATATATATTTCTTCCTCAAGTTCCTCATTGAGGAATGCCGTTTTCACATTCATTTGATGTATTTATAGATTATGTATTACCGCAATTGATATCAATACATGAATAGGTGTCATTCTCGTCACTAGCGAGTATGTATCAAAATAATCAAGACCTTCCATTTGTCTATATCATTTGCCAACTAATATAGCCTTATATTTTTCAATAGATCCATCAGTCTTGTATTTTCATTTTAAGAATCAACTTGCATCCTAATGGTTTATTTCCCGGAAGGAGGTCAACCAATTCCCAAGTAAGATTTTTCAAAATAGATTCTATCTCATTATTCATTTCCTCCTTCAAAAAGGGGGCTTCAGGACTTGATAGTGCTTCACTAACTGTCCTTTGTTCATCTTCCAACATATAAGTTAGAAAAGCAGAGCCAAAAGTCTTCGATGTTTTAGCCATCTTACTATGTTGTGGTTCTTGTTGTTCTTTTTCAACTCTGCTGTTTCATAAGTCCTTTTTCGAGAATTATTTCTTTATTTTCTAAATAAGAAAATGTTGGTTCAAAGAGACAACATTCTTTGATTCAATAATTGTTCCTTCTTGCACATCGCTTATTTCAAATTTATGTACCAAAAATCGATACGCACTACTATTATTTACATATCCAATAAATATACAATCTATTGTCTTAGGCCCAATTTTTTCTTATTTTGGTTTGGCACTTCAAATTCTGCCAAACACCTCCACACCTTTAAATATTTTTAGGAAGGCTTGTGGCCTTTCCATAATTCGTGAGGAGTTTTGTCCTTAACTTTGTGTGGTATTTTATTAAGAATTTAGTTGACTGAAAGGATTGCTTCCCCCACAAGTTTTGGGGTAATCCTGAACTCAGTAACATTGTGTTCATAATTTCTTTAAGAGTGCGATATTTCCTTTCGGCAATACCATTTGATTGTGGTGAATATGACACAGCAATTTGATGAATAATACCATTTTCGCAACAAAATTCGTCAAATGGTACTCCATATTCTCCACCTTTATCACTGCGAATAATTTTTATTTGCTTAGTCAATTGGTTTTCAACCTCATTCTTATAGTATTTAAACACTTCGAGAGCCCCATCTTTGCTACGTAGCAAATAGATATGACAATATCTTGTGCAATCATCAGTGAAAGTAATGAAATACATTTTTGCTCCTCTAGTTTGGACAAACTTCAAATCACATAAATCAGTGTGAATTAACTCTAGAGGAGTTGTATTTATTTTCAAGGATGGAAACGAGGCCTTTGTAAATTTAGCCTCTACACAAATATCACATTTGTGTTTTTTGTTTATGTCAATTAAAGGCAATAAATTTAAATTTACTAGCTTACGTAGTGAATTATAACTTAAATGACCCAAACGATCATGCCACAAATCACACGACTCAACCAAGTAAATAAATTTTTTACTCTTATTGCTTTCATTGTTACGGAGTACATTCATCGCATTTAGTTTGAAAAGGCTATTTTCTAGATAGCTTTTTCCTACAAACATATCATTCTTAGATAGTACAAATTTGATAGAATGAAACACTAGTCTAAATCCAGCCTTGACAAGTGTTGATCCTGACACAAGATTCTTTCAAAGTCCAGAACATGTAGCACATCAATAAGAGTTAATTCATTTCCGGATGTCATCTTGAGGCACCGCCTTTCCAAGTTCCGCGATTTTTGACGTAGTAGAGTTACCCATGAAGAGTTGTCGTCCACTAATCGGGGTATTGGTAGAGAAAATTTCTATTTTGGCACAAACATGCCTGGTTGCTCCTGTGTCGATGAACCACTCTTTTGGATTGTCCACTATATTGGATTCAAACACAACAGCAGAAAGCATGAGATCGATCATGTCATTTTACAATTTCTCATCTGTGATGATGTTCACTAGGTCCCTTGACTTCTTTTGATTACCTTTCTTTTCTCGGCAATCTCGTGCCAAATGGTTAGGTTTGCCACAATTGTAGCAATTTTCTTTAGACTTTTTTGGATTTTCCTTTCTTTGGACCATTTCATTGTTGCTTTCTCTTCTTGCTAATGTTTTGTTCCACCAAATTTGCTCTCGCCTCAAAATTGCTCTTTTGGCCTTCCTTTCGGATGCGATATTATCCTCCTCCATCTTAGGCGCACAATCAAGTCTTCAAGATTTATCTCTTTGCATTTATGCTTGAGATAATTCTTCAAATCTTTCAACATAGGAGGCAAATTTTCAATCATGGATGTTACTTGGAATGAATCACTAAGGATCATTCCTTCCAAATGAATTTCTTGCAGAATTACTTATAACTCTTGCACTTGAGCCGTAATCGATTTGGAATCAATCATCTTGAAATTTGAGAATCGTTTGACAATGAATTTCTTCAAGCCGGCATCCTCAGATCTACACTTTTTGTCAAGTGACTCTCATAACTCTTTTGCAGTTTTCAGTTCACAATACACGTTGTATAGTGCATTTTTGAGTCCATTCAAATATAGTTTTTGCATAGGAAGTCGCTATGATTCCATGCATCAACGGCTACCCTCTTTTGAGTATCTTGTTCTCCTTGTTGGCTGATCTTCTTTGAGGAATTTCGCCAAAGCAAAGGTGGTCAAGTAGAAAAGCATTTTTTTGTCACCGCTTGAAATCAGTACCATGGAACTTTTCAGGTTTTTCTCTATGATGGACATTTGGAGTCGTTGTACTTGTGATTTTTGGGAATTACCCGAAGTGATGCCGACCACGATGATAATAGTACCCAAACTTGCAGAATAAAATAATCAACAAGAACACAAAGATTTACGTGGTTCACCCAATATAGGCTACGTCCACAGAGCACTGCAACTTTTATAACTGGAAGAAATATTACAAAAAGTGTATACACCAATACACTCAATATCTCACGATCCCAACCCCGAGTATACCGAGAAAAAATATTTTCTCTAACTCACAAAAGAGAATTCTCGCACTCAAGAAAAAAATACACTCTTTTTTTCTATGCAGTATGCACTCTCTTTTATCAAAGCTGAAAAGCTTTTGATTTTGGGATACATTAACTGAAGGAATTGAGCTCTATTTATAACTAATTTCCTCGTTCAGCTTTGCAACTTTTCCGATCTGGGATACGTGGGAAAAGAAGTTTTATTATTATTTTATTTAGTATGTGGGCCCCATCACATTAAATAAACCTTACCTAACAGTTGAGACCATTTTGGTTCAAATATCATTTTAAGATTTTTGGTAGGTAACTTTTTTATTTTGTCTTGGGAAATCTCGGGATAGAAATAAGTGATCCAAATAGCTATGAGAAAATAGTCGAGGCAAGAGTTTGACTCTTTTTCCTTAAAACAATATTGCCCCGCCCTGGTGCTCACGGTTGTTGGCAATTCGTTTACCAAGATACAACAACTACGTCTTTAAAATATTAGCACTGCAAATTTTGAAGCCACGCGGAATTGAAATATTTAGACTGTCATGATCAAGATGAAATCAGTTGTCGTAGACCATTTAAAACTGTTGTAATCGGCAGTATTGTTGAAAGTGCATATGTTGCCATAGCTCTAATTGACGACGGCTTTTGAAATTAGCGATGATTTTTAATTTCGCTAATTAAAGACGGATTATGTCTAAACTTTCGCTAATTTTAGCGACAGTTTTTGATTAATTAGCGACGGTTTAAGTTATACCGTCGCTAACATTGCGACAGTTTTTTCTAAATCGTAGCTAATTATCGTTGATTTTTTACTAAACTGTCGCTAATTTTTTTAAGTAAAAAAATTTACTTTTATAATTTAATAAATCTAACAAAAAAAATTTACTATCTTTCTAAGCTAATAAAATTTATAATCTTAACTAACACTTAGAAATTTATCAAGAATTGTAGCGAAAAAACTTACACTAATTGGAAACTAAAATCGTATAAGAGAGAATGTATTTTAGATGTGGAAGGCGTGGAGGAAAATGGACCGAAAATACGAGTATTTATAGACAATTTGTGACGGTTTTTGGTAAAACCGTCGCTTTATTAAACTGTCGCTATTAGCGACGGTTAATAAAAGACTGTCGTTATTGGCGACGGTTTTTGTTTAAACCGTTGCTATTTTAAAAATTGAGACGGTTTTAATAAACCATTGCAAATTTTAAATAGCGAAAACCGTCGCTATTAGGGACGGTTTTTGATAAACCGTCGCTAATTTAAAAATTATAATGTCTTAATAAACCGTCGTAATATTAAATTAGCGCGTGTTTTTTTTTGGAGAAACGACAACAGTTTTCGAAAACCGTTGTTGTTTGTCCAAAAACACGCTAATCGACAATGGTTTTCTAAAACCAATATTGATTGTCCAAAAACCACGCTAATCCACAACGGTCTCAACAAAAACCTTGTCGTTTGTCCAAAAAAACGCTAATCCACAACGGTTTTTGTTAAAACCGTTGTTAAAAGTAAAAACACAACAGTTTTTCAATAAAACCGTTGTCTTTTGAGTGTTGTTGAAGGCATATTTTACTGTAGTGCGAAAATTTTAAATCTTGCAAAACTTGGATTTAAGCTTAATTACTTAAAAAAAAAACTCAAAACTAAAGACAACTCTTGAATTTAATTCCAAAGTTCGAATCTAAGCTTATAAGCTTAGAAAATCCAATTCAAGATTTTATATCTTGGAAATTTGAAATTTAAGCACTAATGCTTAAAAATTCGCGTATAAAACTAAATTAGAGAGAAAGGTGTGATGAATGCAAATGAGGAGGGGTCTTATTTATAGAAAATGAAAAGCCTTGAATCAAAAGACCACTTCTTCATAAAAAGATACATCACTTCAATACAAAAGGTTTGAATAAAAGAATGCACCTTTTAATCAAAGAGACTTGGCTAATCCACAATTCATGAATCACATGGTCATTGGTCGTGTGATTTCAATAATAATAATAATAAATTTTTAATATATATATAATATGATAATATTATATATAATTCTTTCGATTCAATCTTTTTATTTGATAAAATAATTTTGTTCGTCACGCGCGTAGCTTGTTCGAATTATTTTATCGATTCTAAATGAGTACAAAACTAATTTTTTCTAACATGCTTAACTTGAGGCGGTTATGGGGATAGGTGAGCCCGGCTAAGTTTCTCATGGTGCATTTGAATGAAGGCATATACATACTAGAAAGACCTATATTGGTACAGTGAGTACAGTCTTCAAATTTGAAACGTTATAGTTTATTTGAGAGAGGGGTAGGGAGGAGACCAGGCGTTGGGGAGTAGGTGACATGCTTGAGTGGACGAGGAGGGAAGTTTGGATGTTTGGCTATATTTTCGAAATCGACCACTGATAAATTTGAGTGTTGTTTGTCATTATGAAGGAGTCGATGATTTTATCAAAGGATCATTCGAAAGGGGTCGCGGAATCTCGAGTCTTTATTGTTGTGATAAGCTCATTGTAAACAAGGCCAAGACAATGAGTGGTGTAGACGAGAAGATCGGCATCACTAGGTGGATCGCCAAGGACAACAACTTCGTCTGCAATCTCTGTGATGGTGACGAAAAAGTCGAACGACGGGTGATTGTAGTAAGTTATTGTCCTAGAGATGAACTACTATATGAGTCGTTGATCTCTTGGCATAAAGACGAGATAGACAATTCTAGATTTCTTGATCTTGACGGCACCACAGTAGGTAAGTGGGGTTGGGAATGGTTTTATCACCTTTTGTTGTTGTTGGAGGAGGACAGGAAGTGGTTCCATCAAGATAGCCAAGAAGACCCGATCCAAACCATAGAGCTTTGAATTGAGCTTTCAATGAAACATAATTGAGCGATGTGAGTTTAAGGGGAGCAGCCGCATTGATTGTGATTGAGCAGAATCGGAAGGGACAATAGAACTTGATGAAAAAGTGGATCATTATTAATATTTTTAAAACCTACAGTATATTTTCTACTTTATATAAGAAAAAATTGTTTGAATTTAATTTTTAAACTTCAAGTTAAATAAGCATATACGTTTTATAACAAAAAATAGTTCTAACTTTATTTTTTAAAACTTCAAGTTAAATGAACATATAAATATGTGATTAGTGGTTCAAAATTTTCACTTATCGAAAAATTAAGAAAGTAAGAAAATAAAATATAAATCAAACAAAGTGAAGAATTTTGTTTTCTGCCATAAATTTTTTTATTGAGCAATAAGCCTTTTATAAGCAAATACACCAACAAAAATAAGCATAAAAATAGTAGAAAAAATAGAACACAAAACCATTAAATAACAAATATACAAAAATAATTATTTCTTGTAATACTTTGTTACTAATAAATAATGACTAAGTGGACAAATCTTTAACAATTCAACACGATCTCTCTCTTAAATCGATAAGGTCAACATCTGTTTAATAAGAGAGTTCTCCCTCAAACTTGTTATGTGGTGTGCTAATATCAAGTAGCTCCCTTAGTTTCTGAAATGCGGGCAATTTGAAGGACTTCGTAAACATGCCAGCTACTTGGTTTTTACTTCTGTAATAGATGAGATCAATTGTTTCATTCGTTGTGAAGTTTCTTAAAAAATGTTATTTCACATCAATGTTCTTGATTCTTCTATGTAGGACTGGATTCTTTGACAGTTTAATGGCTGAAGTATTATCATAATAAATTGCAATAGGATCATGTTTCTTGAATTTAAGCTCTTCAATAAATTTTTTCAACCAAATTCTTGACATGCATATGAAGTTGCAGCAACAAATTCAGTTTCAATGGTTATAAAGTAACAATGATTATTTCTTCGAAGTCCATGGAACAACGGTGGAATCTAAGAGAAAACATATATAAAAATTCTTTTCTATCATCTCGATCTGTTGCATAATCACTATCACAAAAGCCACCAATCTGGTGGTTGTTCTCCTTTATTATAATAGAGACCAAGTTCATGTATTCGCTGCAAAAATCGTAAAATCCTCTTGGTGGCTAAAAAATGTATTTCGGTAGGATTCTCCACGTATCTGCTTATGACACTAAAAGAATACATAAATAATATATGGCCTTGTCACTATTAAATACATTAAGCTTCTTTGCTTTTTGAACACATTTCTTTTGGGAATTAAAAATCTCATAAGTAGATTGAACTACTTCAATACCAAGAAAATAATGCTTCTTGCCAATTTTTTAATTTCATTGATACATAACTATAAATTCTTTCAAATAAAAAAATTCGAATACTATTAATATTTTTTTTTATGTATTCTTTCACACGAAAAAGTGGATTGTTATTCATATTTTTTAAACCTATAATACCATTTCTATGTTTTATAACTAAAAATTATTTGGACTTAATTTTTTAAACTTAAAGTTAAATAAACATATATATTTTATGACAAAAAGTGATTCAAACTTTATTTTTTAAACTTCAAGTTAAATGAACATATAAATTTGTGATTAATGGTTTAGACTTGATATTTTAAAGTTCAAGTTAAATGGACATACAGATTTATGGTTAGTATTTTTTAACATGCATTATATTTCTATTTTTAAAACCAAAAATAGTTCGTAATTAAAATTAAATAAATATATAAAATTTATATTTATCTATAATATTCATCCATACATTGTTAGTTAGCTAATATTTGATTTGCAAATGATTTCAATCTATAAATTTAGTTTTATTTTAAATTAAAGTTAAATAAATAAAAATATGTTGTTATCTTATTTATATTTATCTATAATACTCATTCATACATTGTTAATTTGTTAATATTTGCTTTGCATATGATTTCAATTTATAAATTTAGCTAAATAAATATTTGTGGATGTTGGTATTTTATTATATTTGAAATAATTGTGAGGTCATGACGATGTGAATAATTTTAGTTATTTATTTTTTGTAATAATAATAATAATAATGTATTGTGATTTCGTCGACTTATTAAAATGGACATATAATGTGTTAGAGTAGATGCCCGTCGAGCCCAAGTGTTGGCTGAGAGTTTATGTTGAAATTCTATGTATAAACAATCTTTATTTTAATAATATTTAAAATTAATTTTTGGCACATCTTTATCTGTATAC
This sequence comes from Primulina eburnea, assembly GCF_022965805.1. Lineage (NCBI taxonomy): Eukaryota > Viridiplantae > Streptophyta > Magnoliopsida > Lamiales > Gesneriaceae > Primulina > Primulina eburnea. Next base: position 25,897,487 of record NC_133113.1, read on the forward strand.
ACATGCTTATTGTATAGATAAAGTTCTTGAATATATAAATAGTAGAAAGAAATATGAGATGCTCATATGATGATTATCACGAAACTCATATTTGCAATACTGTATATTCTAAACAAATATGAGATGCTCATATGATGATTATCATGAAACTCATATTTGCAATACTGTATATTCTAAACAGTTCCTAGTCGATTCAGCCGCCGTTAAGAAGGATAAAGGCCGCTCGAGTTTGAGACTAGTATCTGCGATGTGAGTACCATGTTTCATTGGTAAGGTTCATTGTGATGTCTGAGCATGCAGATAGGTGCTCCTTGTAGAGTGTACTGAACAACCCTCCATAAAGGACTTTTCAAGTGGTTCTCACTTATCGAATGGAAACGTCCTAGTTTATGGTTGTACACCATTAGTCTTTATGACCCGGAACAACATTGAAATTCTATATGCAAGCATTGTACTTTGACTTGTTTACTGACTCTCATTGGGTCATCAGGTGGCAAGGTTGGGAGTTTTGTCAAAACATATAGGAGTCGATGCATTATAGTCGGGGATTCACCACTTACCTTTAGGTATGAATATCTTATGTGATCTCATGTGTATGTAGTTTGAAATCTCTGATCAGAGTGTTGGTAGTAATTATGAAAAGGGTTTCATATATTACATCATCGATACAACTACGACATGATACATAGTATCGATTCTTTGACAGCTCTCGATATACCAATTGTTGTCGAATTGGTCAGGATATATGAGATGAAATGACCATATTGTACGCTAACTATAATAGATTGGTTCTTGCAGGCACTATCATTTGATACCTAGAGAATCATGTAAGCAATGCTGCTAGGCGTTTAACATTATTGGTTGGATACTATCAGACTTGAGTTCTGACGTTCTTATTATCAAGGAGCTGATAAGTAAGAATAGAGCATTTGGGGTATGCTCATATAAGGACATGTTTTGTCCTGAATCACATTGAAATGTGAACCCACGGCTAGTTGTATCATTGAACAACTGAGGGCAACACAAGTACTAGCTTTCTAGATCCCGTTGAGAAGAAAAAAATAGTTCAATATGTTGAACGGCTAATGAAGGATTTTATATGCGCTAACAAAAATAGAAGTATGACTTCTATAAGAGGATCATGGGGAATGTAACTTTTAATTTGTGGAAGTGTTTCTAAATTAAAAGTTGGTCAAATAAATAATGTATTTGAAATTTGTGATTTTCATAAACATTATTATGGATTAAATTAAATTAACTCAAGTGTTGAATTAATTAAACACAAGTTGACCTAGTAGAGTCCAAATAATTAATTAATTCAAGTGTTGAATTGACTAAATAACATTGGGCATTGTAGAGCCCAATTAGAAATAATTATTCAACTAATGGGATTGAATAAAATCAAGTAAAGTTTAAATGATCTCAAATGTGTTTGAGATATATAAATAAAAGTCAATGAGCCTTGTAATTGTTACAAGCCCAAACAAATTGCATGCTTTTTTAAACTTCTAGTTTAATAAAGTTAATTTATATGATTGATAGATTGATAAATCATTATACATTCTTTATTTCTTTAATTGATACATAATCATCCATTCTTTCAAAAAAATGTCGAATAGTATTAATATTTTTCACTTATTTTTTTATTATGCATTCTTTCACATTAAAAAGTGGATCACTATTAATATTTTTTAAACCTATAATATATTTTCTACGTTATATAACAAAAAATTATTTGTCTTAATTTTTTAAATTTCAAGTTATATAAACATAAACATTTTGTAACCAAAAATGGTTCGTGCTTTGTTTTTTAAACTTCAAGTTAAATGAGCATATAAATATGTGGTTAGTGTTTCAAACTTTTCACTGATAGAAAAATTAAGAGAAGTGATGGAATAAAATATAAATCAAACAAATAGACGAAATTTTGTTATATATTTTCTTTATTGAGCGATGAGCTTTTTATAGGTAAATACATAAACGGAAAGAACCATAAAAATAGTAACAATAATAAAACCATTAAATAATAAATATGAAAAAATAATTATTTCTTGTAATACTTTGTTACTAATAAAACATGACTAACAGATTTTATTTGACAAGACAGATAACTAAATATTTGGACAAATCTTTAACAATTCAACAATCTCTCCCTTAAATCGGTAAGGTCAACATCGGTTTAATAAGAGCACTCTCCCTCAAACTTGTTCTATAGTGTGCTAATATCAAGTAGCTTCCTTAGTTACTGAAATGCGGGCAATTTGAAGGACTTGGTAAACATGCTAGCTACTTGGTTATCACTTTTACAATGGATGAGATCAATTGTTTCATTCTTTATTAGATCTCTTAAAAAATGTTATTTCACATCAGTGTGCTTGATTCTTCTATGTAAGACTGGATTCTTTGACAGTTTTATGGCTTAACTATTATCATAATAAATTGCAATAGGATCATGATTCTTGAATTTAAGCTCTTCAAGAATTTTTTTCAATCAAATAGCTTGACATGCACATGAAGTTGCTACAACAAATTAAGCTTTTGTGGTTGATAAATAAACAATTGATTGCTTCTTCGAAGTCCATGGAATAGCTGTTGAATCTAAGAAGAAAGCATATCTTAAAGCTCTCTTTCTATCATCTTGATCTCTTGCATAATCACCATCACAAAAAGCCACCAAATCTGATTGTTCTCTTTTCTTATAGTAGAGATCAAGTTCACGTGTTCGTTGCAAATATCGTAAAATCCTCTTGGCAGCTAAAAGATGTATTTCTGTATGATTCTCCATGTATCTGGTTATGAGAATAAAATAAGATATAAATAATATCCGACCTTGTCGCTGTTAAATACATTAAGCTTCCAACAATTGCTTGTAAAGTGTGTTATCAATCTTTTTTCTTCACAATAATTGTTTAGCTTCAAACCACACTCTATGGGAATACTTGCATAATTGCATTTCTCCATCTTAAATATGCATAAAAAAAATTGAACATATTTCTTTTGGGAATTAAAAATCCCATAAGAAGATTGAATTACTTCAACACTAATAAATAATGCATCTTGCCAAGATCCGATATATCAAACTTAACCATCATGGACTCCTTAAAATTTTCAAACATAACACTATAATTACTCATGAATATAAGATCATCAACATATAACTAAACAATGAGAATTTTTCCTTCATATTCAAAATTTGTACAAAGTGTATACTCATATAGACATTTTTGAAAACTCACCTTAAAAAAATAAGCCCCACGCTCGTGGGACTTGCTTTAGCTCATACAAAGCTTTCTTCAGTTTATATATGTTATGCTCATTTCCAAGCTTAACTCCATGGAAGAACGTCGATTTCACATCCAATTAGAAGATAGATCATGAATATTGCGCTGCTAAGGGAATTATCAATCTGGTTTTATCATACCTTGCAACTGAAGCAAACATTTCTTTATAGTCAAGTCCAAATTCTTGTTTGTAACCTTTTGCTACCAATTGTACCTTGAATTTATCGAATTTTCCCGTTTCTTTCAATTTACTCTTATAAATCCACTTCACACTGATAGTTTTTTGACCTTTTGGAAGCTCAGTCAATTTCCAAGTTTTATTTTTCTCAATGGATGCAATTTCAACATCTATTGCCTTTCGCTATTTTGATTATTTGACAGCATCTTCGAAAGCTACTAGATCACAATATGAAAATAAAGCAAAATAAAAAAAAAAAGATCTTCAATTTAGTCAATACCAGTTATCTCATAATCTGTTATCCATGTCGGTCTTCTTCTAACTCGTTTAGATCTTTGTTCATTTTCTATCTCAATTACTGAAATGTGTTGATTGATTGTTGATTGTTGCTTTTTGTTTGTTCTACGCAGATTGTGCATTTTCCAAAGGATGATGCATTTCTTCTCAATTTTCTCTATCAAAATCAGCTTGAAATTTCAGTATAATAGTATTTTCATCATCAAAAAGCTACTGAACATCATGAATATTTTTTGGCATTGCAATAGCTGACTCTGCTTATTCTCGTGTTAATATTTATTTTGTTCAACTTTGAACACAAATCTTTTTCTGTGCATATATTTTACCTTACTGAATTGTATCTCAACTGAGTTGAAATAAAGTGATTGTATTTTGTTAGCCCAAACCAATCATGCCGAAAATTTTACTAGGTGTTCATTCACTCCCTCTAATTCCTGGATGGTTGTTTTTGCTTTCTATGCATATTGGTGGGGATGACTATATCTGGCCACGAGCGGTGTTGAGAGCTGCGTGAAATGAAAGAATGAAGCACATATTTATAATCAAATTTCGAAGTATGAAACCGCGTAAGAAAAATGCGTTTTTCCTTTTGAAATTTCGTTTGTCAATAATCTGCCAACCTTGTGCAAATTTCAAAGCATGCCTTAATGCATTTATTGTTTGTCTGCCAACTTTCTCTGACATGACTTTGCCGACACTAAAGCCTTTTGTTAAAACGTGTTTTACCATATAGCAACTTTGGTCCAAAAGTTAGATAGTATAAATAGACTAGTTAGGAGCTTTGTACTGTAATTTTCAAAACACTCGCATAATAAAATTTGGTTTCGTTCGTGGAAGTTGAGAGCACCATTTCTCAATATGGTATCAGAGCCACTAACTGCCGAGTTCTGAGATCTTCAGCTCGAGCTTCGTTCTCTTGATTTTACCAATCAATCGAAGTGGATCGATTATTCTTTCTCTTTTTTTTCGAGATTCTACTCCCAAAATTTTTTTTGTAAATGGCCTCTACTTCTGCTTCACCATGGGGATCGAACAACAATCCAATTGATACATATGATCCTCTGTATGTGAATCCATCTGATACTCCTGGTCTTAATCTGATCAATGAGCAGCTTATCGGCACTGATAATTATGGAATCTAGAGCCGAGCAATGGTTATTGCTTTGCGCGCCAAAAACAAATTAGCCTTCATTGATGGTAGCTACTCTCGACCTGCACCTGGAGCCAATACTATTTTACAGTGGGAGCGGTGCAATGCTATCGTATTGTCTTGGTTAATGAACACTGTATCGAAGGAAATATTTGGGGGCATTGTGTACTCCATTGATGCAGCCACTGTTTGGGAGGATCTACGAGAACGTTTTGCAAGGTGAATGGTTCCAGAATTTTTACATTACATCGGGAGATCGGACAATTGGTGCAAGGTAACAGCTCTATCTCTGTTTACTATTCGAAGCTTAGGCAGTTGTGGGATGAATTCGTGTCCTTAGTTGTCTTGCCAACATGCTCTTGTGAAGCGGCAAAGAAATATGTGGAATATATCCAACAACACAAACTGCTCCAGTTTCTAATGGGATTAAATGATAGCTATGTACACATTCGTAGTCAAGTTTTGATGATGAGTCCCCTTCCCGCTGTCGCTCAAGCATTTGTTATTGGTTCTCAAGAAGAATCACTCAGAAGTATATTAAGTCACATGCCATCTCAATCGGTAATTCCTTCTTCTGGTTTCTTCTCTACACAAGATAGGAGGCATGGCACTTTTCGATGTGAATATTGCAATATGTTGGGACATAATAAAGAGAATTGTTTTAAATTGGTTGGATATCCTCCTGGCCATAAACTGTATAAAGGGCCAACTAGAGGGCTAAATCAAAAAACCAATAAGGATTGGAATGACAAAGGAAAACCAATGGTGAGAGCAAATATTTCATTGACTCCACAAGCTATAGTTGATCAAATTGGCACACCTTCTAGCACTGGAACTGGAAATTTCTTCACTCCAGCTCAATATGCAGCTATACTTAAGATGCTTGAGAAGGAAAAACCAGCGGATGATTCAGGTGTAGCTTCGGCTAACATGGCAGGTAACAGCTCCTCTTTTGGCTCTAAGTGGGTAATTGATACAGGGGCCAACGATCACATGGTTGGTCATCACACCATGTTGCGTAATTCTTTGTCGTATGCTGATGCCACGGGGTCCATTCAACTGCCAAATGGTCATACCACCAAAATCACTCATGTAGGACCAGTTGACATAAACAATACCATCACCCTCGACCATGTCCTCTTTGTTCATGATTTCAAGCATAATCTTTTATCTGTTTCCAAATTTACAAAACAACATCACTGCTATGTCACCTTTTATCCCAGTTTTTGTGTGTTTCAGGACCTCGCAAATAGGAAAATAATGGGGATTGGTAAAGATGGGAATGTCTTATATCATCTATACGACTATACAACTCAAGCTTTCACTCCAAGGATATAGAGCGTCATTTCAGTTCTTTAAATAATTCTGTACATTTGTATCCTTCTTTGTTTTCAGCTATAAATAATCATGTTTGTCATGAAAATAATGAAACTCTTTGGCACCAAAGACTTGGCCACATTTCTATATCTCGAATGAAAATGCTTTGCTTCAAAGCGATCATTTGAATCCAGCGATATCTTCCAGTTACTTCACTTGGATGTATGGAGGCCATATAACACACCCACGTACAATGGAGAGCGTTATTTTCTCACCATAGTGGACGATTTTTCATGAGCCACTTGGGTCTATATCCTACACTAAAGCTTGATGTGCTCCCTACTTTCAAAGTTTTTTTGCTTCTCATTCAAAATCAATTCTCTGCCAGTGTCAAATTCATTCGGACTGACAATGCCACTAAATTTTTCCAGGCTGAATGCACTACCCTTCTCAATTCGTTAGGCATTATTCGCCAATCCTCTTGTCCTTACACTCCGCAGCAAAATGGCCTTGTGGAACGAAAGCACGGGCATAATCTAGAAGTGGCTCATGCTTTAAAACTTCAGGCTTCACTCCCACACATATATTGGGGTGATTGTGTTCTCACAACAGTGTATCTTATTAACTGTATCCCTACTCCCCTTCTTGCAAACCATTCTCCTTATGAGGCAATATTTCATCGCACACCTTCCAATTCTCATTTGCGGGTGCTAGGTTGTTTGTGCTATGCCTCGGTGTTGCGTCGTGGGGACAAGTTTTCTCCTTGAGCAACTGCATGCGTTTTCCTTGGCTATTTATCTACTCAAAAAGGTTATCGAGTTCAAGATATTGCCACTCATAAATTTGTTTCTCGAGATGTTAAGTTTCATGAGTCAATTTTTCCATTTTCTCATACCTCTCCTCCTTCATATATTTTTCTTTCTTTGCAAGCCTTGTCTCCTGAGGACATTTCTCTTCCTTCCTCTTCTATTCCTGCACACATTACATCCCCAGATGCTTCCCTACCACCACATATTCGAAGGACATCCAGAGAATCTCGTCCTCCCATTTGGACTCACGACTTTGTGTGTTCCTCCTCACACCACATGCATTTCTCTCCCCATTCCATCACAAATTCTGTTAATTACTCAAATATATCTTCCTCCCATAGAGTTTTTCTGTCACACATTTCTTCCATCAAGGAACCACATACCTACAAAGAGGCAGTACTTGATTCCAGTTGGCAAGAGGCTATGGCCCAAGAATTAGCGGCATGGGATTCTAACCACACATGGAATCTTGTTCCGCTGCCTCATGGTAAGCATCCTATTGGCAACAAATGGGTTTATAAGGTTAAATATCATGCTGATGGACGTGTTGACCATTTCAAAGCCCGCCTTTTGCAAAGGGCTATACCCAACTCCATGGAATTGTTTACCATGACATATTTTCAACGGTGACTAAGATTACTATTATCTGTTGCTTGCTTAGTGTTGCTGCCATTTATAATTGGCCTCTTTATCAAATGGACGTTACAAATGCTTTTCTCCAAGGGGATCTCGACGAGGAAATTTACATGTCCTTGCCTTAGGGTCTTCGAAGTCTAAGGGGGGATTCTACTAGCCTTCGAAGTGAGAGGGAGATAGTGTGCCGGGTAACAAAATCCTTATATGGTCTCAAGCAAGTTTCGAAACAATGGAACATGAAGTTTGCTCAACATATGAGGCATGCTGGTTTTAATCAATCATCACATGATCATTCCCTATTTGTGAAAGAGGAACATGACTTCATAACCATTTTATTGGTCTATGTTGATGATATATTTATAACTGGGAATCATGAGCCTTCAATATCGAGTCTAAAAGAGTATTTGCATTCGAAAATAAAGATAAAAGACTTGGGAAATCAATTCTTTATGTCAATTCAACATATTAATGAACACTATTTTTATAAGTTCATAATAAAATTTTATTAAAATGAACAATTTATGAAATACAATAATCATAATGGTTCAAGAAAAAAACAACAATTCATCTATTTTTACACATAAATATTGGCAATATAATAAATTCAAGATTGACCAATCATACCTTTAAATAGAAGAAATTTTTTTGAGAGAGAGAAGAACCCTAGAGATGGCTTGAGATAGAAGAGAGATATCATCTTTTTCAAAATAGAAAGTCCATCAAAATCTTTGGTATAGGTGGAAGAATATTTTATATTTTCTGCAATTGTACATAAAGCTTCAAGGTTTGTACATGAATAATAAAATAAAAATCCTTGAAAATCCATGGATTTTTTGGATACCTCTTGACTTTTGTAGAGTTTTAAAAAGTCAAGTTTGAATACCACATGACTTTTTAAAACTTTACCAAAATCCATGTTGAATACCACTAAACATATATTAAAGTATTTTCTGGAAATTGAAGTTGCTCGGTCAAAGGATGGAATCTGTTTGAATCAAAGGAAATATGCCTTGGAACTCATCTCAGAAGCAGGGCTTGCTGGTGCTAAGGTTTTTAACACGCCTATGGAGCAAAATCTGAAGCTAACTACAAAAGAATATGATGACAACATTGGACAAAAGATTTCACTTGATCCATTGCTCGACGATTCTGGTTCTTACCGTAGATTGATGGGAGGTTGATATGTCTTACAGTCACACGTCCAGATATATGTTTTACCGTACAGTTGCTGAGTCAATTCATGCATAACCCTAAAACATCTAAAATGGAAGCGGCTGTAAGAGTTTTGAGGTACTTGAAAGGTGCACCAGGACAGGGAATCCTACTTTCTTCCTAGAGTTCACTCTCCTTGACAGTATTTTGTGCTTTTGATTGGGGCACTTGTCCTATGAGTAGAAGATCAGCGACTGGTTATTGTATCAAGTTGGGTGAATCTCTGATATCTTGGAAAACCAAGAAACAGTCCATGGTTTCAAGATCCTCGGCAGAGGCCGAGTACAGGGCAATGGCAAACACAACTTGTGAAGTGGTTTGGATTGTTGAGATTTTGAGAAACATGGGAATGAAATTGAAGTTCCGGTAAAGCTATATTGTGACAACGTGGCAGCGTTACATATTGCGGCTAACCCATTGTATCACGAAAGAACAAAGCATATAGAAATCGATTGCCATCTAGTTCGAGAAAAGATTCGGGACAAGCTAATCGAGACATCATATATACCTACAGATCAACAACCAGCGGACTTGTTTACAAAAGCATTGAGCAAGAGCCAACATCAATATCTATCATGCAAGCTTGGAATACTTGATCTATTCCATGCTTGAGGGGGGTGTTAAAACGTGTTTTACCATATAGCAACTTTAGTCCAAAAGTTAGATAGTATAAATAGACTAGTTAGGAGCTTTGTACTCAAATTTTCAAATCATTTTTCACATAATAAAATTTGGTTTCGTTCGTGGAAGTTGAGAGCTCCATTTCTCAATACCTTTGTTTGCAAATACCATGATTTGGGCACATGATGTTTCCCTAGCTCGTGTATAAGAGTTTATATTCAGTATGATCGTGATTGCTCCTATGGCCATTTTGTCGTGGTTGCCTGGGACTCAAGCTATGCAAAACAGGATCGTGTTCAATGCAGACTTCAGTCGTGGTATGCATATAGCTATATGCTCCTGACAAGGAAACTAACTGTGGTTAAATTTGGTTAATGAATAATATCCACTGTAATATCAAGTGTACCAAATAAGGTTCTTAATTTGTGTTGCCACCCTTCACTTTTCTTCTTCTTGAGTAAGTACGGCTTAAATATGAAGAATTTACAACACACTCAACTTTGAGGACTTCAATAAAAAAAAAATGGATAAGCATACGAGTAAACAACCATATATGAACGAAATGCATGTATTGCTCTTTATGTCAATGGCTTGAAGAACTTGTTAAAGGGGAATCAATTAAGCAGGAAGTGTCTCACATCCCTGATGCATAGTAGTTGGTTCCACGAGCGGATTCACATTTTAGAGGAATGAATAGCAACCGATCGAGTGTCTTCTCTGGGCAAAACCGGATATCGCGACCGATACTAGCAAGGGAGGAGATTACACAAACAAAGCTTGGTATCCATGTAACGTTTACCAACAGCGCATTTATTGTCATCCTTTGTTCATTTCACAAGAACCGGAAGCATAGAAATAGTATCGCATCGGCCGACACAACAAATTTTTTTTTAATGAAATGAATCCATTAAAATAGGTAAAAAAATTGTCATTCATAATACAACTACGCTAGAAATTCCCAGGCTGACAGAACAATGTTGGACCGTCCCCACTTAGCACACTTGCTGTAGCTTGGTTGAGGCCACTGCGCCACTGCTGCCGAGGTAGAGTTGGTCACCCTGGCTGCATTAGTTTATGTTCAGTCGACTTATTTTACACATTAATTGTTCATTGATTCCTTATTAGCTTGCCTAATTTTGTGGTTTATTGTTCGTGTGGCCAAACTCGACTAATGTTTAAAAATAATACTCAACAGTTGCTAATTTTTTTTATTTTAAGAATAAGAATATTGCTTGCCTGAATCTTTTGATTCTAGAAGACACGTTGAATCAAGATTTTATGATATGCACCAACAATATTTTTCATGTTATATAATTTGAATTTTTTGAAAACTTAAATGAGATTGCACTACGATCAGGCCATTGAAATTTATGAATACCATTTCAGAGATCATATAATACATAGGAGTCAAAAAGCCTCCTAGATTTCTCCGAAGTTATCTTACAAGGAGTGGGCCGACAATTATTATTTAATGAGAAAAAGTTCTTGTTTCTCCCTGAAACTAACGGATCACGTTATCCAAGCACAACAATCGACAAAGCTGCATCGACTGATGGTTATTTTCTTACAACAATCCATGAGTCGGCCAAATTATAACATACCTGCATATAGCCATACAGCAGTCTTAAATATCTCGTGTTCCATAGTCTATGCAAGAAGTTTTCAGAGTTAATAGCGCCGCCCGCCTGCTGTGGAGAGGAGAACACGCATCGGCCTTTTCCCCTTCTTCCCTGACTCATTCGCCTTTTTCGAAGTATCCGGGCTTTCCACAGGCTTTGTTCTGGAGGTCACGTTGGCAAATGACAAACCTACAAGAGAAAGACCAGCCATCACTAAAACCAAAATAACTTCAAAAACTAATACTACAACACCATGTATCAACAATTAAGCAAAGTTCATGGCATGCCGAGTATCAAATAATTTTTAGCTGGCCGGCTTTGCTAGTATTAGGTCCAGTCAGACGTGAAAAATATCCCGCTCAGTTAAAACTGATCCAGATTGCATCAACCTGGTAAATTTTTTATAATTATATTTTATTAATTTTTTCAAGGGAAAATAAAAACTAAAATAGAAAAAGAGATGTGACAACTTGAAATTTTTTATGAAAAAAATCCTAGACGATAAAAAAAAATGCTAGACGACAAATTGTACTTTCTAAGTATACAAATTTAAAGGAAGTATACAGAGAACACAAATTTTCAATTCATTTTAGGCTAGCTGGGTCGGCAGAATTTAATTGGATCGGATTTCACCAGTTTGGATCTGAGTTATGAGGAAACAAGATTAATACCAGGCCATCAAATCATTACCAGTTGTACCGGTAGACGGATTGATCTTTGCATGAGAAGAAGGCGGGATTTCCTCTGCCTTCAGAGCTGGTGAATCATGTGCAGCAGCAAAACCAAGCCTTGTCACGCCTAAAAATGAAGGCCTCTCCCCAAAAGTTGGTGGGCTTGAGGACACCGCAGTGTGACTTCCCAAAGCTATAGCAGGCAAGCAAAAACAAGTGTATTTTAGATGAAACGCGGATTCCATACCGTTTTACACGAAGGCAAAAGGTAAGCGTCCTACTACAAGAGTCGGTAATACTAAAGAATACAACTCAAGAGAAAACATCATATTTCGACATTGTATAACTACTATAGAATAACAGCAACATGCAACACTATTTTTAAAGAACAAAAAGATCATATTCGATGAACAATAAATCATGATCAAGGAGTTTAATATTCAACACAGGTTTTTTTGTTTAAAAAATAATAACAACACTGGCAATTACTATAGAATGTCAAAAAGACTTGGTAATATTGCTAAAACAAAGAGTCAAGGCAATTGATAGATTCATATTCACTCATCAACTAGTAACAACAGAAAAATCTGAACACTGTCTAAAAGACTGAAACTGAATCTAAAAGCAACATACAAGATCTCGGAAACAAAATTTAAGATATACATCATACATTGGCAATGTAACGATCCAGCAAGATCACACTCACCTTCAAAGTCATCCAAGGAAAAACTAGGTGAAGCATCGTACGAATAACATGGCATGGGCAAAAACTGAGAACCAGCAGTTTCAGCCTCAATTTTGTCCTTGATTTCCTTGATAAAGAACAGTAAAGTCACATACAAGAATGCACAATACAATTGTTTAAACAAACTTCTGAAAGCAAACTCAGTATGTAAATCATGGGCCATGAACACGTTCCTAATCAGGTCGTAGTTTTATTCAACTACTTGATGGCTCAAGACCCCCTAAAACCAAGAAAGAAAAATCACAGTGGGATATGCTCACCAACATAATACTAGATACAAGATGATGCAGCTGTGTGAAACAGCAGAAAGCTCAAAATCCAACAAATTATTTCCCAGATGTGAATTATAGAATGTGATACCTTCCGAGCAATTCGTTTCCTCTGCTTTTCTCTATTCTTGATTTCATCCATAAATGGAAAAAGGGATTCAGGAGGCAGTATCTCACTCAGATCAATTTCACAAAGCTGTGAAAATATACCAAAAAAAGGCAGAATGATGCAACAAATCAAAACTTGACTGAAAATAAGTTGCTCAGAAAGGAAAGGTCGTAAGAAATAGAAAAAACGATTAAAGAAAATTTAGCGAGAAACAAGCTCTTCTCCTTGAGAATCAGGAGACAATAAAAATGCATTCTTGCCAAATACCTGAAATGTCGTTGTCAAGGAGAAATGGCTTAAGAAGCGATAGCGCCTTCTCATGACATCTGATTGTGTGATGGTCTCCATTTGTAAAATTTTCCCAGTGATTCTGAAAGAGTTATTGCCAAAATCATTATATGAGATATCGAAATCATATTCTTCATTACGGTCGTAGAACTCCAAGTTAACATCAAGACAATTAGATAAAGCTTTCAATTTCAGAAGTCCATCACCAAACTGAAGCGAGAAGAATATGAATGTCTCCAAAAAGATAACCATACCAATTTCTCTAGTTGGTAATGTATACAATGGTGAATGGTCAATAGTTAGAATGACAGCCACGCGAAGACTAATCTCGGTCATTAAAATACAACACAAAAACTTAAAGACAAAGTAATCACATCTAGCATCCGTGAATTATTGCAATGATAGAAACTAACACCACATTTTGGAAACACGATTAAGCCCTTGATCAGAGACCTTAAGCTAGACATAATTCTTCTGTCACGTGCTTATTCTGGCAGGAGTTTTTATTTTCTATGCCACTGAACCAAAAATTTAACTTGGGCAGATGCATTCCATATTAATGGTCACCGAATGGACAAGTACCTGTTTGGAAGCTTTTCATAGCTACCATAATGGTGTAGAAGACACTTCATGTTGAATGGATGAAGGATAAGGTGCTGACCATCATCAACCTAGAAATTTCAAAAAAGGCAGAAAGAAGAACATTAAAATGATATATCGGCATTCCTCCAGAACAAATAATTTTTCAGGATGACCAACAGATTAGAGATTGTGAGGCCTTCCCCATTTTAATTTTAGCTATCTATGCTGATAGATAACAGGTAGATTTCCCCAACAAGATAAAGAGTTTTTTGCAGAAATTTTCCATTCCATTCCAAAAACCATCAGAAGAATTTGATCAAATGACCTGGTAGAAATAATAAGAATCCTCGTCTATATTTCCCTTGAAGCCATTAGCGCACGTCTGAGAATTATTGTCATTACGTGAAGATGATGATCTGTTATGACCTTCAAATGACTCATAAACATCTGCTACTTGAGTTAAACAGTGCTCAGCGACCATAATTTCTTGAATTGCATGTCTAGATGACCTAGACTCATCACCAGTAGCAGAGACTGTTTCCCAGTCAAACTCACATGCACCATTACTAGGATAAGCATCTGAAGTTGGTGGAGGTTCACACAAAGTTGAATTAGTCTTATTGGAACTAGAAACATGATGTGCATTCCAGTACTTCTTTCTCTGTTCCAACTGCTTTATTGCAGCGCAAACATATGGAAGTTTCTCAATGTCATCAACTAGGCCAGAATCAGCTCTGGCTATCCACCTATCCAGATCTGACATCGACTCTCTAACAGACTGTTCCACATCAGAAGTCAAGGTAAACTTCGAGAAGGAATCTACCATATCCTTGTCAAAATTAACACTTACATTCTTGAAAGAAGTAGTATATGAATCCTTTCGACGGGTTAAGAGCACGAAATTTACTTTAGCATCGATGTTGTATTGCTTGACATTTGAAATGTGTATGGTGTACAAATCTTTCGAACTAATCATTGTGAAGCACAAAGGGCACCTTTTCAAGCATTCACCAATATGATCATCTTCACCCATGCACAAATATTGCAAAATGCAAGGGAAACAAAAAATATGACCACATGAGGTTATCTGTGGACACAAGGGATCATCCAAACATATGGGACACTGTACCGGAAGGAAAGTGCGGTACTTCAAGCAAATGATATCCTCCCAGTGCAACATTTTGTCAGGGTCCATTGACTTAGTTGCATATTTCCCAGAATCTAGAACCACAAACTTGTAATTTGCTTGAAAAAACAAATCCTTATTATAAGGTTTCCTCCTGTGTTGCCTTCGTGTAGGAGGGCACTTGGGCTGTGGACGAGAAGAAGTGATAGGATCATAATGAAAATTCAACAAATGATTACCACTGACCATATGCGATTTTCTACCAGATGAATGCCCAGTGCTACCCGGGGAACTAGTAGATGCAGCACCCTGATGATCTTTTGAGGTAACAGACTTTTCAGATGGTTTATCATGATGCTCTGACAATCTAACCCCTGCCCAAGAACCAGTCTTGGGTTGAAACGCTTTTCCAACGTTCCCGTGAACTGGACTTTTCGCATTGATATGTCTCTCCCTTCCTTTCACCTGAATGATAGAGAAACCAAAGAGCATGTATTCTCATTAAAAGAGAGAGAGAGAGAGAGAGAGAGAGAGAGAGAGAGAGAGAAACAAGCCTAATTTATTCATAAACAAGAAAATTTCTATTTTTACAAACAAACCGGCCATCGCATTACCTCTTTGGAAGAATCAGCTGAACAGCCTGAAGCAGGAACATCTTCTCCTGAAGAAAATGGGAGAACTTTATGGACTTCCGAAGGCGATAAACAAACCAAGAAGGTACAGAGAAAAACTCACTAAAAAAGACTTGATATGCTCCAAAGGAGCCAGGCTCAAAGTTTATTTTGAACAAGATCGTTTTAGCTTGATATGTTACCGTATTAAACCAAGGTTGAACACACTTATGTCTGGCTAATACGTAAATCTCAGCACTTTAACCAGAATGCTAAAATATTGAAAAAAAGACATTAAGTACACGAAAAAGCTCAATCTATGTTCTCTAAGAAAACGAAGTGATCTTCTATTTGATTCCAACAAAACTTTGAAAAATTCGAACTTTACAGTCGTAAATAAAACAAATAGTTGATGGGACCACTTCAATTAAAATGGAGCAGCCAAAATTCTTAAGGTCCGTCTCGTATCGAACAACAAAAATCAAAGTCAATCTGGTTTTCAATAATGCACAAACATTAAAAAAAGGGGGGTTTCGTTTCCCGGCACCGACACAAGTGAGTATTGATTGATTCGAGTAGACAAACCTGAGCGATGGCGCGGCGGCGGAGGGGAATCTGGCAGAGAAGAGGGAGGAGAGACGATTCCATGATTGGATTCTGGAAGAAACGATTGCGAAGAGGAAGCCGAGGAGGGGGTTGAAGCTTGAATTTGGCAGGGCAAGATGGACATCAAATCAATGAAGGTTTCGATGAATCTTGGTTTTCGGCCTCTCCCGTATCTTCCTTCCGACGATGATCCTCGATATGTTTTCTTTAATTATATTATATTATATATATATATTAGATACATACGTGAAATCATTATTCGTCGGCTCGTGCCACGGAGGAGATTTAACATCTTATCTTATCTTTATTTTTCAATTTATAATCTAATCTTTTTTCTAAAAAATTTGAAGTTAAAAAATATGGATATTCAATTTAGAATTTTATAAATTATATAAAAATTTAATGATATTCAAAATAATTTTTTGTAAAATTTTAAAAAATCATTTGATATTCAACTTTAATGTTAATAACTCCATAAAAATTTGAAAGTATTCAAGATTTCAAAAACATTTAGAGGTTCTAAAAATTTAATTAAAATACAAACATTAAAGTATGAATGGCAATTATAAAATGTCAAATGTTTTGTTGTCTCCAACCTAAATATTTGGTTGGACTTCTAAAACTTAATAATCTCTCCACTAGACCTGGTCACGAGTGATGGTCCAGGTCAAACAAACCCAGGGTTTAGGGTCGGGAAAATCTTGATTCTCAATCGTACCCTTATGACAGTTACAGTCTGGGTTCTGAATCCGGCGATTTGGGTCGGTTCCAGGTCCAAGTTTGGTTCCCTTATATTTTTTTAAAAAAAAAATTATTAATTGCTACATTTAAAGAAAAACAAAAAAAAATGGAATTCGTAAGCCTAATGAATGGAAACTAAGCAAGAAAATTGAGAAAAACTCAAAACGATGGCACCGGGACTCCAAGTTAGAACCCGAACTCAAAACTCGCAAAGAAGCTGCTCGAAAATTTTCAGGCAACATGGGCCTGGGTTTGAGTAAATGGCTGCTCTAGTGTGAGGGGCGCTGCTAGGAAAATCCAGAGTGTCGCCCCGACGTATGGTACACTTCCTGGATTTCAAAGGTAGTGAAGGGTGTGTTGGAGGGCCCCAACACCCAGCTCACTGTTTCATGATTTTGTATTCTTATTTTTAAATTCAAGGTATTACATACAATAAAAAAAAAAAAGTTATTTAAAAAAATTGCACTTATATAGTTATAACTATATAAGTTGCATATGTATTCTTTTTAGATGTTGAGAAATTAAAGTTTTCGTAGTTCGCTTCTTTTTATATATTACATTTAGGAGTGGCGGCTCAAACACTCACATTTTCTCCTTTCATTGTTCCGAATATTCCGTCAGCTTCGTCTTAGTCTTTTTCATCACTTTTAACATCTTATGCTCAGGTAACGGCTTTTGACCAATCATTGAGCAAACATTGCGCTTCCAAATTTTCATGTATTAAGCTAAAATGTTTCTCATCTAATGTATTTTCTTTGATACTGAAAGTTTGCACCACTGCAACCGTTGAAATAGGACAATCTATAATTTCTTTTGTTATTATAGACAAAATTGAAAATACATGTGTTTTTTGCGACCTACATCGCAATATGTCAAAGATGTCATTGTTTGCATCACTAAAACCAAAAGAAATGGTAAAATAATTCTCAAGTTCCTGACTAGAACTTGAGGATCCTCGTGGATGTTTCATTCGTTCTCTTAATAAAATGTGTTTTAGTAAGTTTAAAAGTGTTTTTACTAGTGGATTGTGGTTCACGTGGAACAATTTGTCCATTATATTTATTGTCATATTCATTATAAATATCATATAAATGAATTCTAATAATAAACAAAATTAATAAGTTAGATGGAACTGTTTTCGTAATAAGGTCTAAAGAATCATAATATAATGTTAGCATTTCTTTAAACCATCTAATATAAATACAAGATCTAAAACAAAAGCATATAAAAATATCAGGAATTTATAAAAAAAATAGTTATCTCATTTTGTTTTCATGATATAAATACATTTGACCAAAGCATCATCACTTGATTTAATATGTCACTAAAAATGCACGCAATGTTGCAACAATATGTTAAAACTAAATGAGAAACGGAGAATAAAAATTCGATAATTGATCAATATCATCATTAAACACTTTTAAAATTTCACAAATAGTAGTGTATAGATCCACCGATTTTCAGACAAATAAATAGCACAAGCTTGAATATGATAATAAATCTTGACATTCAAAAAAGATAATAACAATTTATATGTTGAATTTCAACGTGTTAGAACGTCCAGTGCAAACTGTTTAGGCCTCACACCATTGATTTTTGCAAAATGCGTCTCATTGTTTCATAACTTGAGGATATGTCGATAGATAATGATTGTGTTCCTAATTGATTTAATACGTGATTTTGAATTTTTTAGTTCATATTGAAATTGAACGCACAAATTTAAAATATTACATGTGCACCTAATATGAAAATATTTACCACATAGTAATAGTTTACATATTTTAATAAGCTCACTAACTCTAGAAGTATTTGAGCATTATCAAAATAAACTGAAAAAAGTTGTGAAGTTAAACTATATTATTCTAAGTTCAGAAACATTTTTTGTCGTATGTGATTTAAAATATCTATATGCAAACTATTTTTTTTTTTTAAATGTTCCAAAAATTTTCAATCCAATGACATGCAATACTCATATATAAACAAATTTTCCGATGATTATTCCAATATCCGAACACGAATAAATTTATTATCTAAACTAGAAAATTATTTAGTTAATTTTTTTTTTCAACAACTAATTTTTTAAGTGTGTCTTTTAGTGTATTTCGTGTGATACATTTAATAGAAGGATTTGCAATTATTGAAAGTTAATTTTCAATAATTTCTCACAAAATCTAAAAGAAAGTTGTTCAATTGCACAATATCTAGCAATTCTTCTCCAAATTTAGATTGAAAATATTTAAATATTTGATCATCGTTACCCATTTGAGACGAAAATGCCGGCATTTGAGTTTGAGATCAATCAATATCAATTTTCTCCATGTGACTTTTATCGATGTGCTGCATTAAAGTTTCATAGTCACCACTTTGTTGAAATTCTTAAGTTTTTGAAAAATATTTGCATTTGTCTTGCAAATCACCGAAGGGAAGCGTCAAATTTTCGAAATATTTGGTGAAGTTATGATATGTGTGGCTAGGCACTGCTCAAGTTTTAGATATTGTCGCATTGCTCATACTTTCTTGACTTGGATGATAATATGTTTGTCGGGCCGCCTCATGTTCTTGTTGCTCTTCATCGGGAAAAAAATCATAGTCGTCAACATTGAAAGAAGGAAAATTGCGATCCTCAAACTCTGGCATGATGATATTTCCCTTCCTTTACCACTACTATTTGAACAAGTCATTTGTATAAAATTAAAAATGAAGTACTTAGAAAAATAAATGAACGATTAAATAATCAATAATCAATATTTTGATAATAGAAAAATAAAGCTTGAATTGAGAAATAGAGATTGAGAATTTAAAGAGAATTGTGTGAAAAAAAATGAAATGGGTGGAGGTATTTATAGGGTTGAAGTCAAATCTTTTTCCTAAAAAATATCATTGGTCGACCCGATGAGTTGACTGTTGCACAACGATCAAATCATCATGGCCGTTGATCATCAATGATTACATCATCGTGGTCGTCCATTTTTAAAAAATAATTATTATTATTAAATATTGTCAACTCTGATGGGTCGACAAAGTTTAGAGCCCAAAACTATAACTGGGCCATCTTTGTAGTTTCAGGTCAAATCCTTTGACCATGATTCAGTCCAATAACCACCAAGTCTAACTCTCACTCTCTCTCCATCCTGCTCTCTCCCTCCCATTCAAATCATATTTCAATTTTTTTCTCATATCCTTCTTCTTATTATCTTTCAATCACATTTTTACATGTAACTTAGTCGATTTTTTTTTTCTCTTTAAAATTTATCTTTGTTGGGCTGATTCTGATAAAAATATTTTTAAAATTGTTAATTCAATAATTTCTTACAATTTTAAATCAAATCCAAATTTTTTAAAATTCATACATTTATCATTAAAAAATTTATATATTTTAACTTTTTTGAATTTTGGCCATTCGAATTTTTGAATTGATTTTGTGATTTTAATCTATAATATATAAGATTAATTTTAATATTCAATAATAATAATAAATTATCCAAGAAACTACAATGTCATATAATTTTTAAATAATTTAACTATGGCACAACAAAAATAATAAAAATAAAATTGTTATAATTTATTTAAAAAACAAATGAAAACATTATTTTAAGCTATAATTTATATAAGAATTTATCAAATGATTTTTTAATAATATATTAAATGTTAGGATCAGTGGAAGTGCTTGAGAGGTGTGAATAAACACTTTACAATTTTTTTAAAATTCGAATGACAAAACTCTTCTACATCTCTCATTCTTTTATTTTCATAAGGATTCTACTAAAAATACTTTGATATTTTCAAATATTGTGACTACTTATTTCAGCCGTACTTACTATTCACCTTACTGAAAATCTTAATACTCAACATCAATACAACTTAAACAAATTTGCACAGAAACATTCTTTCTGCCAGTTACAAATACTCACACCTTAAACAATAAAGATTTGATACAAGGTCATAAGTTTGGGACAAGATGTTAGAATCTAGAGACTGATTAGAAAAAGATTGAATAAACTAACTAAATTCTCAAAATAATTTGGTTGGGCGGAAAAACTGAAATTGTAATTTTATCAATTAGACTTCAGTAAACCATAAGAAGTTGTATATTATACGAAAATAGGCTCGCTGAATTGGTTGAACAATATAATTAGTTAGGCTTGAGAATAGTTAGACTATCAAAACTATATTAAATGCATAAAACAATTGTTTATGGAGGTAAGGAGAATTAAATACTTATACTACTTACATTCTTTTTTCACATAAGATTCCACTATAAGATTTTGGTGATTACGAATAATTTGTAGCAACTTGCTTCAGCAAAGCTTATTCTGGCCTACAGTGACTCCTACTTAACTCAACACTTGATCAATCTGAGACTCTTACTATCGATTTCAGGTATTTCAGAACAAAATACACTTAATTCAAATGAT
Organism: Primulina eburnea; assembly: GCF_022965805.1. Classification (NCBI taxonomy): domain Eukaryota; kingdom Viridiplantae; phylum Streptophyta; class Magnoliopsida; order Lamiales; family Gesneriaceae; genus Primulina; species Primulina eburnea. The sequence continues at coordinate 25,918,770 of NC_133113.1, forward strand.
TATCTATGATGGAATACGAACAATTAAGCGTGTGCTTAAAAGAGCTCTTGTTTGTTGGAATCTGAAAGCTTTTAATCACAAAATGTACAAGATAGATAGAGCTTGATTGTGGATTGTAGAGTTGGAATGTCTGCGCGACTTATTTATTTATAGGTTTCCACCCAACAGTCAAATTTTGAATCTAATATTCCATATACAATAGCCGTTTTGCCATGTCATCGTCATTTTTGAAAAATCATTTGATAGTACATGAAAGTATTGACATTTTTAATGGTTCAAAAAAGTTGTTGAAATACAAAAGATTTTATCTGATATGTAAATTGAGCTCTGATTCTTCAAGACATTTTTCTGGATAATCTTCATAGAATTGTCCACTACGAGCTTGACTGATTCAGTTAGCTGAATAGTCAGCATTCCTTGTGAAACAACGATCTTCGAGCTTGATGTTCACTTTGGCTTGGGAAGCCATTTACTCATTTTGGTAATTATGAAATTAAATATTTTTATATTCTCTAAAATAGTTACTCTAAGTGGCTCAAACTTAATAATATAAAATAATATAGATTCATATAACTCACTTTTACTCTTTATAAATAATTTTATATTTATATTATTTTTCTTTCAGTTTAAATAAATTAATTAAATATTATAAAAATTATGTTGTATATATAATTATTTTGCTCATGCAGTTTCATTAATAAATTAATAACAGATGTAAATGAACGATATTTATTATTTTATATATACAAATTATTATGCTCTCACAAATAAAAAAATAATTAATAATAGATGTAAACGAAAATATAAATGATAATTTTATATGTTTTAAAAAATTACGATGACTCCGTCGAAGTCAAACAAATAATCAAACTTCACACAGTATAAGCTCGTAAAATTTATACACAAAATTTATTCATAAATCCCAACTTTTTCATTCAGGCGATCGATCGATTCTGTTGTGTTGTGTGTAATTTGGATTGTTTGATCGATCGAGGGAGTCAGAGGAGGAGATGTCGAGTACGTATAAAGGGGACTTCAGCAACAGGATAGATTACGTGTTCAAAATCGTGTTGATAGGCGATTCTGCGGTGGGGAAGTCTCAGATGCTTGCGCGATTTGCGAGGAATGAGTTCAATTTGGATTCTAAGGCCACAATTGGTGTCGAATTCCAGACGCGAACTCTTACGATCGATCATAAGAGCGTGAAAGCCCAGATTTGGGATACGGCCGGCCAAGAAAGGTACTGATGTATCTTGTCGCGCCTTCATTTTTTGTGCTTTCCGTCTTCTAAAATATGTTTTCGTTTTTGGGAAGCTGTGATCTTCTGTTGCTATGCCCTTTAGCTTGTGTTTTCCTTTAAACCATAATTTGGTTATGGAGCGTGAGTTATTGTGAGTTTATTGGTGGAATTGATTTGGTTTGAGTTGGTGCAATTCTATGTCTTTCATTTGGATTGATAATCATTTTTCGTCCTCAAATAACTGATCAGTTACATACATAGATTTACATGGAGCTGCCGGCAACATGGAAGTGACCATTTAAGTTCTTAAGTTTGTAGCAGTATAGTGTATGTACTTTCATGAGTACCTGACATCCCAAGATTTGTGAGATTTGGTTACAAGTTCCTTGGGTGGGTTTCCATCTAATTCATATTAGTTTTTTTCTTCTTCAGTGTAAACTTTTATTATTAATACTGATAAATTCTTTGTTTGTATTACATGTAACCATATATTTAATAGGACCGTGAATCTTTCAAAACAAAGTATAAATCCTAAAGATAGGGAGCGATTGATATGACGTGTGATGCTGGTTTTTGTTCAATGTTTTTTAGCTAGCGGGGGGATGAGGGATCTATTATTTGTAAAAAATTAGTGGGCCAAGTATGTCAGTTACTCAGTTATATGTTTGAAAATGCGAAGAAGCCAAGTGTTAGGATGCTGGAAAAGATTTGGAATAAAACTAATTCCACTTGAATGCATTTGCCTTATTTAGTAAAATTTAAGGATTAGTAGGAAATTTTTTCCTGACAAAATGAATAGAATTCGAATACTGAATATGTCAGCATTATTCTTTACTCCACAGTGTTATCAAGATTGATTGAAAGATTTCCACCCCTATGCTACATATTCTTCGCGGTCATTTTTATTCTTTTGTGCTTTAGCTTTTCTTACTCATTCGGAGTTTTCCATGCAGTAATTCCTTGACACAGTGTGCTATGAACTAGAAGGAACCGAAGCATTAGAAGTAGTACTGGAAACTGTTCTGCTTAAATTTGAATGGATCTTTCATCAAATTATCCAATTCTATAAGATAAATAATATGAATCCAACAATGCATTTCCATCCTATTTCTGAAGTATTCTAGACTCTTAGAAACTTTAGGCCGTCTGAATTCCTTGAACTTCCATTGCCTTTTGGTCTTAGCCTACGAACATGCCTTTCGGTCTCAACTTACGAAAATCGCTACCATCTTCCTGTTATGTTGTAATTTATTTCGCAAGATAAGACTCGAGTAATGATTTTCTGTTTAGCTGAATTTTGTGTTAGAATTGCCCAAGTGGCTGCTGACATCCATTTCCTTGCAAGTAACTATAAACTCGCTAATTCAAGCAATATGTTGCTTTAGAGGTTCTTTTCTCTTCTTGATTGGGCATGTAGGTTCTCTATGTTTTACCACAGGGGGTGTGAGATGCAGGCTTCAACTATCTTCTCTGTGATAAACTTATAATGAATGCTCTGGTTCTCTCTCCTCAGGGGAGTGAGGCTGAAGAATCTATATATTCTTAAATATTAAGGGAACCAATAATGCAATGATTGTACTCGATATTCCTCTCTGTTTCACTATTATTTCATTTCATCCTATAAAGTTATTTTCTTTCTTTTGCTATATAAAATGCGCCAATTTTATTTAGGATATATTAAGACCATAACTGTATCTTGGAACTGGACCCCTGAAATTGAAATGTTTCTTTTATATGCTACATACTATATAGTTTACGTCGAAGTTTGTAATTCCTCATATTGGTGTAATTTTTGCCTTATGTAGCTACCAACTAGATTTATGTGAGTTTGATGCTATAAAAGAAATGATTCCGGTTTGACAGTGGAAGACCATATAGAGCTTTGATGTCCTTGCTCACTCTTCTATTTATGATTTTTCTTTTCTATTTTACTACAATTTTCTTTTGCAATTATCCTCCCTCCATTTTGGAGAGTGAAGACTATTGGTTGTTTCTCTCATACGCTAATTCTTCCACTCATGTCCGAAAAATGGATGACTTTAGGTATCGAGCCGTGACAAGTGCATATTACAGAGGAGCGGTGGGGGCAATGCTGGTTTACTGACATCACCAAGCGTCAAACATTTGATCATGTGGCTAGGTGGCTCGAGGAATTGCGTGGTCATGCCGACAAGAACATAGTCATTATGCTAGTAGGCAACAAAACCGACCTAGAATCTCTTAGAGCTGTCCCGACTGAAGATGCTAAAGATTTTGCTGAGAAAGAGAGCCTTTTCTTTATGGAAACATCTGCCCTTGAAGCAACCAATGTTGAGCCAGCTTTCCTTACGGTATTGACTGAGATTTATCGAGTTGTGAGCAAGAAAGCACTAATCGCAAATGAATCGGAATCTGCAGGAAATTCCGCGCTTCTCAAGGGAACCAATATCGTCGTGCCTGGACAGGAACCTATACCAACTAGAAACAAGTACACTTGTTGTGGAACATCATAAGATCAAGACTTCGACTTTGCCATGCTTTTCTACTACCATCTGTAGTATCACCTCATGCACGTGCCGCAACCTCAGGTTCGAGCTTTAAGCTTGTCAGAATCTGACGTATGATATTCTTCAAATGAAACCATTTTGTTGTCTTTGGTGTGCTACTTTTCTCCATGACCTATTTACTTTATCTGCTGACCTACAATACACATTGTATCTTTTTACCCAAGATTCGCTCTGAAATGCCTTTCGAACTTTACTTACCTTGTACTTCTTGTTACAGACAACAAAATCCTATTTTTGTAACGATGAATGGAATGATTGCTTTTGTATTTTTCATAAAATATTCTGTTCAGTATGTATGTATGGTTGTAGGAGTCCGCTCGCATAATCTTTTAGTCGTTGCTGTGAATTTTAGTTTGAACTGTTATGTTAATTGGCGCTGATCGACATGTGGGACATTTTCGACGTAAACCAATCACTCATTGTCATGGTTAAGTTTGTAATCCGAACAAAAAAATTTATTTGATTTAAATCAATGATTATATTGATTACTTTCCAGCACTGATTCTATTTTAAACTGGATAGAAAATGAATCGATAACAATTTGTAACATATCGAAAAAGCAAACATGAATTTTTCCAATATCGGATCAAGTTGATTCTTCGCACCATCGAATCAAAATTGGAATAATCAAGAATCAGAAATAAATCATGCCCCAACAATTTAGTTGTGGTTCCAACGTTATTGCTTCCAAATCAGGGAAAAAAAAAAACATGACTTGAATTTTTGTTCACGCATGGCAATCATTTATATTACGTGCGTACGATATGGATCATGGAATATTGATTAATCTATTTTTTTTTCCAACGAGATCCTACTCCATTGGTTAACAGTTGAGATACCAAAAAAAAAAAAAAAAAAATCTAACAGAATGCAATCAAATAATCAACCCCCTTGCAAGTAAAAGTACTGGTAGCATCATCGTAAGGGTAGCTGTAAGCACTTGGGCAAGCTTTCTTGAAAATCTTGGAATGACACGTCGGCTTGCAAAACCTGTGGACTGTTGAATTTCCCTCTGCAGCAGTACCGGTCTCTGTTGAACGCGATGCATGCACTCTTACAAACCACCATGCTAGCCGTCCTTGTGTTGAATGAGGCTTGAAACGAAAATTGAAAAATGGGCTCTCTTGTTGAACTAATAAATATAAAATTCAATATGCAAATAACAAATATACTAATAAATACATAAATATATCAAAACCAATATATTACATCAATAACAACTCAATAAATATTTAAAATAACTATATAAATGCTACTCGTCTAGTTTTCTAGAGGCGAAAATATTTATCAAATCTGTGTTATCCAATTGTCAGACCATTTCTTTCTCAATCGACAACATAATTGGCTCATTTAGTCTATCTTGCGATATTGTTAATCGAAGATAATTCTTGTAGAAACTACATTTGTAGTCTATATGATTGTAGAAACTACAAAATCAAAGAATTCTTTGAGTCAAATAACAAACCATAAAATGAAAGGACAAAGAAATCCTAAAAAACAATGAATTTCATCTTTCAACGGTCCATACATTCAAGCTCTATTCACAATTTATTTTATTCTTCAGACTATCCACTTATTAATTATGCTAGTCGCGCATTAAATTTATATAAAACTCATAATTCAATTATAAGTCATTAAAGAATTTAAATAATGTGATGTGTGCTGCAGTTATATATTTAATTAATATGATCTCTAAATACATTACAGTGCCCATATCGCAAGTAAATTTCATTTTCAGTGAGTATCTTTTGATAGATTAATCTAAAAATATAAATATAAATGTATTTATAAAGAAGTTTTGAAATAGAAATAAAGTATAGTTCATGAAGAAAATTACTTACCTTCAAGCTTAATAGTAGTAGAAAACTGTAAACTTTATTTGTTGAATAAGAACAAAATTAGGGTTGATATTTGGAGTGAGTTAAAGAACAAATAATTTATACCATATATATATTTATGTATATAAAAGCCCCTTATTGTGCTAGGCTCTGAGGCAGCCGTTTGGTTGGCCTCATAAAAGGTACGGCTCTGCCACCGTACTGCCAGTTCTTTGGGACAAACTCTGTTCAAAATCGGATATGCATTTTGACGGAAGAGCAGTTATCAGACCCGCGAACGGGAATGACCAAAATGGGGATGTTGAATCTGTCAACAAAAACGACATCATAGAATGAGGCTGGTGGAATTCCACCCTCACCGTTGCATTCAAGGACGTTGCCATAGTCTTGGCACGTACAATGGCCTTGCTTCCCCACGACATCAAAGATGCAGCCGGTTCGGCCCCAGAAGCGGTCAGACCATCCCGGTAGTGCGTCGATTCTGGCTATTTTTTTCGGTAGAAGCTTCAGGCCGCCGTTGCCTAACAAGGCCTTGTCGGCGTTGTGTTGGATCCCAGTGTCAGAGCAGGTGCCCAACTAGCAAACTTTTGACTTGGACTTTATTGATTCTTATATAAGAAAAATATTTATTTTAATAATATTTTACGCTTTTGTATAATTATGTCATTTACTTTATCTATATACACATGCAAGCTTGTAAAGTCATTGGATATACTCTAGTACCATGAAGTCCACAAGTCACGTAAATCATGAAATTCATTAGATGTGTACTGTAACTCTGAACTCTTTCTTAGTCGATTCAACCACCTAAAATAATGGACAAAATTTAATCGAGCTCGAGACTAGCATCTATGATGTTAACCCCACGTTTCATTGGTATGAGCGTGGAGATATCCAATAATACAAAAGGGTGATCATATGATGATTATGCTGAACAACCTTCCATCGGACTTTCCAAGTGGTTAACACTTATCGATTGAATAAATCCACAGTTATGATTGTACTCAATTAATCTTTTGACCCGAGACAACATGGAGTCTTTTCATACTTGCATTGCACTTTCATTCATTTATTGACTCCATGAGACTCATCAAGCGGATATGTTAGGTATAGTTTTGAAATACATAGGTGTCGATGCATTGTAGTTAGGGATTCACCGCTCACCCACGAATGTGCATATTCTATGTGATTCGATGATTTAATAGTTCAATAAATCTATGACTATAGTAAGACACGTACTTTAGAAATATGTATTTCCCAAGTTGCACATAAGGTGCCACTATGATTACTAAAAAATATATCACATCATTATTGAATTCATTTGCAACTCTCGATATACCAATGATTGTAAACTCGATCGGGATATATGAGTTGAAGGGACTGTACTATATGCTAACCATAACCTATTAGTTCTTATATGCACTATCATTGATATCTAAGAATAATGGGAAGTTGCTATTAGAAAATATTACCATGATTCAATGGGTGAAATGAGAACCGAGTTCTGACGTTCTTGTGATCAAAGGGTTGATGCACAAATGAGACAAATAAAGGTAAATCCATATATGAAAAAAATGTTATCTTGAATTACATGAGTTCTGAACTCATGGATATGTTGGTTCCACGTACGGTAATTTGAGATAATAAATATGAAAATAAAAAATAAATTGGACAACGAGATTTACGTGGAAAACTCCTAAAAATTATTAGGGTAAAAACCACAGCAAGATGAAAAGAATTCCACTATAATATTTTATGGTGTACAACCCACTCACTGTGTTCCCAAACAGAACACACTCTCTCTTAATACAGAAGAACAAAACATCTCACAAATCTTATAGAACTAAGCACTCAAATACTATAAGATAAGAAAAAACTCAAGGAAGATATGATATGAAATGAGGGGAAGGAGCTCTAAATAGAGCTCCTTGTCCGTGTGAAGACACATATAAAACGCGTCTTCTATCTGAAAATTCTTCATCAACTTTGCCAACATTGTTAAAATGTCAACAAAGCCCGCCTAATGCATTTAATGCATTTATGTCATTCTTTGTCGATAGGATAGTTATATTCATGAACCATTGAGGACCACACAAGTATTAGATTACGTATTCCCGTTGAGATAGTCATATCAAACATATAACTTATAAAAGAGTTTATAAATAGGTTCTATATTTAGAAGTCGTGGAAGTTAACTTCACTACTAATTTTGTGAGGAGAGTGCAACTACCTAATTTAGTGAAAGAGTTCCAAAACAGGCAACTACCGAAAATGAATCAGTGTAAATTTTGTTATTCAAAATTTTCACCTTACATCATAATAACTTGTTTTGTACCCTTGTCACATTACTGATATCTGATCGTCAATCGTGATTTTGATGAAGGCAGAATAATTGATTGTTTGATTAATTAAACTTATAGTTTTCTAAAACAATGATTAATAAATTTCTAATTAGTCAAATCATCCCACGAGCATTCGATAATGTTCTAGCATCTTATGGATAGATAATAACTTATATAATTCTATAAAATCTTTTCAAAATTTGATAATATAAAATGAGATATTTGACAAAGAAGAAACTCTTAGTTCTAGAAGGATTTATGTACAATTGGGAGATAATCAATATGTATATTCAAAATATAATAGACACATAGCACAACACAATCAAGAAAAACCAAGATTGTCAAGATTCTCTTCCCTTTACACCAAGATTTTGACCAGCCTTATTCTAGGATAAAAACCCAAGGCCGAGATTTCACTTTCCACCAGCCAAGCCACTATCGTCCAGCTGACCCGCCGTCAGACCGCCACTGCTCCTGTTGTTGGTTACTATTGATTCCGATGATTGAGTCTTAAAGCTAAAATTTGTATCTTTCAATCGTGGGAATAATAAGATGATTGAATAACAATGTACGATCACTTCCTACACACATTGGATAGTTGGAGCCAAACATTATACTCTTAAAGCATACGATAGTGAAGTCAAGTTTTGAATATCAAAAACAAAATGTTTACATTCCCACCGCATCTTAGATACGAGAAAACAATACTCCAACACCCAGACCATATGGTTTCTTTACATCTAATTTGCAATGTGAAAATTGCAGCATTCAATCATATGAAAGCTGGTGGAAAAATGAAGAATATTATAAAGTTTATTTAGAATATCATAGTTTAGTCTACGAATGATTTATTGTAATTTACTTTATTAATTTTTCTATTGTAGATACAAGTGTTTTTGGGCCGACAATCCTACCTTTTTTTGAAGAAAAATAACCACAACATTAACTCATAATGTCTTCAATAATAATTTCGATAAGCCAACAAAGAATGTATCCATTGATCCATTCTATATTCGAAGATGACATAATAGCTTTTCAAGCTAGGAGATTAGTCACTCTATTTGTAGTTCGTCTCATGTGTTGAAGGGAAATGAAGGTGTCTGCATCCATAAGAGCTTGGATCTCTAATGCAAGCATACCATTCAGTCCCAAATCTTCAACATGTTCATAAATCCAAACTTTTTCATTCAGGCGAGCGAGCGATCGATCTATATCATATCTAATGCATTTAATTATGCATTTTTCTTGGAGTCGAGTACTTAATATTTATATTTATCATAGAAATAAATCGAGACATAAGGGCACCCACATTGATTGGTTTGGGTGTTAATAACACCCATTAATTTTCGCCCACCAATGTGGGCGCAAGAATTAATAATCTTGGCTGATATGGCAGCCAAGAAATTCATCAGAATGAACGGCATTATTTCGAAATTTGCGACGGCTTTTCGTAAACCATCGCAACTTTGCGACGGTTTTTCGTAAACCGTCGCAAAGTGAAAAGCGTATGTTTTTTTTAAAAAAAGGTCGCTATTTGCGACGGTTTTTTAACACCCGTCGCTATGTGCGACGGTTTTTCAAAAACCGTCGCTAATTATCACCAACGGCTATTTTCAAACGGCAAAATTATGCACCAACGGCTACATTCGAAATTACTCACTATATATACTAATCAATTTCTACAAATTCATCCCACAACATTTATCTTTTCATATTTTTAAGCCAAATGGGTGACAATAGTCAGAACTCACAAAATCGACCTCGATTTGTTTCTTCTACACAATATCCACCACAATTTCCAAATTGGCCGTTTGTTTCAAATTTCCAAGGTTATGAAAATCCTTCGAATCATCCAAATTACACCTCCCGAGCTCCGTATCCACCGCCTACACCTGAATATTGGCAAAGTATAGGCAACCCAGATTTCATGCCGCCTTATTTTTATGGATTATATAATCCACAATCCACCAATATGCCAATCGAAAACGAGCCGCCAACTCCTACGTTTGTCCCAGAGACTCAGTTGTCCGACCGTGAAACACGAGTTGATCTCGAAAATGTGCAAAATGCTGATGTAGATGTTGAGGGTACGAAGAAGCGAATAATATGGAAAAGGAGGAAGACGAGCTACTAGCGAGATCGTATGTCACAATGAGTGATGACCCAGTCATCGGCAATGATCAAAAGGGGAATGATTTCTGGAGACGTGTTGCGGACTACTACAATGAAAATCCTCCCGCTGGTTCATCTCGGAGAGCTTTAAACGTGATTCGATCTCATTGGCACAATACCGTCCAAAAAAAGGTAAATCGCTTCAACGCAAATTATAATAGTGTTTACAATACTTATCGAAGCGGCCATAGTGATGAAGACATATTGCGGTTTGCATATGAAAAATATTGTGATGAAAATAATGGAGTTGCATTTAATCTGGAGCATGTGTGGAGAATCATGAAAACACGTCCACTGTTCACTCCACAGTCCGATGATCACTTGGTTGGTACAAAGAAAGCGAGAATCTCAGAGTCGGGGGCTAGCAACACCTCATCGAACAAAGATGCGAGTATTGATTTAGATATAAATGAAGAAGAGATTCATCCAATTGGTCAAAAAGCCGCAAAAAGAAAAAGGTAAAAACAAAGCAAAATCATCGATGGAGGATTTGACAACCAGATACGACAGTTTGTTCGAAAGTTTTACTCAGTATACAGACATAAAGAAGAACGAATCTGAATGGAAACAAAAAGAACTTGCAATATAGGAGATGAAAGCAAAAGCGGCTTTGAACAAATCTGAAGCTAAAAAGAGCAAATATTTGCTTAAGGAATACGAAATCCTTTCGAAAGACACTTTACAAATGACGCCGGAGCAGCTTATAGTTCATGAACATCTGTGTGACCAAATTAGAGAGAAATGGAATATGTAATTTTCGATTGATTTAATTCTCTTTTCAATCATCGTAATTCGTTTTCTTTGTATTTTGTGTTTTTTTTAAAGAGATTGTGTTGAATAATATTTTAAATAAAAGAGTCCAATTTTTTTTTCATTTCTTAATAATATTTTAATGAATATTGGAATTAAGTTATTTTTAAAATAATAATACTATTTATTTTTAGTAATATTTGTTGTAAAATTTTAAAAATATTAGAAAGATATTGAAATATTAAAAAAAAAATGAGTAAGTGGACAGTAGGACCCATAAATAATGAAACTTGAAATTAAATGAATGTGGGTGCGTGTTAATAATGGGGAAGTGTTAATGTAATGAATATGTGGCTCGTGGACCCCATCATTTTTGATGAGATGGAGAGTTATTAACATGGATTAATTCCGACGGATGCGGATGCCCTAGGGCACCCACATTGGTTGGTTAATGGGTGTTAATAACACCCATTAATTTTCGCCCACCAATGTGGGCGCAAGAATTAATAATCTTGGCTGACATGGCAGCCAAGAAATTCATCAGAATGAACGGCGTTATTTCGAATTTTGCGACGGCTTTTCGTAAACCATCGCAACTTTGCGACGGTTTTTCGTAAACCGTCGCAAAGTGAAAAGCGTTTGTTTTTTTAAAAAAAAAGGTCTCTATTTGCGACGGTTTTTTAACACCCGTCGCTATGTGCGACGGTTTTTCAAAAACCGTCGCTAATTATCACCAACGGTTATTTTCAAACGGCAAAATTATGCACCAACGGCTATATTCGAAATTACTCACTATATATACTAATCAATTTCTACAAATTCATCCCACAACATTTGTCTTTTCATATTTTTAAGCCAAATGGGTGACAATAGTCAGAACTCACAAAATCGACCTCGATTTGTTTCTTCTACACAATATCCACCACAATTTCCAAATTGGCCGTTTGTTTCAAATTTCCAAGGTTATGAAAATCCTTCGAATCATCAAATTACACCTCCCGAGCTCCGTATCCACCGCCTACACCTGAATATTGGCAAAGTATAGGCAACCCAGATTTCATGCCGCCTTATTTTTATGGATTATATAATCCACAATCCACCAATATGCCAATCGAAAACGAGCCGCCAACTCCTACGTTTGTCCCAGAGACTCAGTTGTCCGACCGTGAAACACGAGTTGATCTCGAAAATGTGCAAAATGCTGATGTAGATGTTGAGGGTACGAAGAAGCGAATAATATGGAAAAAGGAGGAAGACGAGCTACTAGCGAGATCGTATGTCACAATGAGTGATGACCCAGTAATCGGCAATGATCAAAAGGGGAATGATTTCTGGAGACGTGTTGCGGACTACTACAATGACAATCGTCCCGCTGGTTCATCTCGGAGAGCTTTAAACGTGATTCGATCTCATTGGCACAATACCGTCCAAAAAAAGGTAAATCGCTTCAACGCAAATTATAATAGTGTTTACAATACTTATCGAAGCGGCCATAGTGATGAAGACATATTGCGGTTTGCATATGAAAAATATCGTGATGAAAATAATGGAGTTGCATTTAATCTGGAGCATGTGTGGAGAATCATGAAAACACGTCCACTGTTCACTCCACAGTCCGATGATCACTTGGTTGGTACAAAGAAAGCGAGAATCTCAGAGTCGGGGGCTAGCAACACCTCATCGAACAAATATGCGAGTATTGATTTAGATATAAATGAAGAAGAGATTCGTCCAATTGGTCAAAAAGCCGCAAAAAGAAAAAGGTAAAAACAAAGCAAAATCATCGATGGAGGATTTGACAACCAGATACGACAGTTTGTTCGAAAGTTTTACTCAGTATACAGACATAAAGAAGAATGAATCTGAATGGAAACAAAAAGAACTTGCAATAGAGGAGATGAAAGCAAAAGCGGCTTTGAACAAATCTGAAGCTAAAAAGAGCAAATATTTGCTTAAGAAATACGAAATCCTTTCGAAAGACACTTCACAAATGACGCCGGAGCAGCTTATAGTTCATGAACATCTGTGTGACCAAATTAGAGAGAAATGGAATATGTAATTTTCGATTGATGTAATTCTCTTTTCAATTATCGTAATTCGTTTTCTTTGTATTTTGTGTTTTTTTAAAGAGATTGTGTTGTATAATATTTTAAATAAAAGAGTCCAACTTTTTTTTTATTTCTTAATAATATTTTAATGAATATTGGAATTAAGTTATTTTTAAAATAATAATACTATTTATTTTTAGTAATATTTGTTGTAAAATTTTAAAAATATTAGAAAGATATTGAAATAAAAAAATAAAAAAAAAAATGAGTAAGTGGACAGTGGGACCCATAAATAATGAAAGTTGAAATTAAATAAATGTGGGTGCGTGTTAATAATGGGGAATTGTTAATGTAATGAATATGTGGCTCGTGGACCCCATCATTTTTGATGAGATGGAAAGTTATTAACATGGATTAATTCCGACGGATGCAGATGGATTCATTCATAACAACCTTGGCAAAAAAAGAAGAGAACCAGAACCTAATCGTATATTTTGCAGAAGAACATGTGAAATAAAGTTCTCGAGCAATGAGGACGTAAATTTATACATTGGCTATGTTTGGTAGCCATGATAAGGGAATGATTATTAAATAATCATTCCTTATCTTGTGTTTGGTTCGTTTTTTATTTAGTTTTCAAGCCCTTGATTATGATTGAAAGCCCTCACTAATCAAGTTATTTGTGTGATTAAATATCACTCTTCAAAGGTGTGATAATGTGTAATTCTTGAATAGTGATCATGATAAGATTGTATATTGACCATAATACCCTTGAATTGTCTTGTTCAATATAATATGAAAATTAAATTAGTGAAAATTTAATAATTAATATAATATTTAAATTTTTATTATATTTTTAATAAATTAATTTCATATATTTTTTTATTTTCAATTATTTTAAAAAAACAATAATATTTTAATTATCACTAAAATTTAAAAAATTAATTTCATATATTTTTTTTATTTTCAATTATTTTAAAAAAACAATAATATTTTAATTATCACTAAAATTTATGTTACAATAAAATTAATATTTAAAATATTATTACTATTTTAATTATTAAAGTAAATGTATATTTACAAATTTATTTCTAATAAATATATTTAAATTAATTTTAATATATCCAATTATTTTAAGAATATATATTTAATTAGCATTTGGGCATTTTGGTCATTACAATAAAATTTACAAAATTAATCTATCATTTTAAAATCATACCAAATATCATGTTATTTATCTCACCATACTATTAATCCATATATCTCATTTTTTAATAACTCTAATTGTTAGTCATTTACTTATCCTATCACACGTATCAAACAGAGCCTGACGGGATTGTTTAAATCAGTACCAAAAGATAAATTAATTATTTATATACAAAGAATTTTGTAATTCTATCATTTTTCCTGATTAGTACTATTAAGAGAATGTGCATTAGTTTCTTGATTTACTTAAATTTTATTATTAAGTGCGTTGATCCCTAAGATAAAAAAAAATCAGTCGATGGTAGATATTCGAGATTGAGTTAAACTTCAAGTCCAAAAAAGATATGAATTTAGTTTGGATTTGGTTGATTTTTAATGCTATGTTTGGAAATAAAATGAAATTTCTATTTAGTAATTGGATTTAAACATTTATGTATTTAAAATGATCGGGCAAGAACGTGTCAAATCTTAAAGAAAATATATGATTATCAGTGATTTGCTCAATAAGCATATTATAATGCCCGAGATTTTGATTCTATTAAATTGAGATTATTGAATTTAAATAGATATAATTATAGACGGGCTATTACGAGACCAGATTGGCCAAAACTTATGAAGGGTGCAAGTTTTAGACATAACTGTTGGCGCCCGAGCGGTAGGAAATGACCGCCTGAGCGCCAGTGTTTAACAAGAAAAGTGCTCGGACAGAAAGTATGGCGCCCGAGCGCCAGTGGATATCAAATGTAAGTCTCGGACAGAGGGTTCCGCGCTCGAGCGGTAATGATCGACCGCCCGAGCGCCGCTTAAGAATTGTGAAAAGAATCCACGTTTCTTTTACATGCAACTTAGGATATATATACGTTTGTTTCCTTCAGAATAAACAAGAAAGAATAGAGAAAAGGTTCCTGTATATGTGTTGAAAATCCTTACGCCTTTTGTGAGAAATCCGTCCGTCCGAATTGTAATCTGACTTCAGTACTGCAATCTTATCAACGTAGGCTACAACTTGACGTAAGTTTTGCTACGTTTTGACATGCTTTGAAATTATGTCATTGTCATAATTGAATAGGATTCATATATGTTATTGATATGTTAGACATCGTAGAATCGAAGTCAGATTGAGAAACGGACTGATTATGGAATTTTTATGAATTTTTAGGGTATATTGATTTATACCAGACATATTTGAATCGGGACTGGATTATAGATCATATTGGATATTGGTTATGGATTGTAACTGTTATCTGGTGATGTTGTATTGACGGGGATATTGAGATTGTACCGTTATACCGTTGATTTTGAATTAAATCCAGATTGATCAGAGTTGTATCGATTTGAATAGCATATTGATATGAGATTATTTGATATTGTTATTGCCAGATAGACTTTGAGTTCATGACTTCGACTGAGCCGGAAACCGACAAAAGAAAGGTATAATTCAATGTGTATTGGGAGATCGACTTGAGTCGGTTTAGACTTGAGTTTCCCTAAATCACATACTTTATTTTATTGCATTGATATTTGCATGTATTTGATTGATATACTTGTTTTCTTGATATATAGATAGCAGGTATTCGATTACTTGTTCTCTTGATATATAGACAACATGTATTAGTCGAGTAATCTTATGACAGAAGTGCCTAATAGTGGTGGGATCGCCACAGGCACATTGCACAATGTCATGAGATAGTGTATTGGCGGTAGTGCCATAGTCTGTCACCGGATAATTGGCTATCGATGTGGATAGAATTATAGCTCCTTCTATTACTGGTGATCGGTACTGTATCAATGTGGATAGAATTATAACTTCTTCTATTACTGTTGATCGATGTCATATCGATGTGGATAGAATCAGAGTTTCTTCTATTACTGGTGATCGATACTATACCGATGTGGATAGAAACAGAGCTTCTTCTATTACTGGTGATCGATACTATATTGACGTGGATAGAACTGAAGTCTTTTCTATTACTGTTGGTTGATATGGAATGCCAATGTCTGGAAACCGGGATCTCTAGGCTAGGACTGAGTCTAGTATGAGTCGTGGAGTCACGAACATTGTCGACAGTTTGATATTGATTATGTTTCAGCTTTTTATATATATTGCTGTTATCTGTCCATGCTTTTATGTTTATCATATGATTGCATGTTTCGTTGATTTATACTGGGATTATATTCTCACCGTAATTATCCGGCTGTTGTCTTGTCTGTATGTGTACATGACAACAGGTGGGACAAGTTCAGGGTTGAGGAGATGAAGAGAGATCGTGATTAGAGTGGAGATTCCGGACTTGGATTAGAGATAGGGTTGGACCCTTGATATTAGCTGTTAAACCTTAGTTGAATAAATGTATGTGGTACATGATTTGTACTTTTATGTACTGAGATGTATATATGTTTTATGTCACTACGTTCCGCATTATTTTTAAAAAAAAATTTAGACGCTGTTTATTATACTTGATTAATTAGTCCCAATGACAAATAAGAACATGATTAGCGTCCGGGTCACCACACATATGGACCATGTTTCGTTTTATTATGAGAACTAGTGATTTTAAATTTTTTAAAAACATAAAAAGATGTTGTATCAAAATCCAAATTTTAGACCCACGATAAAATCCCGACGAATATTTGACTGGAAGCTTTAAAGGCTCATTAGATTGATTTGGTCGATTGAAGAAGTTAAAACTATGTCCGCGCACTTGAGGAAGGAGCCATGATCTATGATCAATGATCATAGAAGATGTTTCAAACCACCTAGAGGAATGCGAATAAAAACAAGCATATTGATCGGAAATAAAGAAAATAAACTCATCAATCAACAAATCAAGCAAAAATGATATGCATGATTTCTTCAATTTTAGTTCGCTAATTTCTAGTTTTTATCTAGTGTTTATTTAGTCTTAGCTTATATTTCTTCAGATTTTTTCAATTCTAGTTATAAAAATGTTGAATCAATTCATGATAATAGTATTAAATTTTTTGTTGTTCACAAGTTTTAGCGTCCGGGTCACCACACATATGGACCATGTTTCGTTTTATGATGAGATCTAGTGATTTTAAATTTTTTAAAAACATAAAAAGATGTTGTATCAAAATCCAAATTTTAGACCCACGATAAAATCCCGACGAATATTTGACTGGAAGCTTTAAAGGCTCATTAGATTGATTTGGTCGATTGAAGAAGTTAAAACTATGTCCGCGCACTTGAGGAAGGAGCCATGATCTATGATCAATGATCATAGAAGATGTTTCAAACCACCTAGAGGAATGCGAATAAAAACAAGCATATTGATCGGAAATAAAGAAAATAAACTCATCAATCAACAAATCAAGCAAAAATGATATGCATGATTTCTTCAATTTTAGTTCGCTAATTTCTAGTTTTTATCTAGTGTTTATTTAGTCTTAGCTTATATTTCTTCAGATTTTTTCAATTCTAGTTATAAAAATGTTGAATCAATTCATGATAATAGTATTAAATTTTTTGTTGTTCACAAGTTTTACTTCAATCATCTGATTCAGTTTTCTAGTTTTTGGCAGTTTATCGAGAGGATTATAACTAAGGATCGAATTGAGATCCACATCATTTGATCCTATTAAGTCGGATTTCACATACTTTACACAATTTCGTTTCTGTCACGTTTGCAAATTTTTGTGACAAACAAGTTGGCATGCCCAGTAGGACCATGCTGACAAGGAAGCTAGGAAACACTGAGAAAGTTGTAAAAATGTGCAAAATTTAGTAGATTTATGAACCATAGGAAATGAATACACTTGGTGGATATTTGGAATTGTGGACTTAAGATGTCTATAAAGCTTTCAATCGCTGAGAGAAATGAATGGATTACCCAACCACTGGGTAAAGGTCTACATGTATGATGAGATGAGATTGAATCTACTGCAGGATCAATCTGAGAGATTTTGAAAAAGTTCAAAAACATTTAGCGAAAGATGGGAATATGTATATTGTGAGCCAAAAATTTCTCGTGATTCTCATGATGTCAATGGAGAGGTACATGCAATGAACTCAAAGAGGCGAAATAATGCCTTGGCCATCAAAAGATGAAAAGAAATACCTTATGAGTCTGAAAGCAAGTGATCAATGGATCATTGCCAAGGATCGGAAAGATCTCAAGCAGGTGAAGTTCGTCACTTGGTTGTATCACCAGTTTTTTTTCCAGTACTCTACCACACCTGAGGGAAGATAAAATAGTAACAAAAAGCCAAAACGAGTTGTGTAGTGGACGAAAATTGCTTGTAATGCATACATAAAAGGTTACCAATAATTTTCTGAGTTAAGAGCTGATAAGGATCTTACTAGTCAATGAGTGTCCACAAAGAACACAAGAGAGCATGCCCGAGGGACTTAGTTTATCCCCACATCCCCTAGATCAACACAATCATTCAGTGATAAGAAGAAATAAATTTGTGAATGTGACAGACTCTGATTAATGAAAAAATGATGAAAAAAAGTGAGCACATAAATATAGATCCAAAATTTAGACCCAAGATAAAAGCCCAATAAATATTTGGCTCGAACTTTAAAGTCTTATTAGGTTTATTTGTGATGCGATTCTTCAAACACGAAAAGAAAACGCGCCCAAAATCCGAGTCACGCCCTCGATTCGATGGAATAAAGAAACGGTTGTGTTTTTCCGATCTTTGAATCAAGTAATTTGATAGGTGTGATAATCGCCTCTAGATCACGCGGTCTAGCAACAATTAATCAACGAGAGAAACAATCGCGTTTCAAGAGAATCTCCAAAGAACCCGCCCTTGGCAACCCTCGTGAAAATCGATCGACAAACGCCACAAAAGATAAATCTTTTGATAAGTTTGATTTGATACAACGCAAAAGTTATAACGAAACTTAAGCTTGTGTTGAGATAATTCTCAAAGGAATTTTCATAAACTCAATAATGAACAAAAGTTTAATTGTTTACATGGTAGTCTAGCTTATATATAGGCAACAAACCCTACCTATGAAAAATTGCATATTTAAATATATCAAATCTACTTTCCAAAATAATTAAAACTCTAACCAAAATAATTAAAACTCTAATTTAAGAAAAATATTCTCTCCAATTCGTAAAGGACACGGACCCCGTGTAGGCCTCCGGGTGAGGGTCCGTGTAGGCTCTGTAAATCTCAATCTCGAATGTATGAGACACGGACCCCGTGTACAGGTCCGTGTGCAGGTCCGTCCAGACTCGGTCAGCTTCTACTTGATTGTGATGCAACCCGAACCCTTCGAGCCTTGTTTCCAAGCTTTCATTGGTTGGATGAAGGGCAACATTCAACATGTTCAAGCGTCCTCTCGGGGTTGGTTCTTGAAACGCATAGTGGCTGGCTAGATTCATATCATAGTTGGTTGGAGAAGTTAGCCCTGCCTTCTTTTCCTTTGAGAAAGTTGAGCCACGATCTACGACTAATGATCGTGGAAGATGTGCCAAACTACCTTGAGGAATCATAACAAAAGCTGGCATAATGATATAAATATGGAGACACAACACATCAATCAAAAACTCAAGCAAATATGCTCTGGATAATTTCTTAAATTTTTAGTTCGCTAATTTATAGTTTTTATCTAGTGTTCCTTCAGTTTTAGCTTATATTCTTTCGTTTTTCAATTCTAGTTATAAAAATGATGAATCAATTCATGATGACAATATTAAATTTGTTTTTGTTCATGAGTTTTTCTTCAATTCTCTTATTCAGTTTCCTAGTTTTTGGTACCAAGGGAATTATGACTAACGATTGAATCAGGATCTACATAATTTGATCGTAGAAGTCAGATTTAACACATTTGGTACAATTTCGTGTCTGACAGGGCCCCAAATTTTCGTGATGAACAAATGCATTTTGACGTGATTGTATAATCTCTTTCTAGTAGTGTGGAGGCGAGGTCACCATTTTTTTCAATTTTTTTTAAATTTTTGATCACCTAATCTATGAGAAGGGAGACTCGAACTTGAGTCTACCAGAGGAACCGAATGTGAGACCAGTTGAGAATTTCTTTTAAGAACATGGTCACTTAACTCTACTTCATACCAAATTTTTCATTCTTTTCTTTCCAAATTTTAAATTCAATTTTTTGGGATGTGTGATTTCATTTTCTTCTTATTTCTTGGAAATTTCATTTTCTACTAGTATTTTGTGATATAAATTTTTTAAGTTACGTGGTTAAGAATGTTTAAGTGAGAGACCTACTCAAATTAGAGATTTCATGGGAAGCTTTCATGCATCAAGTTGCTGACGCTGTTTTGTGATCTGGTTGATCTATACAAAAAGAAATCAGATTTTGATTGATAAGATTAATATCTAATGGACTACAATAGCAACAAAAAGTGATAAGATTGAGTAACAAGAAACAACACCAACAATAACAATAAGAGACTCATATCCGAACTCATAAACATAACAACATGATCTATTGACATACAAATAGGTCCATGCGCACACATATCCAACACGCTGAACTGAGTAGCAAGTTCTGTTTTGTGTTGGCCATGGAATTATCATTATTATTAATTTAATTGAATGAAATTCTTCCAAGTGTTTTTTTAAAATAAATATAAATAAAATAAAATAAAATAATTCGAAGCGGAACCCATTGAGAGCCTCCTCTATATCAAACTCCATTTCGCGCGTAATCTGAAAAAGCCCTAATTCCTGGAGGAAGTACCTGCAATGGCGACGAAAGAGACGAGCAGAAAACAGTTATTGGAGCGATGGAGTGATATTGAGCAACAGGATGAGGAGGACGCCCCATCTTCTACTCATCCCCTCAGAAGGCGTCGTCTTCGACAACTCAAAGAACAATGGTATCATTTACCTTCGAAATTCTTCTTCTTTAACTAGAGTCCATGAAAAATGTAAAACTTTTCCAGGTTTTCAGATGCCTTCAGCTTTTTGATTCATTTACCAAAGGAAAATCACGTTTGGTGTGGTTATTGGGATCTTATGGGCCCTCTTCTGGAGACTTTCTTCAGTTATTTCAAGGAAGAACGCCATGGTTCTCCTCTGAAGCTTTTGTGGGATAGAATTTCTGAAGAGATGAAATGTTGCACTCTGTGCATTCACCAACATCATCAATCACAGGAGATGTATGGCACTGAATATGAGAAGACTTGCGTCAATCCTCTTCTTGATGTTCTGCACGTTCTTGATGAAGAGCGAGTAACCCAACACCTCAAAGATCTGAATGCTAGAATAGTGAGAGGAGAGTATGATCCGGCACATGATTACGGGGAAGTTGTTAGTATTTTGTTTGAGGTATTTTTCCATGATTCGTCCTGATTCTGCCCCTTTCTTTTAACTCAAGTTGGAGTGTTGATATGATTACGGGGAAGTTGTTAGTATTTTGTTTGAGGTATTTTCCATGATTCGTCCTGGTTCTGCCCCTTTCTTTTAATTTAAGATGGAGTGTTGATATGGGAAACTCTAGACAGGAGTGACCAAAGTTATTGTCAGATCTGAGTGGTGTCTCATATCATGTGTGTTGTGAAGACCTTGTTGTCTGTCTCGTGTCTTTGCCACATGGCCCTTATTATGAGATGTTCGTTATGAATGGCGATTTAATTCTTGAAGGGTGATAGTCAACTGAAATTGATCATAAAACATATATAAAATGGGAACCTGTCATCCACATGAGAACATACTGGGAGAATGAAATGCCTCGTAAATTCTTCCAGCAATGTGAAAGGTGAATCAAGACAAAGGCACTGCAGCATAAAACAAAAAGCCATTGAGATAAACTCAAGGTGTTTTCTTATTATTCAAGGATATAAACATGTATGATAAAATAGGACAACGAGAGAATAATCCCCAGATTGATTTCTGGACCTTAATATCAGATCAAATTAGAAAATCTCTAATTCTTCCTGATTTATGGTAATTTTCTAATTTATTAGAATGACATGAAAGTAGCTAGCAATCCCTAAATTATTGACAAATACTACCAATTATGAGAAGGATTGTGTAAAATGCCAATGAAGGATACAGAAAACAATATCAGTAAATGAGAGTTCAGATAACATTTTTTTGTTTAAAAATATTGGATGCCATTTGGTTGATGTAAGAGTTATAGACTAAAATCATTTTTCCTCTTCCTTGAAAGTTCTGAAAATTCTCCTGTCCTGTAACTTTTCCTCGCTCTTGAGCACCTGTTTCTATGAGTATCAAGAGATCACTTCTTTGATCGATTTTTTACAAAGAGAAAAATACACTTTTTTCGAATTCGGTGGACAGTTAATCTTTAGAAGTTATGCATCATTCCTATCTAATGGATTGAATGCTGTCCCAAGGTTACAGATTTTGCCTTTCACAGAATTTTGATGTATCATTTCCAAATATATTATTCACATATGTATCTTTTCAATCTACTTTATGAAAAGAAATAAAGCATCATACTGCCACCTTTATCAGTTTGCAGATATGGTAATTTTTTACAAATGAAAGTTTATCAGCATGACAGACTATTCTGATTGGACTTTAAACAATAATTTCTGCACCAAATTATCTGTGTGTTTTAAATTATTTAAACAGATTCGTCAATTGCTTCTACTGCAAGTGGGGTGGGGGTTTACATGACATTTTCAACTTGTTTGTTAAAAGTATTTTGAGATAGAACTTGCTGGCTAAGTATCCTGAGATAGTTACAATTCTCCTTGGTGCATTCTCTGAAACTCTTAAGACCCAGAGATTACCTGCAAATATTACAAGATACAACGAACTATATCTTCTCATTAGTTATGTTCTGATCCAGCTTAAGCAACTCTTATTAATTTATCCTACTGGTATCTATATCAAGTTTCATGGATTCAAAATGAGATGTGTTTCTTCTTCACTTGTCTTCTTAACTATTTTGGGGTGATGATTTTAGTGGCTAATGGTCCTGGGGATTGGGAATGGGAAAGAAAATTATTGACTCTCTCAGGTCTACTAATTTTGTTTTTTGGTCATATTGAACATTATAAATTAGTTATCCAAACAAGTTCTGCTTGTTGGGCTTGCATATATGAACTCTGGGTTTTCGGTCCATGATTAGAAAAAATACTGGACAGATATGGTTCTTCCTTTTGATCAGCTCAGATTGTATGTCTCAATATTTATTTGCCCTTGTTATGACTTTTTTGGACAACAGGTTTTGATGTTTCCCATCTTATTGGATGACCAATCCTTGGCTACCGAGTTTCAAATTTTTATTGAAGCAATCGATAATTCACATGAACTGAAACTGGATGGAAATCAACAGTATCCGGTACAACTTCATTGTGAAGCACTATCCTGTTTTCTTTAGGTTTCTTTTTTAGGATATACTTGTTAACTTTCTCTGTTATTCATGCGAAACTATCTTGTATATCTTTTTTTATTTGTTTGTCAGGGAGTATACATGTTGCTTTTTCTTAAAAGTAGAAGAGCACGATCAATAGGCCTTCGTTTGGCTGGACGTATGGGCAAATTGAGGTACCCTTTTGATGCCGATGTTCGAAACATGTCATGGCTTGAATTTTGCTGTCACATTGCACTCCACTTAATACCTTCACTAAAACCCATGTATCAACGGTCGTTGAAGATTTTTACATTGCAAGTATGTAATAAGATGATACAATAGCTTAATTTGGAGGAATTATTTCCATGAGACCATTTATTTATTCAACGTTTGATTATTTATAAACTAAATTAGTCTACTTAAAATAATAAAATTATAAGCTATAATTGGGATGATACGATAAATGGTCTCTATAGTTTAGATTCATTCTCAGTTCAGTCCCTCAATATATTCATGTGTGGATTTAGTCCTTAAAGTTTTTAAATTGGTCCTAAAAAATCGTCAACGTTAACTCGACGGTCAACATTTACTGTTCGAACAAGTTAATCTCACACATTAACTCGACGGTCAAAATTGACAGTTCAAACACATTAATCTCATGCATTTTATTTTTTACCCTCATATTTTTTTATAAGAAACTATATTATAGTAATTAATTAGAAGCAAATAATTACATATGACGGAGAAATAATCCTCATAGAAACAAATAATAAAGACAAAAACCCTGCTCAAATCAACAACATATATAACTTCAATCCTTCAATAAATCTGAAATCGAAAAGTTCTTAAACTCTGATCTTAATCTTGTCCCAACATTATTCCACCGACTCTTCTAGACAGTAAAAAATCCGTCTATTCCGCTCCAACCATACTGACAATCAAATACAATGAACTATCACCGTCCAAAAAATTATACTCTGCCTACCAAGATCGCATCCAAGATTTGCAGCAAATAGCTCGTGCAAAGATCTTGGAGCTACCCAAACCAACCTCATATCTTCCAAAGCTCTGAACCATAGACAACTCGTGAAAGAACAATGAATAACCAGATGATCCTGATTCTCCACCTCTTTCCAACACAACACGCACCAATTCGGATACAGAGCACATGAAGACCACCTATTTTGCATTATCTTATAAGTTTGCAGCTTACCCAACACCGCAGTCCATGAGAAGACTTGAACCTTTGGTGGGATCGGAACTTTCCAAATGACATTAAAGAGAGAAAATGAAGGAAAACTACTAATCGGAAGAAAAACTCGTAGAAAGATTTGACTAAGAATACTCCTGAAGGATCCCCGCCCCAAACCCTGAAACCATTCACCTCTCCATCAATCTGACCCCATCATCTTAAGAGCCTAGCAAAGAGCTTGAAACACCCCACTACTTAACACATTTTAAATCCAAATATAATCTGACATCAGCGGAAGCATTTAACTTTAAAATAAAAATAATTAAACTATATATACATTGCAAACATGTACTTAAAATACATACAATACATAATCTCAAACATCTAATTCAAATACCAATATTACATATAATAAAATACATGATATTTTTAAAACTTTAAATGTTCAACCCACCACAATAAAATCATTAACATAATCAAATAAAACTTTTCATTACAATAGCTATACGACTTCTCCTCCTTGGACAATCTGCTTCAAATCTTTTTATTACCTGCATCACATGACATTAACTGAAATGAGATAAAACTCAGTAAATAGAGAACTTTATATAACAAATACATATTTATATATGGCTTGGCTTGGAATATCGCAATGGCAATAAACATTAAACAATACCATCTTCAATGAACAATAATGGAAGAATCAATATAGATGGTATATCATAACATGAATTAAAGGAAATGAAACAATAGCTCAATGATCTGTAATCTGTGAATGTTATCTCTGTTAATATATATAAATATATATCGGACTGTGAGAGATAACCATGAAAGGAAATGATAGTCTGTAAAGGAGATGCTAAGAATTCCTCAAAAATTCTTGAACTTGGATGAAGATTTGGAAGAGAGAATTTTGGGGAAGAAGATGAGAAGAAAGCGTATGAGAGAGAGAAAAGGGAAGAAATGAAGATGGATCTCAAAACAATGCAATATAAATTCCTTCCCAACCTTAAAAGTGTGTTTTGAAAATGCACTTTCGCATAGAAATCGAAGGAAACGCACCCGCGCTCGTATGGGCAGCGCTAGTGCAGCGCTGTCCCGCGCAGGCAGCGCACCCGCGCTGCCTTGCCTATGGCAGCACCCCCGCGCTGCCTATGGCAGCGCGGGTGCGGCGCTGCCTTGCCTATGGCAGCACCCCCGCGCTGCCTATGGCAGTGCGGGTGCGGCGCTGCCATATGCCTATGGCAGCACCCCCGCGCTGCCTATGGCAGCGCGGGTGCGGCGCTGCCTTGCCTATGGCAGCACCCCTGCGCTGCCTATGGCAGCGTGTTACGGACCCAAACACATTGAGCCCAGAGATTGCTAAGCTAGCAGACCCAAGCCCATCAGCTGAAGGAATGAACAGGCCTAGGCCCAAAATTGTCAACGTATATTCTAGAAGAAGGAAAGGAGAAACAGGGGAAAGAAATGTATAAAAGAGAGGAGAGGTGTAGCTATAGGGGTATTCAGTTATCAATTATAGAGTGA
The DNA here is from genome assembly GCF_022965805.1 of Primulina eburnea. NCBI lineage: Eukaryota > Viridiplantae > Streptophyta > Magnoliopsida > Lamiales > Gesneriaceae > Primulina > Primulina eburnea. The sequence continues at coordinate 25,944,908 of NC_133113.1, forward strand.
GTCACTAACAATCAGTTAGTGGAGAGAGAGAGTGATTGTCACAAGAGTTGGTTATTTTCAGTAATACATTTTCTTTTGAGTTATTTTGTTTCGGAGATCCTAACAGAGATAATTTCCGGAGGAATCTAACAATTGGTCCGACCTGCCGGATTATAGGGAACGACGGGACACCATGGCCAGCACAAGATCGGAAGCCAAGATCGAAAGCATGGAGAAGGCGTTGCTAGGGGTGCAAGACAACATGTCACAGGTGCAAGGGAGACTGGACAATATAGACAGAGCTGTGGAAGGGTTGTTAAGCCTGAAAGTAATGATGGAACAGATACTCAAAACACGAGGGGGAGCAACGGTAGTGAGCAATGAAGGGGGAGGACAGCCAGGGGATGAGAGCGAGGCGCACGGGAAAGAGGAGAGTGCAGCGCGACAGGTAGGGGAGAGGGAAGAAGCGGCCGAGGAGGTGAGGATGGCACTAAAGAAAATTGAATTACCGGTTTTCGAAGGGGAAGATCCAATGGGGTGGTTGGGTAGAATGAGCAGTACTTCGAAGTTCACGAAACACCAAGGGATTGTCGGCTCAAGTTAGCTTACATTTGCATGCATGGAACCACCGTACACTGGTTCCGATGGATGAAAGTAAGAATCCCAAACATAGGATGGGATAGATTTGCGGAAGAATTGATCAAACGCTTCAGTGGAATTGATGCCAACCCTTTTGAACTAATGGCATCGTTGAATCAAGAGCAGCAGTCAGTGGACGCTTACATCGAGCGTTTTGAGATGTTGATTGCACAACTGGGTGAGGTCCAAGAGGACCAGAGCCTCGGCTATTTCATGAGTGGATTAAGGGAGGAGATACGGCGGAGGATGATTGTGCACGTACCTCGAACGGTGGATCATGCGATGATGCTGGCAAGAGGGCTGGAGAGGGAGTTGTACGGGATGGCGGAGGATCGAGGAAGAAATAAATTTGGGTTGGGCTTGGGAAGTGCGGTGAAACCAGTGGCCAATATGGGCTGGACAAATCCGACCCCAATGCAAGAAAGGGACTGGAACAAGAATTATCCATCAGCCCATAACAATATGCGGACATCAAACCCAGGGAACAGAAAACACGAAGCCCACCTACACCACAATCTTTTGGTGGTGGGTCTCGGGGTTACCCAGGAAGCGGTGGTGGAGGGATGATGATGAGAGTACCCGACCAGAAGAACCGTGACGGGAGAGTGGTATCTCATCAAGAATTCTTGCACAGGCGCGAAAAGGGATTGTGTTTTAGGTGCGGAGAACCCTACCATCCGATGCACCGTTGTGCCCACAAAACTTTGAGGGTGACAATTCTAGCATAAGATGAGGGGGAGGATGGTGAATGGGAGCAAGTCGAGCTGGAAGAAAAGAACGAGGAGGCGAGGCGGGAAGTAGAGGAGATGGGAGAAACCAGAGCAGAATGCCACATCCTTGAGTTACCGTTGTACTCTGTCAACGGCATAAACCACCCGCAAACATTGACAATGAGGGCGAGGGTGGCTGGGAGAGAAGTGGTGGCGATGGTAGACAGTGGCGCGAGTCACAACTTCGTTTCAAACAAATTAATAGCCCAATTGGGGCTCGTAGTTGACAGTAATGTATTTTTTGGGGCGTGTCTTGGAGACGGATGTCGGGTGTCGTGTCAAGGGGTGTGCAGGGACTTGGAGGTGGATATGAGGCAATGCCAAATTCAAATTGATGGATATCTGTTTGAGTTAGGGGGAATTGACATGATTTTGGGGGTTGATTGGCTTCGTACATTAGGGGATGTTTTGTTGAATTGGGACAAAATGGAAATGCGATTTAGTTGGCATGATCAAACGGTGACTTTGAAAGGGGACCCATCCCTTAGTAGGTCTATGGTATCCCTAAAAAGGATAGCCAAAGTGAGTGAGGTCGAGTTCTATGGAGCAATAGTATTCAAGGGGAAGGGAGAAGAAGGCAGTGAGACAGAAAGAGGGGGAGGAGAGGAAGCAATGAACAGCCTGTTAGCCAACTATGAGGAGGTATTCCGTGAACCTTGTGGATTACCTCCTAGGAGAAGCCAAGATCATGCTATAAGTATAAAAGAGGGCTGCGGACCGGTTTCAGTAAGACCCTATCGTTATGCTCACCATCAAAAGGATGAAATTGAAAAGATGGTGAGGGAAATGCTCACTTCAGGCGTGATACAAGTCAGCAATAGTCCTTATTCGAGCCCCGTCATATTAGTTAAAAAAAAAGATGGGAGTTGGCGTTTTTGCCTCGATTACCGGGCATTAAACGATATCACCATTGCTGATAAATACCCGATTCCAGTGGTGGAAGAGTTATTTGATGAGTTGCATGGGGCAACACATTTTACCAAGCTGGACCTCAAATCTGGATATCACCAGATTCGAGTTCAAGCTGCCGATGTGCATAAAACAGCATTTAGGACTCACGAAGGCCACTACGAGTTCCTAGTTATGCCTTTTGGGCTAAAAAACGCATCGGCAACGTTCCAAGCTACCATGAATGAGGTATTCCGCCCTTATTTGCGAAAATTTGTATTAGTTTTCTTTGATGATGTTTTGGTTTACAGTAAAGGATGGGATGATCATATGCAACATGTAGAAGTGGTGTTGAAGATACTACAGCGACACAAATTGGTGCTAAACAAAAAAAAATGCCAATTTGGATTAAAGCAAGTTGAGTACCTGGGGCATGTAATCTCGCCTCAGGGTGTAGAAGTGGACCAGAATAAAGTTGAAAGTGTGGTGCATTGGCCACAACCGCACAACACAAAAGGGGTGAGGGGGTTCTTGGGGTTAACGGGGTATTACCGGAAGTTTATCAAGAACTACGGTAAGATCGCGAGACCCCTAACCGAACAGCTGAAGAAGAATAACTTTGGGTGGGATGAAAAAGTTCAGGGAGCTTTTGAGGAGCTTAAGCAAGCGATGGTGACTGCCCCGGTGCTGCGAATGCCCGACTTTTCTAAGGAGTTCGTGATAGAGTGTGACGCTTCAGGAGTGGGAATAGGGGCGGTTCTGACCCAGGAGGGTGGGCCGATTGCTTACTATAGTAAGGCCTTGGCAGAACGAGCTTTGTCTAAGTCGACATATGAGAGGGAATTAATGGCATTAGTCTGGGCGGTGCAACATTGGCGTCACTATCTTCTGGGACGCAAATTTGTGGTACTAACTGATCATAAACCCTTGAAGAATTTGTTGCAGCAACGTATATCAACGCCAGACCAGCAATATTGGTTGGCTAAGTTGCTGGGTTATGAGTTTGAAATAAAACACCGAGCCGGGGCAGACAATGGGGCAGCAGATGCCCTTTCTAGGTGAGAAGACATGGGGGGGCTGAATGCCTTAACAAAAACAGAGTGGGTGGGAGTTAAAGAGATTCAGGAGGCAGTGCAAAATGACCCCGAGTTCAAACACATCATAGAGAATGTTAAGACAGCTCGTGAGAGTATCAAGCACTACTCACTGATAAATGGGTGTTTACTCTTTAAAGGCAGAATAGTTGTTCCTCCAGCATCGTCATGGATTTCCAAGTTGTTGATTGAATTTCACACCACTCCTATTGGCGGACACTCGGGGGCCTTTCGAATGTATAAACGAATTGCGAACAATTTCTTTTGGCCAAGAATGAAGAAGGATATCTACAAGTTTGTGTCCGAATGTGGGGTGTGTCAAAAACAAAAATATGAAGCCGCGTCGCCAGCTGGGTTGCTGCAACCTTTGGCAATTCCAGAAGCTATTTGGGAGGACTTGGCCATGGATTTCATCAGTGGGCTGCCGAAATCACAAGGCTATGAGGTCATATTAGTGGTGGTTGACCGTTTATCCAAGTACGGGCATTTTCTTCTACTTAAAAGGCCGTACACTGCCAATTCCGTGGCAGAAATTTTCACACGCAATGTGATCAAATTACATGGGGTTCCAAAAACAATCGTCAGTGACAGGGACGCAGTTTTTATGAGTTTATTTTGGGCTGAGTTGTTTCGACTACAAAGAACCCAACTCAAGATGAGCACAGCTTACCATCCAGAGACAGATGGACAAAGTGAGGCTCTGAATAAATGCGTGGAAACATATCTGCGTTGTTTCTGCTCCGAACAACCCAAGAGCTGGTCACAATGGTTGCATTGGGCAGAATATTGGTACAACACATCATATCAAACGGCAGCCGGAATGACTCCTTTTGAAGTGGTGTATGGAAGGAAACCTCCTACTTTGACTAAGTTCCTACCAGGAGAAACGAAAGTACCTGCTGTGTCACAAGCACTCATGGACAGAGATGAGCTGTTGAGACAGCTCAAATACAACCTAGAGCGAGCTCAACAACGAATGACCAAATATGCCAACAAGAAGAGAAGGGAGGTTCAATTTCAAGAAGGCGATGTGGTGTATTTGAAACTACGACCACACCGCCAAAATTCTGTATCAACGAGGGTGTTCCAAAAACTAGCAGCAAGGTATTATGGGCCTTACAAGGTGCTAAAAAGGGTGGGACAAGTGGCTTATCGTTTAAAGTTGCCCGAAGGGTCCAAAATACATCCAGTATTTCACGTATCGTGTTTAAAAAGGGCAGTGGGCAGAGATCCTAATGAGGTTAAGTTGCCTAGTGAAGTAGACACAGATTTGTTTCTCTCTTTCGAACCTGAAGCGATTTTGGCTGAACGAGATAAGAAAGTAAAGGGAACCACAGTCCGCCAGTTGCTGGTCCAATGGAAAGGCAGAACAATGGAGGAAACAACCTGGGAAGACAAGGATGATTTTGCAGCACAATTTCCAGGATTTCGCCTTGAGGACAAGTCGAATTTTGAAGAAGCGGGGCATGTTACGGACCCAAACACATTGAGCCCAGAGATTGCTAAGCTAGCAGACCCAAGCCCATCAGCTGAAGGAATGAACAGGCCTAGGCCCAAAATTGTCAACGTATATTCTAGAAGAAGGAAAGGAGAAACAGGGGAAAGAAATGTATAAAAGAGAGGAGAGGTGTAGCTATAGGGGTATTCAGTTATCAATTATAGAGTGAGTCACTAACAATCAGTTAGTGGAGAGAGAGAGTGATTGTAACAAGAGTTGGTTATTTTCAGTAATACATTTTCTTTTGAGTTATTTTGTTTCGGAGATCCTAACGGAGATAATTTCCGGAGGAATCTAACACAGCGCAGGTGCGGCGCTGCCTCGGCAGGACAGGGTGCGGCGCTGCCTCGCCCATGGCAGCGCCCCTGCGCTGCCTATGGCAGCGCAGGTGCGGCGCTGCCTGCCCAGCAGCGCTGCCGCCCGCACCGTCGCTCTCCTAACCCCGCCTAAACACCTATAAACATCTTTTCTCCAATTAATATCAAACCTTAACTTAAACCACTCATTTCTTATGAATTATAACAACCAAACTCCTTCTAAAATCAAGCATAAAACCATCTCCCAAAACTTGACCATATCAATTTATGAATATCCCATAACCATAACACATGAAATCATTGATCATAGCAAAATAAAAACTTGGGATATTACAATCTCCCCTCCTTAATAAAATTTCGTCCCCAAAATTACCTACTGTCGAATAGATTAGGATAACGATGCTTCATCTCCTCTTTCGGTTCCCACGTGGCCTCTTCAATCACTTGATTTCTCCATAGAACTTTAACAATGCCAATTTCTTTGTTCCTTAATACTTTAACCTTACGATCAAGAATTTGAACCGGCATTTCATCATAACTTAGGTTAGGCAAAAGCTCCAATGACTCGTACCGAAGAACATGAGATGGATTAGCAATATACTTACGAAGCATAGATACATGAAATACATTATGAACTCGGTCCAAGTCCGGTGGCAATGCAAGACGATAGGCTCGGTCTCCAATCTTATCTAGAATTTCAAATGGTCCAATGTATCGAGGACTTAACTTACCTTTCTTGCCAAATCTCACAACTCCTTTTAGAGGAGCTATCTTGATAAAAACATGATCACCAACCTCGAATGCCAAAGGCCGTCTTCTCACATCGGCATAACTTTTCTGTCTAGACTGAGCTGTCTTCATTCTTTCTTGAATTAACGCCACAACTTCTGCTGTTTGTTGAACCAACTCAGGGCCCAACATCTTTCTTTCACCTATCTCTTCCCAATACAAAGGAGATCTACACTTTCTTCCATATAAGGCTTCATAAGGTGCTAAGCCAATGGACGACTGGTAACTATTATTATACGTGAATTCAACCAATGGCAATTTGGAATCCCAACTCCCAGGGAAATCAATTGTGCAAGCTCTTAACATATCCTCAAGAATTTGAATAACCCTTTCTGATTGCCCGTCGCTTTGAGGATGGTAGGCGGTGCTAAAGGCTAACTTCGTGCCCAAAGCTCGATGTAAACTTTTCCAAAACTCTGATGTAAACCTTGGATCACGATCTGACACTATAGATACCGGTGTACCATGAAGTCTCACAATTTCCTGAATATATACCCCGGCATATCGATTCATAGAATATGTTGTCTTGACAGGAAGAAAATGCGATGACTTGGTCAATCGATCTACAATCACCCAAATAGAATTGAAACCTTTCTGAGTCCTTGGCAATCCAACCACAAAATCCATTGTGATGTGTTCCCATTTCCATTGAGGTATGGGCAAAGATTGCAATAATCCCGCCGGTCTTTGGTGTTCAATCTTAACCTGCTGACAGGTTAGACATTCAGAAACAAATACTGTAATATCTTTCTTCATACCTGGCCACCAATAAAGACGTCGAAGATCTTGGTACATCTTAGTACCACCAGGATGTACAGAGTATGGCGCCGTATGAGCTTCTATGAGTACATCTCTGCGAATGTTATCACCTATAGGAACACATATTTTACCTCGAAAAGTCATCAAACCATCACGATTCAATCCAAATTCAGAAACTCCTGTTAATTCATTGTTCCTTTTTAACTCCAATAACTGAACATCGGACTGTTGTTCCTTCAAAATTCGATCAAACAAAGTTGAGCGGAGAACTAATGTAGACAATCGAGCCACTGTCCCTGAAGATACCAAATTTATCTCATTCCTTTGTAAATCAAGCAACAAAGGTTTAGGAATCATAGCATTCAATTCTGAACTTGACTTGCGACTCAAAGCATCTGCAACCACATTAGCTTTACCAGGATGATAGCTAATGGTGCAATCATAATCCTTGACAAGTTCTAACCATCTCCGCTGCCGCATATTCAATTCTTTCTGTGAAAACAAATAACTCAAACTTTTGTGATCCGTAAAAATTTCACATTTCTCGCCATAAAGATAGTGTCGCCGAATCTTTAACGCAAACACCACAGCTGCTAACTCCAAATCATGAGTAGGATAATTTTCTCGTAGTCCTTCAACTGACGAGAAGCATAAGCTATCACTTTTCCATGCTGCATCAGTACAGCACCTAACCCCAATTTTGAAGCATCTGAATAGACAACAAAATCTTCAGTACCACAAGGAAGTACTAACACAGGGGCAGAAGTAAACTTATTTTTCAACTCTTGAAATGCTTGTTGACATGCTATAGTCCACTCAAACTTGACTGACTTACGAGTTAAACTCGTCAATGGCAATGCTATCTTTGAGAAGTTCTCTATAAATCTTCGATAATATCCAGCTAAACCCAGAAAACTTCTCACCTCTGAAACTGTCTTAGGAATGGACCATTGTTTAATAGTTTCTATCTTAGAAGGATCTACAGAGATTCCTTCCTTAGAAAAAATATGGCCCAAAAATGCCACTTGTTCTAACCAAAATTCACATTTCTTGAACTTTGCATATAATTGTTTTTCCCTCAACAATTGCAACACAATCCTCAAATGATCTCTATGAAGTTCCCGTGTCTTAGAATAAATCAAAATGTCATCGATAAAAACAATGACAAAAGTATCCAAATACGGCGAAAAGACACGATTCATTAAATCCATAAACACTGAAGGAGCATTGGTTAATCCAAAAGACATCACCAAAAATTCATAATGTCCGTACCTCGTTCTAAAAGCAGTCTTTGGTATATCCTCATTTCTCACCTTTACTTGATGATATCCAGACCGAAGATCAATCTTCGAGAACACTGTTGCTCCTTGTAATTGATCAAAAAGATCGTCTATCCTTGGCAAATGATATTTATTCTTAATAGTTACCTTGTTCAATTCCCGATAGTCAATGCATAATCGCAATGATCCATCCTTCTTTTTCACGAATAACACTGGAGCTCCCCAAGGTGAGAAACTAGGACGGATAAAACCTTTATCTAATAGCTCCTGCAATTGATTCTTTAATTCTTTCATTTCAGTTGGAGCCAATCTGTATGGAGCCTTAGAAATTGGGGCTGTACCTGGAATTAAATCAATAACAAACTCTACTTCTCGATCAGGTGGTAATCCAGGTACATCCTCCTCAAATACATCATGATAATCCTGAACCACATCAATGTCCTGTAACTGTATTCTACTATCCTTTCTTGTATCCAAAACTGAAGCTAAGTAACCAACACAACCCTTATGCAACAATTTTGTGGCTTGAAGGCAAGAAATAATAGGGATACTTAATGAAGAGGTAACATCCCACAAATAAATCCTTCTCATAATCATCTGCTAAAAATTTTACTGTCTTGCTAACACAGTCAATCACAGCACGATAAGCAGACAACCAATCCATACCCAATATCACGTCAAATGCAACCATTGGAATTACAATTAAATCTGCATACAACAATCTTGATCCCATCAACACAGGACAAGCCTTAAATATACTATTTGTCCAAATTTCTTCTCCAGAAGGCAACACAATATTAAATTCAACAGGCACCACAGTAGGTTCAACAGATATAGTATGCATAAACTTCTCAGATATAAAAGAATGTGTTGCACCAGTATCAATTAAGGTAAGTGCTTCTTTGCCCAAAATGAAAATATTACCTGATATGACTGAAGCATCAGGATTTGCACCCTCTTTTGTCATCGTAAAGATTCTGCCTTGAACTTTTCCTTTTCCAACCGAAAGAGGACAATTGTATACTGTGTGTCCCATTTCCTTACATCTATAGCAACGACCGCTTCCGATTAAACATTCTCCTTTGTGTGGCTTTCCACACTTGGGACACAATGGTCGTTCACTATCTGTAGGAGGCAAAGGAAGCCTACTACGCTGCTCCATCTTGCCTTTGCCTTTATAACCTCCTCGAACATTTACACTTGAACCATGACCTTTAGCTTGAAAAACTTGTCTCCTCAACTGCCTTTCCTTCTCTATCTCTTGCTCATCATGTTCAGCAAGTAAGGCTCTCTCCACAATTTCTTGATATGTCCCTACCTTGGACATATGCACATCCCTTATAATTTCGGGCTTTAACCCACGAAGAAAGTGTTCACCTTTATCCTTGTCATTCTCGGCAATAAACGGAACAAATACACAACCTTCTTCAAATTTCAGTATGTACTCAGCAACAGACAAAGAAGTCTGTCTTAACTCAAGAAATTCTTTCACCTTCTTGGCCTTAATTTCCCTTGAAAAATATTTGGCATGAAACAAATCTTTAAACTCGTTCCACTTCAGTTCTTTAACATTAACAGTCACTTTGGTGGCTTCCCACCAAATACGAGCAGCCTTAACCAACATAAACACAGCACAATCAACCTTCTCCTGATCAGTGAATTTCAAATAGTCGAGGATGGCTTCCAAAGCTTTGACCCATTCAAGAGCTACTAATGATCAGGACCACCAATAAAATCAGGAGGGTTCATCTGCCTGAAACGATCATAAGCATCATTTTCAGAACTGTTTGTCGTGCCTTGAACTCTTTCTTGAACTTGACTTTGGATCGTCGTTTGCATAGTCAATAACTTTTGAATCTGTTCACCATGAACCTTAGCTTGCTCTTGCAATAACTTAGTGAATTCATCTACTACACGAGTAGTCTTGTCTGTGGGAGGGGTACTATCATCCCCTTCAACATTCTTACGCTTGGGAGGCATTTCCTATACATATGCTCACGTTAACATGGATAGGATGAAAGAATACGTCAATGGCAATGAAATAGAATCAACTGTCAATGTTAAAATCAATAGATGCGGGATCGAAAACATACCAGATTGTCCTAGGCAGAAGAAGTCATATATGGACCAAAGAACTTTGCTCTGATACCAATTGAAACACCACACTACTTAACACATTTTAAATCCAAATATAATCTGACATCAGTGGAAGCATTTAACTTTAAAATAAAAATAATTAAACTATATATACATTGCAAACATGTACTTAAAATACATACAATACATAATCTCAAACATCTAATTCAAATACCAATATTACATATAATAAAATACATGATATTTTTAAAACTTTAAATGTTCAACCCACCACAATAAAATCATTAACATAATCAAATAAAACTTTTCATTACAATAGCTATACGACTTCTCCTCCTTGGACAATCTGCTTCAAATCTTTTTATTACCTGCATCACATGACATTAACTGAAATGAGATAAAACTCAGTAAATAGAGAACTTTATATAACAAATACATATTTATATATGGCTTGGCTTGGAATATCGCAATGGCAATAAACATTAAACAATACCATCTTCAATGAACAATAATGGAAGAATCAATATAGATGGTATATCATAACATGAATTAAAGGAAATGAAACAATAGCTCAATGATCTGTAATCTGTGAATGTTATCTTTGTTAATATATATAAATATATATCGGACTGTGAGAGATAACCATGAAAAGAAATGATAGTCTGTAATTTGTAATCTGTGACCTGTGAATGTTATCTCTGTTAATATATATAAATATATATCGGACTGTGAGAGATAACCTATGGATAGTATCTCTGTGATATATGAAAATATATACCAGACTGTGAGAGATACTCTTCATGTGATTGGCCAATGACATGGATGAATTACTATCATTCCTTGGATTGAAACATATGAAATTCATTGGGACAATTGAACAAACACTTGATAAGCACAATAGCTTGAAGCATATGAAATTCATTGGGACAATTGAACAAACACTTGATAAGCACAAAAACTTGCTAGCTTCTTTATCAAGGATTCTTGGATCAATGAATATATAACAACAAATATGGCAATAACGAAACCATGAAAGAAGCTAGACATCAATAAAATGGCTTGGATACATATATATCATGTGAGCACAAGGAATAACCTCTACTTACAACCCAATCAATACTTGGTTGCAAAGATGACCTCAAAAGAATCCCTACAACAATAAACACCATAAAAACTATGAATTAACACCATATATACTTGGATCCATCAAGTCAACGCAACCCTTCAACCCAACAATTTCTTGTAAAACCAAAGAATAACTAAGCTCTTACCTTGTAGCTTGCACCTAGACTAGGAGATGCTAAGAATTCCTCAAAAATTCTTGAACTTGGATGAAGATTTGGAAGAGAGAATTTTGGGGAAGAAGATGAGAAGAAAGCGTATGAGAGAGAGAGAAAAGGGAAGAAATGAAGATGGATCTCAAAACAATGCAATATAAATTCCTTCCCAACCTTAAAAGTGTGTTTTGAAAATGCACTTTCGCATAAAAATCGAAGGAAACGCACCCGCGCTCGTATGGGCAGCGCTAGTGCAGCGCCGCACCTGCGCTGCCATAGGCAGCGGCGCTGCCTCGGCAGGGGCAGCGGCAGCGCAGGTGCGGCGCTGCCTGCCCAGCAGCGCTGCCGCCCGCACCGTCACTCTCCTAACCCCGCCTAAACACCTATAAACATCTTTTCTCCAATTAATATCAAACCTTAACTTAAACCACTCATTTCTTATGAATTATAACAACCAAACTCCTTCTAAAATCAAGCATAAAACCATCTCCCAAAACTTGACCATATCAATTTATGAATATCCCATAACCATAACACATGAAATCATTGATCATAGCAAAATAAAAACTTGGGATATTACAGAGCTCAACTTTCATTCACTTCCTCGTCCCTAAGATAAATAATATAGAAAAAGAGTATGAAGAACCCTCCATATGGATAAAATTAAAAATAAGCTTTAAAGTTTATTATGAATGAGGGAGATTCACATTGTCATATGTTTAGATGGGAAAAAGTTTGTCGACCGAAAGAGAAAGGTGGATTAGGTCTTGGGAATATATGCTTGAGAAATACAGCTTTAATGGGAAAATGGTGGTGGAGGTTCAACGTTGAAAGTGATACGCTAATAAAGAGTAAGTATGGGTTACAAGACAATGGATGTGATGCGGGGTTGGCTAAGAATGTGACTTTTAGATGTCCGTGGAAGTTCATTTCTACATCGTACCCGACTTATCACCGACTACTGAGACTAGTGGTTCGAGGGGAGACTAAAATCAGGTTCTGGGAGGATATTTGGTTGGGGGAATCATCTCTCCGGGATTTGTTCCCTTCTTTGTTTCAGCTATCTTTGGTTCGTAATTTGCCTATTTCATATTTTACTTCTTTTGATTCTTCGTCACATAACTTTTCTTGGGACTTGCATTTCCGTAGATCTCTCCGTGAGGAGGAGACTAATCAGTTATCTTCGCTTTTACTCGTTCTTGAGGGAGTTAGATTGGTCGAAGGGGTTGATGATTTTCGACAGTGGGAGGGGGATCCGTCCGGTAGGTTCACAGTCAAATCTTTTTTCAACTCATTTTTCACGAATAGTAATGGTCCACAAGAGTTCAAATTTTTCAATATCATTTGGAAAATACCTATTCCGTCAAAGATTCAAATTTTTTCATGGACAACAATCCTTGCAAAATTACCGACATCCGAGGTGATGCAAAAGAGATATCCTAATTGTTCTCTTTGTCCGAACTTGTGTGTGTTGTGTCGCAAGCATGGGGAAACACAAGATCATTTGTTTATTCATTGCAAGTTCACTCATGCGTTGTGGGCCAGGGCTTTGAAAGAGATGAGGCTGGTTTGGGTTGTGCCGAAGACAACACAAGATTTGTTTACTACGGATCTGGGATATATGCTTGGCAAAAGAGGTAAATTATGGAATTAGTTGGGCGGTTTGGTTAGAGAGAAATAGAAGAATTTTTGAAGAATTAGAAGAAACAGCGGAAGAATGTTGAGGAAAAATCAAGTTCACAACAACAACTGGATTCGGACAGATAAAAATTTTCAGGGATTGTCTACATCAGATATTTTGAGATATTGATCATATGTGTATTGTTAAAAACTAACTAGTTTATGGCTGTGGATCACTAGTCCACTTCTTGTACTGTAAAATTCTCATATTAATAATATTATTATGTTTCTTATAAAAAAAAAGCTTTAAAGTTTATTATGAACCTCATATAACTGAAATAAAATAGGATAACCTTAGAATAGAGAGTACTGCATTGTTTCCCCTGAATCGGTTAAAGCCAGGAATGATTTAAAATTATTGATGTAATCCCAAAGCTTTGAACACAACCATTGTGTACTACCAAAATCTGCTTCCAACAGATAACTCGCATTTCTAGTTCTTTCTGTTAGACAAATTGAAAAACCTCCACTACCCATTCTGATGAGAAACAGTTTCTGCTCAACCTTAAACTTTCCCTCCAGACGATCAACGAAGGGATCGCAAAACCCCCTCAAAGGCTGACTGCCCATCCAATTCGGAATCTTCTCAATGGCGGCTTCGAGAGTCCCCACTGACAAGTCTCGGAAAATAACTAAAGCAGCTAATGGGGGGGGAGTACCAAAGCAACGACACTATAGGACTGAATACATGGCAGGGATGAGGCTAGGCCAAGAGGATACTGGGAAATCTATGTAGCGAAAAGGAAGAAGGGAAGAAAGCAGGACAAAAAGGGGAACCGACGCTGGCAATCGGAGAAAACTTGCCGGCGCTAAAGAGACTGGCAGAGGCTAGAAAAGAAGGGAAGGGGTCAACGACAAAAAGAAAGGGAGGGAAAAGATAGAACCCGGAAAGTGGTTGTGAAAACGAAAAAGACCCTCGTCGACAGCCGACTGCCCACCCTATTTAAATATTTTGACGTGGTTTGTGCATGGTGTTCACCTCTTCCACATGAAATAAAATCAGTGAATAAATATAACGTTGATTGATCTTAATAAAGATTAATAAAATAATGAATAACACATGTAATTCAATCTCATAATCAATCAAAACTCGCCAGTAATCCAGTATAGCTTCAAGTGATTTCCAAAAAAAAAATATCCTAGATGCTTAACTAATACCATAAACTAAAAAATAAAATTTAAATAGAGTGCAATTTATTTTAGATATAACAAAAATAACAAACAATCTCCGCACAATCAGTGGTGTTGAACAGGAATGCATGGTATCCAACCATAGGCATTTGCAAATTAGATCAATGTTTGATTTATTCTTGTGTTTAATGCAGGAGATCAACAGATTTGGATCCATTGCAGAATTTGATAAAGAAATGCATCTTCATATTGCAAACAGAAAACACAGCATCAGCTATTGAGACATCAAGGCCCAGGGTGCAGCTAGATCGAATTACAGTATGGCTTGGAATGAAAGCATTGTAGGGAGCAGTTGGTGACTTGGTGTTTACTTTCTCATTGTGTAACTCCATCCTTTTTCTGTTTGTGACTAAATATCTTGATTTCGCACTTTGAAGGGTTGGGTTCTTAGAACCTGCTGCATTCGAGGAAGGGATTTTAGATCGTTATCCCGTTTTCCTAAGTATTGTGCTGAACAATATTAGCGATGATTCATTGGAATGTTCTCATGCTGTTAACTGCATGAGACTACTATTTGAAAAGCTTGGTATCTAATTTTTTTCTCTGTTTGATACTTTTTTACATCCAAATTTTCGGCATTAAGTTTTTAATGGTTTTCTGCTCAGGATGCAAATTGTGGTTGAGGGCTACATTATCTCCCAGTGTTATGAGGAATACTCTTCTTGGTCAGTGTTTTCATACTCGAAATGAGAAAAGCCATAAAGAAATTTTTGATCTTTTCCAGCCATTTCTGCAGGCATGTTTATGGGTTTACTTTGTATGAAGTCATTAAAAATTGTGTTTTCCTCTCTCTTTTACTGTGTGTTTAATGCCTTGGTGACTACATGGTGTGATATGCTTTATTACTAGTAAAGTGTGATCTTTTCCTTCTAGTCTCTTGAATCATTGCAAGATGGAGAACATGAAAAACAAAGAAGACATTTCCTTTACTTTCTGCTGCATCAAGTACCGATGAGTAGTAATTTCAGCATATTGATGAAGAAAAAAGCTTCTCAGGTTTCTGTTCGATTCTCTTCATGATCTTAGCAAAAGCAGGCTGTAACGTGAATCTCTCAGATTTTTCCCTTGTGTATGCAGATAGCGGTTCTCATTGTTCTACGAGGATACAGTATGGACCCACCTTCCCCACCTGCTGAATGTGCTCACATGTGGTAGGCAACTCTTGCAGCGGGTTTAGAAGCGTTACTTTAAGTATGCATGTAGAATATTGGATTATCTCTATCAAGATTGATAGGATTATCATCAAATCAGCTTATCTAGATTGATAAGATCTTGTTCATTATCTTTTATATTTGATTAGTTAGGATTAATATTATCTGTATCTAGTTATCCCTTTGTTTTAGTTTTTTAGTTAACTTAGGAGTCTATAAATTCATTGTATCTAACCATTATTTGAAGTGGGAATAATACAAGTGAAGTATTTACCTTTCTCTTTTCTCTCAAACTACATGGTATCAGAGCTAACGAGAAAGAACAAAATACAACATGGCTTCACCATCCGTTCCTCCAACTTCCGAGGCCACACCGACCACGACAACAGTGGCCGAACCCTCTTCCCTTCCCATAACGAACCATAAATTACACGGAGAAAACTTCCTGCAATGGTCGCAATCCGTTCTTATGTTCATTCGAGGAAAAGGGAAAGATGATTTTATCTCTAGCGCAGCGATATGCCCCGCTGCAACAGATCCGAAATTTAAGGTGTGGAATTCAGAGAATAATATGATTATGTCGTGGCTAATCAACTCGATGACAACAGAAATCGGTGCTAACTTTCTCTTATACCGAACTGCGAGAGAAATATGGGATGCGGCTCACGACACCTATTCTTCCAAAGACAACACATCTGAACTATTCGGCATTGAAAGCACCCTTCATGACCTCCGACAGGGAGACTCCTCTGTCACGACCTATTTCACTGCCCTTACTCGACATTGGCAGCAACTCGATCTCTTTGAAGTCTACGAGTGGAAATGCCCAGACGATGAAAAATGTTATCGGGCAATAGTTGAACAAAAACGAATCTTCAAATTCTTACTGGGTCTTCATAGCACACTGGATGACGTGCGTGGCCGTATATTGGGGACCAAACCAATACCTTCTCTCCGTGCAGTATTCTCGGAAGTACGCCATGAAGAAAGTCGGAGAAAAGTCATGATAGGATCGCAACAACCTATTTCTACCACTGATGCTTCAGCACTTACAGTGCATAGGCCCCCATTTCCGCATAATGATCTCCCTGGTGCTGCACAATCTTCACAACTCTTCAACAACAGCGGGAAATTCAGACAAAGCCGCCCATGGTGTGAAAAATGTAGAAAACCCAACCACACAGTGGATACTTGCTGGAAAATCCATGGAAAACCAGCTGACTGGAAACCGGCTCGAGAAAGACGAGCAAATATGGCTGTAACAGAGAATCAGCCCCATGAACCCCAACCTTTCACAAAAGAACAACTCGACATTCTCCAGCAAATGCTCAGCCAAACAAATTCACCACAAACCTCATCACTTGTTAGCACTGGTAATGTGGTACATCGAGGTATATCTTCAATTGCTTTACTTACACAACATGAGTTATTAGACTGTTGGATAGTTGATTCTGGAGCCTCGGACCATATGGTGGGAAATTTGAAATCCTTTACACGGTTTAGTCCTTGTAAGGATTCTCATTCAGTTCGCATTGCAAATGGCTTATGCTCCCAAGTGACTGGTTATGGTTCAGTTCAGCTAACTCCAGATATTTTCTTGAAATCTGTGTTATTTGTACCCGATCTAAAATGCAATCTCTTATCAGTGAGTAAGCTCAACAACGATCTCAAATGCTCAACTAAATTCCTTGCTGATTCTTGTGTTTTCCAGGATTTGGCATCGGGGAAGATGATTGGCAGTGCTGACCTTTGTGGTGGATTGTATCTCCTAAAGATGGATGGTTCCAAGAGAAGATTGAATAAGTACACCACCAATCCGCCACCCCTTATTCCTTTATGTTCTGTTTCTACTTTCAATAAAGACAATGAGATCTTGTTATGGCACTATCGTCTAGGACACCCGAACATTTTGTACCTAGGCAAAGTATTTCCATCCTTGTTCAATAATAAGAATTCTAATTCTTTCCAATGTGATATTTGTCAATTGTCCAAGCATACACGGTCCACCTTCACACCACAAAGCTACAAACCATCAAAACCGTTTTCACTCATTCATAGTGATATTTGGGGTCCCTCCAGTGTGACAAACATTAGGGGTACACGCTGGTTCTTATTGTTTGTCGATGACCACACACGTCTGTCATGGGTTTTTCTAATGAAAGACAAATCTGAAACATCCAACATATTCAAACAATTCCACACCATGGTTCAAACTCAATTCTCTACCAAAATTCAGATTTTACGTACAGATAGAGCTCGTGATTACTTCAACACTGTTCTGGGTGAATACCTGCTCTCTCATGGCATTATTCACCAAAGCTCATGTGTTGACACTCCTCAACAGAATGGCGTGTCCGAAAGGAAAAACCGTCATCTCTTAGAAGTTACACGATCCTTGTTGTTCACGAAAAATGTTCCTAAATGCTATTGGGGAGATGCCATTCTCACAGCAGCCTACCTCATCAATCGAATGCCCTCACGGGTCCTCAAATTCCACACACCTATCCAAACGTTCCTTAAATGTTTCCCCAACTCACACCTAGTTCATGATATTCCTCTCAAAGTGTTCGGGTGCTCTGCTTTTGTCCACATTCACTCTCACAACCGCAACAAACTCGACCCGCGTGCTGTCAAATGTATTTTCCTTGGGTATTCCCCAAACCAAAAAGGTTACAAATGTTACTGTCCTACCTCAAAGAAGCTGTACACTTCCATGGATGTCACCTTCTTCGAAAATGACCCTTTCTATCCTAATTCTACACTTCCGGGGGAGATGTCAAATACAGATACAGAAGTGCAGAATTGGGATCCCATCACAGAATACCTTGAACCAAACATACTCCACACTGAAACAGAAACACCTTCTCCCGTGAGTAGCAACCCTCCTATCTATAATGCCCAAAATCCCATACAACCGATTCAGGTGTACTCTCGACGGAAACAAGACCATCAAAAGAGTCAAGATCCAACACAAATTCAGCCTGCTCATGAGTCTTCCACGACACCAAATTCAGGTAACCTTGAGCATGATATTCATACATTGGAAAATGAATTGGATGACAGACCGATTGCTTTAAGAAAAGGAGTTAGAACATGCACACAACACCCCATTGGGAAGTTTGTCTCTCTTGAACGTTTTTCTCCTAATTATCGTGCATTTCTATCACACCTAGATCAGGTACAGATTCCATCAACTATTGATGAAGCCCTCAAGGAACCTAAATGGAAAGTTGCAGTTTTAGATGAGATCAAGGCACTTGAAAAGAACAAAACATGGCGTATTGTTGATCTTCCATTTGGAAAGAAAACAGTTGGTTGTAAATGGATATTCACTGTCAAACACCTGTCTGATGGAAGCATAGATCGGTTCAAAGCACGTCTGGTAGCCAAAGGGTATACACAATCATATGGTATTGACTATCAAGAAACATTCGCTCCTGTAGCAAGACTCAATACCATCAGAGTTCTATTATCACTTGCTATCAACATGGATTGGCCATTATACCAACTTGATGTGAAAAATGCATTTCTTAATGGAGATCTCGAAGAAGAAGTATACATGGACTTACCTCCTGGGTTTGCATCAGCGGCTACAAAGAATAAGGTATGCAAATTACAGAAGTCATTGTATGGCCTCAAACAATCACCTAGGGCATGGTTTTTCCGGTTTACCAATGTTGTAAAGGGGGATGGCTACACTCAATGTCAAGCTGACCACACGCTATTTGTTAAACATTTGGAGGGAGGCAAGATTACAATACTCATTGTATATGTAGACGACATTGTCCTCACAGGGAATCACGAAGAAGAAATGACCCGCGTGAAACTACATCTTTCGAAAGAATTTGAAATGAAAGATCTCGGGCAACTTAGATACTTTCTTGGAATGGAAGTAGCAAGATCATCCACAGGTATCTCAATCTCTCAAAGAAAATATGCTCTTGACCTTCTGAAAGAAACTGGCATGATAGGTTGCAAACCGGTTGATACACCCATGGATCCAAACATAAAAATAGGAAATGAAAAAGATAGTTCCCCAGTGGACAAGGGAAGATATCAAAGGCTAGTTGGGAAACTAATATACCTATCACACACACGACCAGATATCTGTTTTGCTGTGAGTGTCATTAGCCAGTTCATGAATGACCCGAGGGAAGAACAAATGAATGCAGCCTACCGAGTACTAAGATACCTAAAGGGGACTCCTGGACAAGGACTACTGTTTAGAAAAACCTCCAACAGAACAATCAAAGTCTATAGCGATGCCGATTGGGCAGGATCACTCACAGATAGACGATCCACGTCTGGATATTGTTCATATGTATGGGGGAACTTGGTGACATGGCGAAGTAAGAAACAAACAGTAGTTGCTCGGAGTAGTGCAGAAGCTGAATTCCGATCGCTAGCACATGGGATCTGTGAAGGAATGTGGCTCAAGAGACTACTGTATGAACTAAAGATAAAAGAAAATCATCCCGTGGAGCTTATGTGTGACAATAAAGCAGCCATCAGCATATCCAAGAATCCAGTCCATCATGATCGAACCAAGCACATTGAAGTAGATCGACATTTTATCAGTGAAAAGATTGAAAACAAGATAGTGGTGTTGAATTATATCCCTACTCAATTACAAGTGGCAGATATTCTAACAAAAGCACTCCATAGACCAAGTTTTCAAGATTTGTGTTTCAAGCTAGGAATGATGAACCTATACGACCCAGCTTGAGGGGGAGTGTAGAATATTGGATTATCTCTATCAAGATTGATAGGATTATCATCAAATCAGCTTATCTAGATTGATAAGATCTTGTTCATTATCTTTTATATTTGATTAGTTAGGATTAATATTATCTGTATCTAGTTATCCCTTTGTTTTAGTTTTTTAGTTAACTTAGGAGTCTATAAATTCATTGTATCTAACCATTATTTGAAGTGGGAATAATACAAGTGAAGTATTTACCTTTCTCTTTTCTCTCAAACTACAATGCAGACTAGCTGTGTAGATTTACCCGAGACGGCTGTTCCATTCCGGATCATTAATTTACGCTGGTGTTTTCACTGGATAACGTTTATGATATTCGTTTTATTTTCTGTTTCCTTGCGCATTTCTCAGGGGTCCCTCCATTGTGTCTTCCCTGAAGGATTTATCACTTCACAGTTCCCTTCGACAACCTGCAATCGATCTTATTCAAACTGTTATCATATCTGATGCTTCTGCCTTTCTGTCCCTGATTATGAATGGTCAGTTACATTCTGGTGATACACCAGTCATACCTAATTATTATGAGTATGATGGTGAAGAAGGTATTTTATCTGCTCTCGATATTAATGAGAAAGATGCTAGTTGTTGGAAAGAATTTACTCTCCAGCATAAAATAGTTTCACAAGTAGATGGGAGTTGGATGTGTGTACCAATGCTATGGTTTGATGTTTTTGCTGAAATAGATCCCTCGATCCTTCCGTTGTCATTCTCCAAGGCTGTTTTTTGGGCATTATCTCGGTTTTCATTGATAGAGCCTGAGAATAGCACCGTAATGACTCTTTCTCTTAGAAATTGGTTGGTGACCTGTGCTTCAGAAATTTCTTATCTGTTCGGGTGGAAGGTTCCCTCTGGCTGTGACGACGGTGGGGGTGGAACAGAGTCCAAAAACTCTATCAGAATTTCAACTATGTGTCTGCCTTTGGTTAGGACTTTTAAGAGGTTAGTGCCTTAATTGCCGAGATGAATTATTGAAGCTTTTGTAGCATGAAAATCATACTTTGGTGAACACTGCCTATTTACACTCTAAATGAGTCAGTTCATAGATTTCACACAATATAGGACTCTATTGCAGGTTCATGACTCACTACGTTGTTCGGATGGAGCAAGGTCAGCTTAGGAAGCAGTGGACCTGGGAACCAATGATGAGCGATAGTTTGATTCTCTTGTTTGTTGATCCCAATGATGTAATTGTTGTTTTCCTTAGTTCCTTTTTATGATTGACCATCTTCTCTATACGTGTGACCTCTTTGTATTTATATTTGCCTTTTTTTTTGCCCGTATAATGTCTGCACGGTTGATTAAGTCTAAAGTTTGTACCCAAATTTATCTGATTGTTTCAGAGTGCTAGACAAGTGGCCAGGCTTATCCTTGAACAAGTTTCGGATGTGCGTGGTCTCACCAGTGGTCTCCAATTTCTTTGTTCTACTCCGTTGTCATTGTCAGCTCTCCTTTTGGGTTTGAGACATGCTCTGAAACTAGTAAGATGTTGCTGTGATAATATTATTTTCTGTTGGGAATAAGTTTGTGCAGGTGTTAAAAGATCTCTTATAGTAATGGCTTGTGAATCGTGCCGAGATAAAGGTCACACAACTTGCAATTACGTATATGTTTATATCTATCTGAGTTGCGAGGATTTTTTTTTTTGGAATTCTGCTTTTTTATAGAAGTAGTGGAATCTGATTTACTAAAATTTGTTATTGCTCATGCTATACCCTTCTGTTTTATTGGCTCACACTGGTTTTCTGGTTCCTTGTTCTTTTTCAAATTGTCTCTTCTCACATGGTTAAGTGTTAAGATATTTAAGAGAACCCATGAAATGATCACTTGTTTGACATATTCTCACTGTAGTTTCTTGTGAGTCACAAACCAGTAAGAAACCATGCAGTTTGGGCACTGATGTATTTTACTTCAACATTTTTTCAGGTCCAGTTGGATACTGTTCTGTTAAACTTTCAGACTTTACATCACCTCTTCTTCATCTTATCTAAATTGCTCAAAGAAGGGAATTCATCTGTACAGACGGTATCTCAAAATCTTTCAGCTGTTTCAGATGTTTCAAAGATCTCTATGCCAGGTGGATTTTTAAAGCAACCCTTGTTAGATTCTTTGACCACTGACTGTGATGAATATCCATCAATTATTTGTTCTACACTGTGGAAGAAATTTACCCGCTTGCTATCACAAGTTGCCTGGCCTGCAATTGTGAAATGCTTGGATGGAGGCAAAACATTTATTGATCACACAGCATCTCAGGTCTTTGAACTACTGTTTAGCGATACCAATTTTTAGTATGTATTGTTAATTCAATTGTTATTGTGCATGACCCTGAGTCTGTTATAGTTGCTATATGGATATCCATGGTTTTTGTCGCTCCTGAAGATAAATCCTTTCTCAGTTCTTTGGGAAAAGCTTTTACTTTAAATTCAATGCATCTATTGATATTGAGGCATAAGTGGTTGAACATGAAACTCCATGACTGCTCGTCCCAGTGATGAACATATTCTACCAATAATTAATGTCTTCACTTGTTTTTTGCGCTGTTGATGCATGCTATAAAATTTTGGTTTATAAAACTTTAAGGAACATATTTTTCTTTTTTTATTCTGCCGCATGCAGAGTGAGATTCCTTGAACCTATACTACATTTATTGTTTCAGATGATGTGCATCCGTCTTCTTGAAGTCATTCCTGTTGTTTTTGAAAGGCTTCCCAGAAATTATGGGACAATGGTGGAAACTTTAGATAATTTGAAGTGGCTCCATGATTTGGTTGATTGGGGGAAATCATCGCTTGCTGTGTTGGTTCGATATTGGAAACAAACATTGGCTTCTTTGCTTGGTCTAATCAAAGCTTCCTGCAGTAGTAAATCTGCTTCAGTAATCAACGACATTGAGAAACTTATTTTTTATGGTATCCTTTTAGTTTACCCTTAATCTTTCTCTTGCTTTTTATATTTTCAATATTGTTGAGAACACGACTATTGTGTCTTTAAATGGAGTGCAGAAAAATTTCAACAGATGATGTGAGTAAGCAAGTGGCCTTCCTTTCTATTGCATTATTGGATGACCGTCATTCAATGAAGAGCACGGGTCTCAAATCGAAACATTCACTATCTGAAGATTCATTGAATAGGAGAACCTGTTCAGTGGAGGATTCTGAAAATTTGATATTTGATGAAGCGAAGGCAAGTGTTCTAGATTCTGAAGCATTGACTAAGCGGGAGAGAGGACATGCCATAATTCTTTCTGATGATGAGAAAGAAGTAGAGATTTCTGAGACTCATAGTCAGTCAAGTCAAAGTACAACTCATGATGATTTCTTTGGTGCTAGTGTTTCCGGAAGAGTACCGTGCTCTGACCTGAAGGAAAATTATTTCCGCAACCCTGACAGTTCAATGGGTTCTCCAGAGACTTGTCATCAACTAAGTTCTCGTACAGTTAATAATATTACTGAGAAAATGAGCTTAGAACCAATGGAAGGCAGGCAGTCACCTGTATCACCTGGTAAATTAGAGCCATCAGATGTCAAAACAAAAGGAAATAAAATTGAAGATTGTGTTTCCGATTCTTTCTTATCACAGGACAATCCAAATTTGAAGAACTCATCTGATGAATTTACCAATTCAAAGCAATCTGATTCTGACGCATCTAAATTATGTTCCAGTAATTCTGCTAGCAAGGTTCAGCATGGTTTGAAAAAAACTTTTAAAACAAGTGAGGAAGTCCTGAAACAGGTGGTATGTGATACTGATGTTGACACATGGCAGTTTTCATTTTTCAAACCATCAAAGCGCCAGCAAGCTCTGACTACAAAACCAAGTGCTTCTGGCCTAAAACGGCAAGTCATCCAGCTTGCCTTACCCGTGGAGAACAAACATGGCTTGAAAAGGCTGGGTGGTGAAGTGAAAAGATTTAATCTCCCTAGACTTGATGACTGGTATAGACCCATCCTAAGATCAGATTTTTTTGTAGATGTTGGATTGACATCTGGAAGTAACAAAGACTGTGAAAACAGGAGCACACTGAAGAAAATCCCTGTTTGTTTCCAATCACCTGATGAATATGTTGAAATTTTTCGGCCATTTGTATTGGAAGAACTCAAAGCTCAAGTGCAGAATTCCTTTCAAGAGATGTCTTCTGCTGAAGAAATGTGTTGTGGAAGTTTATCTGTGCTGTCAGTTGAGAGAATTGATGATTTTCACGTTGTTCGCTTTGTACATGATGAAACCAATTCTACAGGATCTAAAATCTTGTCGGACAATGATCTTATTTTACTTACAAAACAACCTCTGCAAAATTCGTCAGGAGATGTTCATGCTATAGGAAAGGTATTCCTTACCCAAAATGCTGTAAACTAAGCAGTTAGGTTCTTTATTTGGGTAGGCATGTATGATCTGAGTGGTTACCTAATATAGAAGGCGAGAAAGAAAAAGAGGGTTTCAACATGGCTTTCAATTAATATCACTGACTCATGAAAAAACTTTAGTTTACCAATATTCATATAGAGGATTAACATAGTTGCCAAAGAGTAATTCAACCCAACCAAGTTTTGGCCCTCGCTTATGAGCACGATATTGGCATAATATTCTCCCTATTCTCTATCAAGGGCCATCTGCCATCTCAAGTCAAGTCACAACATATCCTTCTATGACAAGCTTACATCACATTTTCTAAGTCCTCATGTACCGTTTTAGTTGCAGGAGCTATTATGTCTAGAATCTTTTTTACACGCTTCTACCCAATCATATTTCTGTAGTTTCTGAAATTCTTTTTGATTTTCACCAAAATAAGTTGCAGAACACTTTTGTCTGATGGATCATCAAATTGATAACACTAAGTTATCCTTCCTTTTCTTTACATATCAGTTTAGAAAATATATAATTTGTAAAATTTGATCCAAATTGCAGATTCCTTTTTTTCGTTGTAGTTTAATAATATTTTTTTATGCTTATCGATGGGTAGGTTGACTAATTCTCTTAAATCGTATTGTTGAAATGGTTGGTTAGCATTTTGTTGATGGTTTGTGAATCTTCTACACAGGTTGAGAGGCGTGACAAAGAAAGTAAAAAAAGGTTAAATATTATAGCCATCAGACTCTATATGCAAGGATGCCCTCGCCTCAACCGAGCCAGAAAGCTTCTTACAGAACGAAGCAAGTGGTATGTTAGTCGCATCATGAACATCACCCCTCAACTTCGAGAATTCCAGGCACTTTCATCAATAAGGGAAATACCTTTGCTTCCAGTTATCTTGAATCCTGTTAATCAACCTTGTTGTCAATATGAATCAAGAACTGGGAATTTCAGTAAATTGTCTCAGCCAATGCAGCAAATTATTAAGTCATCATATAATGGCAGTCAGTTGCAGGCTATTAGCGTTGCTATTGGTCCATTTGACAAGGACTTTGAGTTAACTCTTATACAGGGTCCTCCTGGTGCGAATTTTTAATTTTCCACTTTTTTCTCATTTTTTTTTTGCTCTTTGTTTATGTATCAACTAGTTCATGCATTGATACTTGCTTTGAAAACCCCCTTTTCCACCAGGAACTGGAAAGACCCGTACGATTGTGGCCATCATTAGTGGCGTGCTTGCTTTCTCTCAGGTTAAAGATGCCAAAAGATGGAGAAATTATGACCAAGTTTGTGTCAGTAGCTCTAGCACTAACCAAAGGATCAGCCAGTCTGTCGCAATTGCGAGATCCTGGCAGGATGCTGCATTGGCTAGACAATTAAATGAGGAAGCAGAAAAGAATAATAAAATTATGAGAAGCCGCAGTAGAGGCCGGATTCTCATTTGTGCCCAATCCAATGCTGCAGTTGATGAGCTAGTTGCAAGAATATCCTGTGAAGGTCTTTACGGCTGTGATGGACTAATGTACAAGCCATATCTTGTGAGGGTGGGTAATGTGAAAACAGTCCATCCAAATTCGTTACCCTTCTTTCTCGATACACTAGTTGAAAACCGCCTGAAGGAAGAAAAAGGCCACAAGAATGACGAAAAACAGAGTGGAACTAGTGCCGACTCTTTACTGATCATACGTACTAACCTGGAGAAGTTAGTAGACAACATAAGATACTATGAAGCAATGCGGGCTAACTTGCAGGAAGGACATCCAGACTCAAAAAATCTGGTGGAAGGAGGGTATTCAGATACAGTGGAGTTGTCTGATGAAGAACTAAAAGAAAAGCTGAGGAAATTATATGAAAATAAAAAAACATTATATGCAGATCTTGCCAACTTTCAGGCAAGGGAGAGGAAGGCCAGTGAAGAAATCAGAACCCTAAGAAATAAATTTCGAACAACTATCTTAAAGGAGGCTGAAATTGTGGTGACTACACTTAGTGGCTGTGGTGGAGATTTATATGGGGTGTGCTCAGAATCTATATCTGGCCATAACTTCAATCATTCATGTGAGAGTTCTTTATTTGATGCTGTTGTCATTGATGAAGCTGCTCAGGTACTAGAATCTTTCTCTTCTTCTTGTCTTATCCTTGTTCTCTATGTTGATTTGTCTTTTGTCTACCATTAATGCTTGTTTATCTTTCTTTTCTACCTTTTGAAACTCTGCTCCAAATTTTTTAATTTTTTAATCAAGGCGCTGGAACCTGCCACTCTGATTCCTCTTCAGCTCCTAAAGTCGAGGGGAACGAAATGCATCATGGTAAGCAGTTGATGAGTATTTGTTTCATCTTTGTTCAAGAATGCAAGGTATCACTAATGTGGAATTATTTTCAAAAGGTTGGTGATCCGAAGCAACTTCCTGCTACTGTCCTCTCTACTGTTGCCAACAAATACCTGTTTCAATGCAGCATGTTTGAAAGGTTGCAGAGGGCCGGCCATCCAGTGATCATGCTGACCCAACAGGTAGTTTGACTTTAACATGATATTTTTATGTGAAGAAAACCTTTTTCCTTTTTCTACATGCTCTAGAAGTTCATATTTTTTCAGAATTGCTACCTTCTGGACTTGATTACGTAAGATTAACTTTATCTTTGTGCCTCATTTGATTCATCTGTACTTTTTCTTGTTGGGGAAATTAGAAGATGAAGAGTATCATCTTTAAGGAAAAAAATGTCTGGATATTTTTGGCAAAAGGATCACCTTTATCTCGAGAGCTTTGATTTTTCGCGAGTATCCTGAGTCCTGACTGGGTCCTTCTCGTACGATGGAAGAGTTGCTATACAATGTTCATAGTAAACTTTTACTGGATGAACCTTTGGTGGTGTTCACAAAATGACAAATTTAAAGGCCTCTTAGTTGATTCAGACTGAAATGCTGATGGTGGATGTAGATTGTGGCCTGTCATGTAATCCTTGGCTATACCCGAGTTTAATTCATACCGGCGAGCTTGTGTAAATGAAAACTTAGTAAATTACAGGAATGTGAACTTATAAATTCTTTAGGGTGAACAGACTTGGAGATACAGGTCCCATACTATAAACTTACCAAAGAAACGTGCTATTCATTATTTAGCCCATTTCACATTGAGGTGGAACAGGATATCATTTATTTAGTTCTTTTTGTGACCTCTTCTGGTCTTTTTGTCCTTCATAGGTTTTTGTTCTACTGTTGCCATGAATGCTTATCTCACTCCAACTCAGCATTTTTTTTAAAAAAAAGTATCTATGAAATTTGCAGTACAGGATGCATCCGGAGATATGCAGCTTTCCTTCTTCACATTTTTATGAGGGCAAGCTACAGAACGGAGATCAGATGTTCGGCAAAGCTGCATCCTTTCATGAAACTTTGTGCCTGGGACCCTATATGTTGTTTGATATTCTTGATGGGCGGGAGACACGTGGTAAAGGTGCAGCTGCATTGTCTATATACAACGAGTGTGAATCTGATGCTGCAGTTGAATTGTTGCGATATTTTAAGAAAAGGTATTTTTCCCTTCATGTGATCCTTATCAGTGACCTGTAAAAGTAAAACCTGGTATCTTTGACAGGTATCCCTCAGAATTTCTTGCCAGAAAAATTGGAGTCATTACTCCTTACAAGTGTCAGCTATCACTTTTGCGATCACGGTTCTCAAGTGCATTTGGATCTTCTGTCACGGCTGAAATTGAATTTAATACCGTTGATGGTTTTCAAGGTCGAGAGGTGGACATCCTGCTACTTTCTACTGTTAGAGCAGCTGGGTCTTCCTCTGAGAAAACTGGGATTGGCTCTAGCAATCTTGGATTCGTTGCTGATGTTAGACGGATGAATGTTGCTTTGACTAGGGCGAAACTTTCATTATGGATTTTTGGCAATGCGAGAACATTGCAGACAAATCCTAGTTGGGCAGCTCTTGTGGAAGATGCAGGACGAAGAAATTTGATTGTATCAGGAAGAAAACCCTATAGTTCGATGTTTAGGTCCACTTTGGAGACAAGGCCAAATTCAGGAAATCTCACGAGTATTTCTGGTCAGGTTGGAGCAAGTTGAAAGCTCCAGAGCTGTAAGCGGACGTGTGAATACAAAGAAGAAGATTGTGAAGCATTCTGCTGAAAGGAAGAGAAAATATAATAATACGGTATCAGATATTGCCTGTACTATAGGTGAAGATGTTTCTCATGCAGCAAAAGATGCTGCTATGAACAAAAAAAACAGAGTCAGAGATGGAATGAATATCCCACTGGAAAAGGTTGTTGCAACTGTTGCACTTGAAGATAGCGATGACAAAGTAATGAAGGATACAAAGTCGATAGTGGAAGAAGACCAAGAGAGCACTGATAAAACCAGTGACAGGCGAATCAATGTGGTGAAAGAAACAAACAGTGACAATGTAAGGAGGCGTTTTACTAATTCTGGGAAGGTAAATAGTGGAAGTCATAAGCAACCAAAATATGTATCTGACGAAATGTGTGTAGAAACTATTAAGCACGATAAGCGACCGCAGGAGATGAAAGTAGGCACATCGCATTCTGAGATTAGCATTAAGGAGCAGGATGAGAAAGGGGCTTTTGATCGAGTTGAAATATTAACAGATTCATTCACAAAAAGGAAACAGCAGCGTGAGGCTGTTGACGCTCTCTTGTCATCAGCACTTGTATCTTCAAAGAAGTCGGACTCTAGGCGGAAGGAGTATTCAAAGAGGACTACTTCAACTTCCAAGGATAATCTTGTTAGACCACAGAAACCTAGAAAAGGTTAAGTGATTAGCAATCCCACCGCCTTGTGTTTTTAACAAAACCATCTTTTTCGTGGATGGGAAATGAGCTTGAATCTATTTCTCAGAACTACCAACTGAGGCAAGTGCAATCCCTTAGCATCTTCATACCTCGAGGACTGTTTCATGAAACACCAACCAGTAGATCATTATTTTTTGGTTTGTACAATTGTATTTTATGATATCATTTTTTTTTAACAATTTCTCTCTACAAACGAAGTTTCCTTGTAATTGACGAGGGCATTTTGTACAAATACGTGGGTAAATGTAGAATCTATTTGGAATATTAACACCACCAATTCTCTTTCTGCTTCCCTTTGCTTTGTATATCTTATGTCATAAATTGATTATCTCTGCAATCTGTATTCTAAAATCACCAAAATAATAATCATTTTATAATTAATTCATACACAATATGCAGAATAGTAACAAACGATGCATCGAAAAAAAACGAAATGACATAAGCATATCCGAGTCCAAAAATTCGAACTCAAATGGTCAAGTAATGAATGTTAATAAAACAATACGAATAATGTATAAAAGGGTAGAACATCAAAGAAATTATCATCCATTCTTGAAATACCATTACGTTGTTTTTGGATCGAAGAATTCAGCGGATTGGAATTTTCGACACTTGATTATTGCTCAATCCTCAAGTTCATGAGTTTCAATTCTTGATTATTTTTAAAACTGAAATGACATTTGAAATCCATTTTCTATCAAATGACTTGATCCAAACCTCTAGTCTCCATGAAAACTGAGCAAATAGTCAAGAAAGAGATGCTGAAAAGATGTGATCACTAGTCTGTTGTAAAATGATACTCTTTCCAAACTAAAATACACAATCAATACTTGATATATGACCAACTCCTACACTCTACATCTTGAAATCTTTTCTCAATGACAAATTCTTGAACTAGTGTGTAACGAATTCCTTTATCCAAATCAAATTCTTACACCCGACGAAATGTTTTGCGGACTTTGTCCAAGAGTGCTTCCCTGCCAGGGAACGGATTTGCCACTGGCATCACTCTGTAAGCGTCCTCATTACCCACACATGGCTCTTGTTCATTCCCGGAACTTTTGCCCAATTTCCCACCTCCGCCTGTCTCTGTCTGCAACGGCGGACGGCTCACCCTCGTCCTTCTTCTCCCACCTCCACCACTTCTTACACTTTCCTTGTCTGGTTCAACACTCGTACGAGGAATTCTGCTCCCTTTGGACGTTCCCAACAGCCCAAAATCAATCTTACTCCACCCAACCTTATCATTGTTGTCCCACCCAAACCTCTCGCTCATTTCCAGCAACACGGACACACTGGTGTTGCCCGATGAGGAAGAACCCACATTGTTCCCATTCAGAACATTCTCCGCCAACTCCCACTCCACACGGTCTCTGTAAATCGAGTCCACAAGCACCTCGTCCGCCAGCTTCGCCCATTCTTGCGTGTCTCCGGCTCTGAGATTCTTCGATACCCATCTCAGATAGCTCGATGGCAGGCTCCCTAGCATTTTCCCTTTGTATTTACCAAACGTAATCAACCGGTCGCGTGCCGGGATTTTCGAAGCTGACATTAGAAAACAGCCGCCGCTACGGATTCTGGTTACTGTATGGGAGTTGGAAATTGAAATAAATTTCGGCGGAATCGACATTGACACCAACTTCGAGCTTAAATGAATCATGTTGGATACAATATTCTCCGAAAGATTGACTGTAAAGGCCCAGAAAAAAATATTTGAATCGAGTTAGCAAGGTGGATTTTTTGTTTTGTGATCTAACTCCAACCTTATCTTCATCAATTTATTATTATTCATATTTTATTTTTGACTTTTTATATTTAAGAATGGATCTTTTGTTAAACAATCGTACGAATCTTTATATGTGAGATAAGTCAATCCTATCGATATTAACAATAAAAAATAATATTTTTAGCATAAAAAATATACTTTTTCGTTGATAACTCAAATGATATATCCGTCTCACAAAATACGATACGTGAGACCGTCTCAAACAAATTTTTGTCTATATATAATTGGTTTTACCAAATTAATATATTTATATTGTCTTCGATTAAACGTTAAGTTACACATTATATTTGAAATTATATAAACATTTCAAATACATTTTAATCGAAAAAAACTCTTTTAAAAATATAGTTGATATAACTTTGTAATACGTAAATTCTTCTAGTATGTATAATATTTTTATATTATGAAAGTTTTTTTCTACCATTTTTAAAAAAAAGAATACTACCTTTTTAAAAATTCATATTTTTTTAAAGTTTTGGAATATTTTTGTTCTTATTTTCATATTATTATTTTATTTATTTTGGAAATCTCATCTTGTTTTTTGAATTTAGCTCGTTTGTAGGTAATAGTGGGACATATTTGTGATGTCTGCTGGCAATGTTATAAATGAGATAATGTTGCCGAAATTTTCTCGGCACACTATACTATTGAACGTTTCTTTCACTTGTCCTAGAGTTAATGAGACACGCCTAGTACACTCATATTTTGAATATGTTCCTCAAAAACTCTAACAGGTAAGCTCTTAGTAAATGGATCATCAAGATTTTCCGCGGATGTTATCTTGCAGTTGTCACGTCTCTTTGTTAACGATGTCTTTTATTAGGCGATACTTTCGTTCATGTATTTTCCACGTTAATGTTTTTGGGATTCTTTTGCATTTTCAACTGCTCCAATTTTATCTTAATAAAGGACTTTGATGCAGAAGAGACAACAAAAACCTTTTTCAGCTAAATAGCTTCTTTCTCTGCTTCACAAGTCGTTGCATACATTGCTTCCATTGTGAAATCAACAATACAATATTGCTTGATACTCTTCCAAACAACGGCATCAACACCTATCGTGGACACAGATTCGGATGTATGCTTACAAGAGTGTAGCTTAATAAAAAAAGAATTAATATACACATAAGTGCCAACTCAAGAGCTGAATAAACCAATATATATCTTCTAGTTTTACGAATATATATGAGAAAATGATTTACAACAGTCCAGTGCTCTAGTCCTAGATTTGACTGAATCTACTAACAATCCCAACAATGGTCGACTCCTATAGCTGAAGCATAAGAAGATCTTTTCATGTATTCCAATTCACTTGGAATCTTGGGATTGTATTCCCGTGACAAGTGAATTCGATATCTGAAATGTGATTGGCCTTTCTTGAAATTTTGCATTGAATACCTCACCAATATTTTATCTATATATAAAGCTAGGGACAAAGCAATCCGCTTGTTCTTCATATCTCGAAAGATTTGGATTCCTCGAACATATTTTGTTTATCCAAAGTCCTTCATATCTAACTGTTGAGCCAAGCATTGCTTAACAGATGTCAACACCCCCACATCATTTTCAATTAGTAGGTATCATCCATATATAAAGCGATAAAAGTTACCATGTCATCTAAAACTTTTTTATAGACACAAGACTCATCAGGATTTTGATCAAAATCATAATATTTTTTTTACAGTTTTATCAAATGTGATATTCCAAAACCTAGACGCCTACACATGTCCATATAAATGTTTTCGTCAAGATTCACAATAAGAAATGTTTTACATCCATTTGTCATATCTCATAATCAAGGTGATCCACAATGGATAAGATGATCGAAATAAACTTTATCATAGCCATAGGTAAGAAGGTTTCCTCGTAATTGATTGCTTCTTGTTGGCTAAAACCTTTAGCTGCCAATCTAGCTTTAAAGATATCCATTTTTTTTTTGGCCTATTCCTCTCTTTGTTTGTCAATATGTTTTACCCCTTCAAGCATAACTACGAGATCCAGACAAAGTTACTGTACATAGATCTCATTTCTGAATCCATAGCACTCCTCCATTGGCGAATGTCTATATCTTCCATAGATTCTTTGTATACGATGGGATCATCCTGTTGTTCAATGGAGACTATCTCTAACGACTCTCCAAATAGCAAGTATGTAGAAGGTGGTCGAGTGACCCTTCCACTACGTATGGGTTGTGGAGGCTCTTGGTTGATTGGAACTGATTGTTGTTGTTTCAAATTCTCTCCTTCATAATGTTCCATATTCTCTACTTTAGTATGAGGAGGTGATTGAACAATATGAAAATGATCTTCCACCATTTCAGTCGATGGAAAACAAATGGACAATGTTGGTAGAAATGTCAAATGTGAACTCATACTGAGTAGATTTAGTGTTGATCTCTAGAGCATATTACTTAACAATCTACTGCAAAAGAAACTTACTATTTATTCACGCTCTTCTATGTTGCATTTGTAGTCATAAATATATTCTTGTCTTGAGGACTACAGAAGTAATATCATATTGTCCCCTTAAGATATCCCACAAACATGCTTATTTTTTTTACATAGCTTGTGTCAGATATATTCTTAGAATGGACCATGCTCAATAATTATATTGCAGTTTTAATAGAATATCTCCTAAATGATGTACTAAATTAGAGAAGCCAAACAATCTAACTATGACCAAAATGTTCCATTTCTCCTTTTAGTTACAATATTGTTTTGAGGAGTTCCTGGTACGTTCAATGGGTATAAGATCTCATTCTCTTATAAGTATGTTATAAAGTTATTAGATATATACTCAACACCTTGATATGATCGAAGTGATTTTATTCTCTTACTCAATTTGTTTTCCACTTCATTTCTGAATTCCATGCAATTTTTAAGAGCTTCATATTTGTGAGTCATTAGGTAAACATAACCATACCAGTGAAAAAATGATAAATTACTCATATTCATCTCTAGCTTGAATACTAAGTGGTTCACATACATTGTTATGCATTGATTCCAAAAATTCATTGGTCCTAAGTCCTTTAGATTTAAAGGATCTCTTAGTGACTGTAACTTCCAAATAGTATTCTCATACAGCCAAGGATTCTACCTTTAGTTCACTTAAATGATCATCATTTACCAACATTTGAATCCTACTAAGTTTGACATGACCAAATCTCAAGTTCCATAAATAAGTTTCATTAAAAGGAGATAAATTTTTCGTGATACAATGAGTTGTCAACGCGTTTTAAGACATACAAATCACTACTCTGATATCTCTTGCATACATGGAATTTATTCAAGGTGATATCGACAACCATTTGCGAAAAATGGACATAATATCTTTGTCTAAACAATACATCAACATAAATTTAATTTCTCGTGATATCAAGAACATAATCACAATTTCTCGAAACAGATCAAAAATAAAGATAAACAACTCTAACAACGTTTACAGACACAATTGATCATGTGCCAACCCAAAGAGTATGATTTCCTTCATTGATCTCCTTGGTTACTTGGAATCCTTACAATGTAATACAAATATGATTAGTGGCTCCATAATCTACAATCAAATTATCAGTTGAATCAACCACTAAACAAGACTCGATAAAAGATAACTCACCACCACATTGTTGTTTGGAAGCTAGGTATTCTTGGTAGTTTCTATTTCAGATATTCTACTGTCCACAATGAATACACTTCAATTAGGGCTTGCCATCTATCTTGACTTTCTTTGCCATTTTCTCTAGATCTTTTTTGTTGGGATTTATCCTCTTATTTCCACCTTACCTTTCGATTTGAAATAGGAAGTCCCACAAGAAGTAACAACAAGTGTATCACCATTTTTAGTCTTAAGAACACTTTCAATATTTTGGAGTTCCTTCACCAACTCAGTCAGGTACATGTTCGATTTGTTCATATCATAACTAACTTTGAACTGTGAGAACATCTCAGAGAGAATCTCAAGAGCCATGTCAATCCGAGTCTCCAATTTGATAATAACCCATAAAACCTCAACCAATTTAGATTGAGCAATAAATGCAAGCATATGATCCATCACAGACGTCTCATGCTTTACGCGCATGTTTATAATGGTTCCAGTGACTTGCTGTGTCTAGCTTCCTTGATGCTCAAAAATTTCTTGAAGGCTATCCATGATTTTAGTAGCAGTCTCCATATTTTGATGTTTCTGTTGCAATGTATTTGAGATCAATCCCAAAATGTAGCAACAAGTCATCTCATCATAACATATCAACTTTTCATAAGCCTCTTATTGTTCTGTCATGGACTCCAACCTAGGCTCCAAAGGTTCATGAGCACAAATTTATTCTTCTACGCAATATAACATTTTCAATCAATTTAATTTTCTCCAACTAGTTTGTTGTAAGCCAAAAACATGAACAATGAATTGCTAGTCATTTTTATGACATTTAAATAAATCAAATGTGCTATGCAACAATAAATAACATGACGTGTTTGTTGGGTTATCGTTTTTTCGTGTCCAAATCACAGCGTAAGTTTTAAAAAAAAATTTGACATTCAAAATATTATTTGGACACTTGTATGATTTAAATTAAATAAACACGCACGATGTTCAATAATATACCTTTAATGAAATTTTTCACTTGGCATCAACTGCTCCGGTATTAACGGATATAGCCCTTGTTGTAATTCTCTATGTACATTCTTCAAATCTTCTTTCTCCAATCCTCTATCAAGTCCACGAGTGAATCGATTGTCCATTTTCTAAATTGCACAAAAATATTTAGAAGAATTTTTTTTGAGATCAAAAATTAAAAATTGCTCAACCCCTAAACCCTTTCTTTTTGAAGTGGCCGAAATTCTTGAGGGAAGGTGGAGAGGTTTTTTCGAAAATTATGGAGAGTGGAGGCTAGGGTTAAGAGCCTCTCTACTATATTATCAAGCCATGACCTAAAATTCCATAAAAGTATATTTAGGTTCCTTAATTAAACTTAATGAGCTTTGTTAATTAATTGGACTAGTCCAACTAATTATATTAAAGTCTATTGAGAACTTTAATTATTTAATATGTTGGACTTATACTTCTACGAGCCATTAAATATACTTCTTACTATATTTAATTTAATATTTAATAATTCACAGTCTTCTTTGAACGGTATGCATCAAAAGGTGCATGTATGCTTCTTAAGGGATGCAATTTTACCTTAATCAATCGACTTTATCGAGAAAGACTCAACCTTTGAGTTTAATAATTTAAATTCTCAAATTTTATAAATTCAACTCCTTCAATTTATTCTCTCCAAATTTTAAATATCACAAATTCAACTTCTTGAATTTCCTATCTCATGAATTCAACTCATTGAATTCATTTTCTCAAAATTTAATTATCATAAATTTAACTCATCGAATTTACTATATCATAATTTTATATAAATTCAACTCCTTGAATTTATTTCTATCTCAATTTAATCATCACAAATTCAACTCTTTGAATTTACTATGTCATAATTTTATATAAATTCAACTCCTTGAATTTATTTTCTCTTAACAGGAACAAATGATCAAGTGCTTGTGTGACCCTCAATAATTCAGTGATATAGCTAGTCGCGAGTTCATAACTATTTGTGATTCAGGACATTTTTCCTTTATTCGAACTTACCCTAATTCACCCACATTTCATGCACCAACATTTGATCATGAGAATGTCAGAAACTATTTTTCTGATTAAACTCATCGTTATGGTAAGAGCATCTAGTAGTATCACATCATGATTCTCTATGTATCACTAATAGTGCCTACAAGAACCAATCAGTTATAATTAACGTATAATATGGTCTCTTCATCTCATATATCCCAATCGAATCTGCAACCATTGGTTAATCGAGAGTTGCATATTAGATTCGATAGCTATGTGAGACAATCATGAAATATTCATAGTGTCATCGCATGCACAACTAGAGAACTCATTCTCTAATGTACATCTCACACTCT
The DNA here is from genome assembly GCF_022965805.1 of Primulina eburnea. Classification (NCBI taxonomy): domain Eukaryota; kingdom Viridiplantae; phylum Streptophyta; class Magnoliopsida; order Lamiales; family Gesneriaceae; genus Primulina; species Primulina eburnea. Next base: position 25,982,000 of record NC_133113.1, read on the forward strand.
GATCAGAGAATGTGAAATTCTTTTTCATTTCCACAGTGACCAGGAAATTGGATCTAGCCATACGAAGAATGCTTGGTTTCATGCACTTTTATTTCGATAGATCACATAGGATATCCACACATATAGGTGAGCGGTGAATTTCCAACTACAATGCACTGGCTCCTAAACATTACGCAATTGCACCCAACCTCGCCACCTTGTGAACGTTGCAGATTCGGTAAACAAGTCAAAGTACAATCCTAGTATGTAGAGCCTCAGTGTTGTCTCGGGTCGTAAGGACTAACCATGTACAATCACGACCACATATTTTTCCTCTCGATGAATGATAACCACTTGAAAAGTCCAAGGAAGAGTTGTTCAGTACAATCATCGTATGATTACCATCTATATGATTAGACATCTCCATGTCTTTACCATGAAACACGGTACACAACATCATATATGCTAGTCTCAACCTCAAACGAAATTTATCCTTATTTTTAAGCGGCTAAATCGACTAAAAACAAATTTAAAATATACAATTTTTACAAATGAGTTTCAAGAAAATATAATCAAGGACTTTATCTATGCTGATTGCATGTGTATACAGATAAAGCAAAACGAAACCAAGAAAAGTTAAATTATATTAAAGTAAAGATTGTTTATTACACTCGAGTCAATAAATTCCCTAGTTAATAGTTACATCACATGACATTTACTCTAACAGTATTATACATGAAAATGCATGAGTAGACCCAAAAACTACTACAACACAACAATTACCTATAATCCTATTTATGAGAAGTAAATATGTTTTATAGTTAGGTTGTGACTCTCTTACTAAATTCATTCAATATATCTAGCAACACGTACAATATTTATTTAGAATCGTTTCATTTTGGCCATCGAAGATATTACAAGAAAATTGTATAGCAAATTTGTACAATATCATTGAATCAAGTACCCAATTAATTATGTCACATACAAGATAAATATTTAATTTTACTAAAAAAAATATTATTATAATTGGTACAATCAAGTAACCAAAACAAGATTGAGAGTGGAGACATATGTTGGCCAAGATTGAGAAAACCAAATTAATTATAACACTCAAAGGATTATATATTCTCTTTGAATCGTGCTTAACAATTCTCCGCAGCAACTTCACCCTCGAGACTTTTTCTTCTCTCAACTCAAATTATTGAAACTTTTTATTGATTACATTACACATGCACACACTTGGCACACACCAACACAAGCTAGCACACATCTATGTGCGTACAAAAATTCTACATGCATCGACACATGTGACATTATAGTCTAAATAATTTATTCTTACTCATATAATTTATACTAGTTTTTATTCGAACTATTGACGGGACTTGGTCGAACCCAATTAAATTAAACTCCAATAATAATTTTAATATAATCAAATTATGATTAATTAAAATGATTATTAAATTTATTTTGCTTCACTGAAATACAAAAATTATATCATCAATCTAATTGAAATTACCAAAACATAAAATCAATAATTACAACCGACTTAACATCTTCTCTACAAGGCTCATTGGAGCAAGTTTCCCGATGACACAAAGACTTATGTTCGATTACAATACATTCAATGCAAGAAAAAATCTGATATAATTGAAATTTTTGTGTGTATTTTCACATAAATGTTTATCTAATTATATGTTTTTTTTCTTTAGGTTATCAAGTTCTTGTACTATAGAATAATGACAAAAACTTGTGTGAGACGGTCTCACGGGTCGTATTTTGTGAGACATATATCTTATTTGAGTCATCCATAAAAAATTATTACTTTTGACACTACGACTATTACTTTTTATTATGAATATTGGTAGGAGTAACCGATCTCACATATAAAGATTCGTGAGACCGTCTCAAAAGATATTTACTCTAGAATAATACTGTAAAGATCAAATAATTATTACTACGCCACAATTAAAATGCGTAATTTTATTTTTTTTATATTCGTGGAAGCACGAAGCTTCACACTAAGCGACGAGTGGTTGTAGGTGAAAATGGATCGGGCTACTAAGATCATGAATATGAGAAAAAATAACGTGCATCAATGCTAATGTTGTCTCATATCACCTCAATAGTCTTATCATTATTTTTGTCATAGAGCATAGACATGGATTTTGATCATCTGCTGTGGCACAACATGTGTTGTGCTTTTTTTACGCAAGATGATCAGCTGATCATCTGGTATTGTTGTTATGTAATTTTTCAAATTTATCTGACACTATGTGAGGTCTATAAGATGATTAATTGATCATCTCGTGTAAAAAGTGCATCACACACGATGCTGTGTTTTCAACCACAGCAGATGATCCAAATTCGCATATACATCTTACTCATTAAGATCTGTCGTCTTATTTTATAGTTCAAGTAGCCAATCAGATAAAACAATATAACGTAATCAACTTGACGCATGAGAACTTTCCAAAAAATCAGTACTACTCTTATCTATACACGTTTAGTCCAACATAATATACACATATAAACAAACTAATTTATTTTATTAAAGATATCATTTATTACATAATAATAGGACTTGACTAAGTAATAACATATGTCCATTATGAATTCTGAGACCTAGAAAGCAATATAATTTTCTGTAAAAAATATATTTATATATAAATAATATTAAAAATAAATCGCAAAAATTATTCCCATAGATATTATATATGTAATAATAACCACAAAGCCACTCCTATCATTCACTGTTTAGCAGAAGTGCACCAATCACAGCGCAATTCCCTTTTTCTCCTCCTCTCGTAGTTTCTCTCGATCGGTGATCGAGGTGCGAGTTCAGATTGGATCGCATAGGGTTGCTGAATCGCCTATCGGATCTCGTTAGTCCGGACTTGGTTCTACCGCTGATTGTTCGGTTTTGGATTCGATCTGTTTTGTTTGAAATATGCCGTATGCGTTCGGAGGTCAGTTGACAACCTTCGAGGATGCCGAGAAGGAAAGCGAGTACGGCTACGTTCGGAAGGTTCTTCCTCTTGCTGAGATTGCGCTCTGTTTAGTTCATTTTACACATGTTTAAGTCTGCTTCGACTTTCTTCAGATCGTTCTGATAGTTGATTCGTCGATTTGGAAATTGGAATGATTTTTTTACTCGTGCTACAAGTTACTTAAGATTTTCATTCAGTTTGTTTGTTATGTCGCAGTAATTCTGTTCATTTTACTTTGAGTGAGTTACTGCTGTTTTGGTTTGGAAGTTAAAGTTGCTGTCTTTAGTGGTGCTTATCCATGATCCTAGTTGTGACTATCCTAAACTGACTTGTTTAGATTATCTTTCCATTTTGTAAGAGTGTTGACCGCACTTTGTTTTGTGCGTATGATTGGTTTTCAACATCTGGTTGGGTAGACTGTCTTTGTATAGAGAGAGGCAGCGACTTTATATAGGTTATAGAGATACTATTGGATTTTACTTTTATAGCCTACGATGCACAAAAATGAGAAAATTGGGATATGTTTCTTGCTAATGACGTTATCACAGTAAAGTTTTAACACTCTACATTGACAAAGATTTTCATGTTAAAATAACACTAACATTTTTTATGGATTATGCTTTATTCTTTTTCCATAGGTTTCTGGACCTGTGGTTGTTGCTGATGGAATGGGAGGAGCTGCTATGTATGAACTAGTTCGTGTAGGACATGACAAGCTTATAGGGGAAATCATTCGATTGGAAGGAGATTCTGCCACTATTCAAGGTTTGTGTTTTGATTTCTTCATTTCATTCTATCCTTTCCATCGGCTTTTGCGGCTTTTGTTTTCTTTTGCAGCATTTAACCTTTTTCAAGACTGCACCCTCTTTTGTTATCTCATAGACCACACCATGCTAACCCCCTAACAACTCTTCAAGTCAAACAAGGATAGGAGAAAGTGCAACTTCTCCATTTTCTCCTTGTCTAGGTTTTAAAATACTAATAAATTATGGTGTGTGATTATTGGTTGTGGGTTGTATGTTGTCTTGTTTCAGTATATGAAGAAACAGCTGGACTAACGGTGAATGATCCTGTTCTTCGTACACACAAGGTTCTAATATGACATCATTAACTCCTAGATTTTGAGGTGTTTGTTATTTTTCTGTCAACTTGCTAACGTTTCACCCAAAAACCTTTTACAGCCTTTATCTGTGGAATTGGGTCCAGGAATTTTGGGAAATATATTTGATGGTATCCAGGTTTGTAAATTTTTGCCAATTTCAAAATTTGAAACTGTTAAAGCATTGTCATAGAGCAGCTGTTTTTTTATCGTTCAGTCTGTGAATGTTGCCTAATGGTGCCTTTTTCCTTTCTTGGGGTCAAACACTCAATGCAGAGGCCTCTGAAAACAATTGCCATAAAATCTGGTGATGTTTATATTCCTCGTGGTGTATCTGTCCCTGCACTTGACAAAGATACTCTTTGGGAATTTAACCCAAAGAAAATAGGTCTCTGTTATCTATCTTTTTTTGCTATTTTTGTTTAAATTCAACATTGTTTTGATGCTCAAATGAATTTTGTTTCTTGATGCACCCTTGATAAATTGTCTGGTATTGCATGGCAGGAGAGGGAGATCTTTTGACGGGTGGTGACTTATTTGCGGTGAGTTTGGCAGAAATATTGTCTGTAGAAACTGAATATTCTCCCAATAAAATGCTATGGATAAGTTTATCAGTCTTTTTTTATATATATTTGTGCAATAATCTCTTTGCAGACTGTATTTGAGAACAGTTTGATGCAACATCATGTTGCACTTCCTCCTGATGCTATGGGAAAGATATCCTACATTGCACCTGCTGGTCAGTATTCATTGAAGGTTGGCCCCTTGCCAAAACAACACACCATGGACGTATATGAATCCTATTGTATTTTTTCAGGAAAATATATCAAATTCTAATGCATTAAGTTGTCTCTTATTGCAGGACACTGTCCTTGAGCTCGAGTTTCAAGGTGTAAACAAGAAATTCACCATGCTTCAGGCAAGCCTTTTCAATCGAGGAATATTTTGAATATGGGTTATTGTGTGAATTAATATAACAAGCATACTTATTGCAGAGTTGGCCTGTGCGTACTCCTAGGCCTGTAGCTTCAAAACTTGCTGCTGATACTCCTCTCTTGACTGGACAGGTGACCAATTACTAGTGAAATAGTTTTTCAAACTTTGTTTCCATTGTTTACATTTTTTTTACTTACTTATCACTTCTGTTCACTCAGCGTGTTCTTGATGCTCTATTCCCCTCTGTACTTGGTGGTACCTGTGCCATTCCTGGTGCATTTGGCTGTGGAAAAACTGTTATTAGTCAGGCACTTTCGAAGGTGAACTTCATTGATTTGCATAATTTATCTCATTTTTTTTAAAAAAAATTGTCGAGCTTAAAATTTCATCACTTGCAAAACTTACTTGCTTCTGTCTTCTTCCACTTATATAAAATGCAGTATTCTAACTCCGACACTGTAGTCTACGTTGGTTGTGGAGAAAGAGGAAATGAAATGGCAGAGGTACACAGTTTACTACGTTGTTAATAGGCTCTTGTGGCATCATGAAGGGTTTAATCTAGATAACAACTACAGGTGCTTATGGATTTCCCACAATTGACAATGACACTGCCTGATGGTCGAGAGGAATCTGTCATGAAGCGTACAACACTGGTAGCTAATACATCAAATATGCCTGTGGCTGCTCGAGAAGCTTCAATTTACACAGGTAACTGAATATACCATCAGTTTGTGCTCTTGATGCATCTGTACCTTTGAAATACTTATGATGGTATGTTATCACATTCATCTAGAAGAAATTGATGACCTTTCTTGAAAGTAAAATGGAAGTGAGTTTTGCAATCTCTATTGAGCACCCTCCCCCAAAATATTTGCTGCCAGTAGCTGAATCTTCTTTTAAGGTTGATCAGCTATTCGTTGAGGTGTTATTCAATATCCAACATAGAGGTATCAACTTTATTACTGCTCAAAATCATTTCTTTTGCTCGAGTTGCGCCAATTTCTAACTTGCAGCCAGAGTACTGTTTCATCTGGGTGAATTATGTATCTGGTGACACCGAGTGTCACCTCATTTCTAATTTTAGTATCGTCATAGTTACTTGACTGCATCATTCATCCATGCAAGTTGTTTAGTTCTAGGTTTTCGATCGATTATGGTTCATAATGAATGGAATATATATGCAAGTATGTAACTATGTATCTTGATCTTCTCAACCCCTTCAAACTACTGTAGGGACTGACACTTGACATACATCGTACTTGGACCTGTTTAGAAATTTTTATTGTTTATTCAGCGACCACTTTTCTATGCAATTCTTATCTTTGACAATAAAGTTGTTAATGTTGTAGCTTACTATTAAGAATAACTTGTGAATGCCCAGGAATCACCATAGCTGAATATTTTAGAGATATGGGCTACAATGTCAGTATGATGGCTGATTCAACTTCTCGATGGGCAGAGGCATTGCGTGAAATTTCTGGTCGTCTGGTACGTATCCTTTTGATTGCTTCAGCGTGATTTGAATTATTGCTTATTTGAGCATCACTTCTCTGGTTGTGGGTCATGAGTTATCAATCGCTATAGATTATTGTGGATATTTGATATTTAATCCATGCTTAGCTCGACTACAGGAGCAATCCCAAGTTCAAACCTTAGTGGTTCTGAATATCATGTATACTGGAAATCGAACATAACTTCAAATGCACCAAGGTCAATGAGTAAAAACACTTTCTCGTACACAATAATTATTTGGCAGGATTTTTTGTCTGGTCTGCATCCCACGTTGAGTTTAGTCATATGAGACCGGCCCCTCTTCTTCTCACTCCTACTTGGAAGCTTCTTTTTGTGATTTATGTTCAGATGTGCTTCTCCTCGAAGATAGTCTTCGCAGCCAATTTTAGACATCTTTTCCCATGGTTTTCTCCTCATAGAACACATTACTTGTCACCTCAATTTTAAGAGAATAGAGGGGAGACCTAGCAAGTAATTCAGAAACTTAATTTATTAGTCCAGTTTCATTTCAGCAAGTTCCAGTTGTGTAGAGACGGGATTGTGTGGTTGTTATGCATTTGGCTGTGTTATGATCTTTCTAGTACTGACCTTCTACTTTTTACAGGCCGAAATGCCTGCAGACAGTGGATATCCTGCTTATTTGGCTGCACGTTTGGCATCCTTTTATGAACGTGCTGGTAAAGTTAAATGTCTTGGTGGACCTGAAAGAACAGGAAGTGTCACAATTGTTGGTGCTGTTTCTCCTCCGGGAGGAGATTTCTCTGATCCTGTTACATCTGCAACTCTTAGTATTGTACAGGTAATATAAAGATTCATTTTATGTTAACCATACTATACTCTGTACACTCTCACGTGTTTCTGTGTTTCAGGTTTTTTGGGGTCTAGACAAAAAATTGGCACAGAGGAAACATTTTCCTTCTGTAAACTGGCTCATATCTTATTCTAAGTATTCTGGGGTATGATTTTTAAATTAATCAAATATTGTGCAGTTTTATGCCTGTTTCTCTGCGCATGATTGCTCCTAAATCCTGATTTTTTTTACTATGGTGATTTTTTTTACTTTCAGGCCTTAGAATCCTTTTACGAGAAGTTTGATCCAGATTTTATCGATATCAGGACAAAAGCTCGTGAAGTGCTGCAAAGAGAGGATGACTTGAATGAAATCGTGCAGGTTTGTGCTGTTTTTAGTTCTGAATGATCTTTTTCATGCCACTGATTTTTATTTTATTTTTATTTTTTTCTTTTGGGTGTGGGTCGAACATGATTTAGTTGTTTTCTATGATTCTGATGGGCAGTAATCAGTCTAAGTTGCTAGTCTTTAAGACTTGATACATTTCTCCACTCTCCTGTGAGAATATCATTGTGCAGTGCTAAAGAATTGTTAACATGTGAAAAGCAATTCCCATCACATTCTGTGTTCTATTACTAGAATTGAGATTATTGTATCTTTTTCATACGAGGCCATATCCTTACTTTTCTAAGCTCTAATTCTGCTCTTCCCCATTATAAGTATTATGTGTTGACTAGCGGTGTTCAGAAACTGAACCAAACTGTTTGGATTGGTTTCAAAATCAACCAAACCGTAAAAAGTAGTTTGATTCAAGTTTTGGATAAAAATAAATCAAACCAAACCACGTACATTAACATAAAAAAATCATGTAATAAATTTTGTTAATTTATTGTGATTTTTTCTTAGATATAGACATATATTTGATTTTTAGTTTGTATTTTGTTATTAGCGAGCTTTATAAGAATTTATTTATTGCAGATTTGATCCAAATAAACATAACTACAAACTCTAAATATTTAGGTTTTTCTATAAGTCGCAAAATTCTGTAACTTGTATAAATATTTTAATATATGGTTTTTACTTGTAACTATTCTAGTTCACGACTAAACAAAATGTTCAATTAACTTCTTTCAAATGTCAGTTGATATTTTTCTTTCAAACTACAATGTTAATATTTCATGCTAATTCACTATAAAATTTAAAATTAGTTGTCCAAACCAGACCATACCAAACTGAAATTCATGATTTGGGTTGGTTTGATTTAGCTTGGTTATAGAAATTTCTTGGTTTGGTTTGAAATTTCGTAAAACTTATAAATATTGTTGGTTCTAATTTTTATCTAAAACGAACCAAATCGTAGTTTGAACACCCTTCAGTGTTGAGCAAATTTTTTATTCCAACCGGTAATAAATACGAGGCTTGTATTTAATTGAGTTTATGCCATGAATTCATGATGAGATTTTACCATACTATGAATTTGTTTCTTTTCTGAACTAAGTTCGGTGGATAAAACAACCTTTTTAAGCATGCATGTTCATTCAGTGAATGCTCTTTTGGTTTTGCTTAGCAATACCAATCAACTATTGCAATCGAATTCCCAGCTTTATATCCTTCCTATGTCTTTCGGGAACATATTGATGCCTATACTTTTGTGCAACCGCATTCAATTCCTATTTTTCTCCGAATGTCTGATACAGATTATTATCTGTATTACCCTGATATTATTAACTGTATTACCCTGATTACATTAGTACTATTAAAACAATCAAGAAGTGACGATTAGATGCAAGAACAGAAAATTAACGGTTTGAATTATATTAGTTTTATGTGATGGAATTGTAATTTAACTGAGTAGTTTTGCTTCTTGCAGCTTGTTGGAAAAGATGCTTTAGCTGAGTCGGATAAAATTACCCTGGAAACTGCAAAACTCTTGAGGGAGGACTATCTCGCCCAGAATGCATTTACCCCGTTAGTGCTTACCTATATATTTCAAATTCATTAGTGTCTTCCTCTCAAATGGTTGACTTTTTAGAGCCATATGTGTGTTTCGTTGGCGACAGATACGATAAATTTTGCCCATTCTACAAGTCAGTTTGGATGATGCGCAACATTATTCATTTCTACAATCTGGCTAATCAGGTAAAACTAGCAACTTGCAAGCACGTTTATTTTACTTATCCTCGCTCCAAAACTTCTCATTTTTGTGTATTTTACGAGTGGTCTTTGCTCTATTATGCCTTGTGAGTGATGATATTTGTGTTGATAGTATGTGATTCCAAATGCAGGCGGTGGAGCGAGGAGCTGGTATGGATGGACAAAAGATAACTTACACCCTCATCAAGCATCGCTTAGGAGATTTGTTTTATCGTTTGGTGTAAGTCTACATGTGGCCAAGGGCGAAATGTTTCGCTTTTACGTGTAAATATATGTACAAAAACTCATGTGTGGCTGTTAATTTCGAGCTTTTGTCTATTGCATTTATGCAGTTCTCAGAAATTTGAGGATCCGGGGGAAGGAGAGGAAGCCCTTGTTGCTAAATTTAATAAACTGTTTGACGATTTGACCGCCGGTTTCCGCAATCTCGAGGATGAGACCCGGTGATGCTGAATACCTCGGTCCCCGGTGATGATGAATACCTCGGGCCTTTATTTACCTATTGAATTATGGTTCCGTGTGCCTACTTTTATATTGTATTTTCTTTTGCCTGGGATTTTTGGTGTTTGTAATAAGAAGGGGTCGCGACGAATATTTGTATTATTCTTTTTCCTACTTGAATAAGTTATAGCTCTGCTGGAGTATAAGATATGATCTGTAACATAAATCTGATTACGGCTCCTATTGTATTTGTTTATCTCAATCTAGGTACTATTAAATATTAAATTGTTAGTAAACTCGGAATGCTCTTCATAAACGCATTGATCTATACCTAAATATTCGAGTAAACTTTAACACATGCTTACATCGCATCACGTCGTTGAGGTAGGTATATATACAAGCATTATACTTGATAAACATGATGTTTGTGTACTTGTGGCATATACCAAGTTTAACGGCCACTTGGTGCTAAAAGAACCATCCTTTTCATGCTTCCAAACGAGTATATGTTCACATTCTTCCGTTGATGTAACCATTGAAAGTAAAGATATTAATGTAAATATTTCATCCCAAAGTTTTCTTTTAGTTCAAAACGATCAATACGTTGAATCAGAATAAGTGATTGCTGATATTCGCGCATGAACCTCTACTTTGAATTTTATTTGGAACAGTAGGAACCTTACGCATATGATCCAACAACATTTAACACGAAAGCACGGAAAATCAAGTTCAACACGGAGATGGTTGATCCTTTTTTTATAGTATTCTCAGATTGATCACCAGTTATTTCATTAACGCTTGATCTTTCTGTTGAAACACCTAGTCCGCTGCTCCAGTTTTCATTGTAACAAGTAGGATTGGATTGTAGCAAAGCAAAGGATGGGTAAGGGTGTTTTCAGTAGCAAAGAAAATACAATGCATCATCGAAGTCGATCCCAAGTACTTGAAGAAGGAAATAGCTAGCTCGAGAGATGCGTGAAGCTTGTCGAGCTCAGAATTCAATTATTTTCAATTTAAGCTTCAACATAACACTAGTTGTTAGCTTCAATTTGCGTGCAGTGGTAGGGCCAGAATATGATGTGGGGAGAAGGATCCGAAATAGAAACTCTCAAAATTCCAGGAAGAACATGATCACTTTTCTCTTCTTAGAGCGACCAAAACGGAGGGACAATTGTTCCCACCTCCCCTCGTTCCAAAAAGAGAAGAAAAAAATCCAACCATCAAGTTATGTTCATGTCAATTCAAGAATAAGACCATTAGGGATGACAATAGATAGGGTATGGGTCGAATTTCATACATCCATCCTCATACCCATTTATTAAATTCATCCACATAGTCATCGGGTATTGAATTTCATCTTCATCCCCATACTCATCGGATTATCGGATACCCATACCCTTCCCAAATATCCTATTATCATATACAATTGAATTTTTTTTAAAATTTAAATTGTTTCAATGAAGTTATGAATATTTAAAAAATTATTTAAATGAACAATAAGAAAAATTATTAATGATAAAAATTTACAAAATAAAAGTATGCAATTTAACAAAAAAATATAGTAGAATTTACATCATATCCAAAAATTCATAATTCAATTGATTAATCATCTATGAGCTACCCCTAGTTTAATCATATGTAAACATTATTACCTAAAATCAAACTAGATCGGTTTATCTCCAAACTAATCGTACATGTCTTCATCACTTGACGTTGTAGAAAGAATACAATGAACTACGGAACACATGTCTTCATCTCCGAACTAATCATACATGTCTCCGAACTAAGGAATACGATGAACTATAATCAAGAAATAAAGTATTTTTCAATTTTTGAAATCAAACATGAAATAAACTTACCAGTGGAGAAGATGAGAAATTGAATGAAAAATAAAAGAGTGGTAAAACCTTGAAACGTAAAAGTGAAAGTGAAAGGGAAGAGAAAAGAAAAAGCACCAATATACTCGGATTTGAGAAGATGAATCTTTAATATAAATAAATATAATTACTACATACATACATACATACATACATACATATATATATTTATATATATTAATTTAAACGGGTAATCGAGTCGGGTGTGGATCGGATTATATCAAACCCGTCTTCCATACCCGAATCCGAAAATCCCCATACCCGATTACCCTATTATTTAATCGGGTCTAAAAATCCCTCCATACCCTCTTCTATTCGGGTAGGGTATCAGATCTTCCAACGGGTTCGGAGGAAAATTGCCATCTCTAAAGACCATGCCTGAAAACTTGCACAGGAATAGGTCATTACAAGAAATATTATCCTTATCCTTGAGCAAGTAAATTGAGGAAATTTGGCTAGTGTGATTGATTGTAATTTCATTTTTCTAAAGCTTGAATTATTTTTGCTTCATAGTGGTACTAAGCGACGATCATAATGAATTCAAAGTAATAGCAGACTTGTGGTTTACTTCCCATTGTCTTTAGCTTTTTTAAAGGGGTACTTTTCCGGGGGTTTAAAAAATATTAAAATATCTTCAAAAATGATTATTTTTCAATAAAATTTTTGTCAAGCTCTAGCCTGCCAGATTGGAACAGGTAGGAAACCTGGATTGAACCGGTTCTGTCCATCTTCAAAGCAGAACCAGCGGGTATGAATATGATTGGTATCATGTCTCTACCATCTTTAATTGTCATTTCCTGTATCATGTCGGACATATGCAACACTACGAAACGAATTTTGAATATGCGTGGTGATAACTGGTAGAAAACTAGAAAAAGGTTGATATTCGAGCATAAATGGGTGCAAAATTAAGAAGATACAATTTGTCCTTGCATAGTTGCAACACAATAGTATCACACACCTCATGCTAAGCAATGAGAAAAATAAAGTTTAAAGAAGCAGGACAGATCATCATACAAACGGTTCCATAATACGAAACTTTACTTGAAGGGCAAAGGTCTACAACAGGTGAAATCGCATATGCTCTGGTTTGATTTGTTACTTAGCCAGGGCCAACTTTTGGAATGTCATAATGTTCACTCATATTAGCAAGATACTGATTGAAATCCTGAATGCGATCCCGGTGTGATTTATTAGATGTCTTAACCAGCTTATGCGAGTCGATTTTCTCTCTTTGTTCTATATAGCGTCTCTCAGCTGGGGTGAGATGATCATACCAACGAGTGGAACTTTCATCCCCAAAGGTTTTTGCAGCATCTTCATCATTTAAGTCAGCTAATTGCTCTGAAATCCCAGCAGTAAGTGAGAAATTTAGTAAAGCAGGGATAGATATTATAAAAAGCAGTACTAAAGAGTAAAGAGTTAAAGTGAGAAAATCTACACCTCGAAAGGAAAAACAAATAGCAATTTGGAAGCTGATACATTCATACACCAACTTACCCTTTTCAAAGAAATTGGAGATGACAATTTGCATTATAGATATTGTAAACATAACCGTAAGACGATTCAAACATTTGCACAAGACCAACCATATGCCTATCATTATGACTCACTTCATAATCAAGCAATGCAAAGAAAATTCGAGCTAAATATTTTACAGTATCAGGAGCTTTTAGGTTTGAGACAACACTAATAGCAGATATGTCAACTAAGATTCAAGTACCAAAAGTTTAACACAGCTTTTGCGGATGTACCAAAAACCACTGCAAATCAGTCCTGGCTATAAAACGTATCAAGATAACAAATTAATAATCTTTCTCACGAGTATCCCTCCCCCAGGTACCTTCGTCACAAGTTATTGGCATGTACCAAAAACCACTGCAAATCATTCAACTATAAAACGTATAATGATAAAAAATTAATAATCTTTCTCATGAGTATCCATCCTTCCCCCGAGGGCTTTCCTCACAAGTTATGGGTTGCTCCCTGACAATGAAGGATTTTGGGGAACTAGCGAAGGGGTCATTAATCCACAGACGGAAAAAGCATGTTTTCATCTCTTATATCACGCAAGCATGGAAAAAAATGTTGCCATATGGTGCCAGAAAATTTAATTAATCAAACTAACTTCCAGATAATTCACTCTCAATGGCTTGAGGAATTTGCTCGTATTCCTTCTTTTGCTTCTTCTTCTTCATCCCACTCGCCTTCACATCCAGAGCCTTGCCCTTAAGTTTCAGCTTCCCAGTGACAACATTATCATATGCAGACATCTCGCCTGCCAATAGGATTAACTAAAATGTCAAATCTTCAGACAATAATCAGCTACAAAGTTCAGATAATCCCACATTGAAGGTACAAAACGAGTGAGCAAATGAAACAAAGATGTATTTACTTCAATCGTGCAGGAAGAAATTATTTCAATCCGTCCCTCCTAATTAGCCTACCTGAAAAAAAGTTAAAAAAACTGCGAAAAACAGTAATTTTTTCAAAGTTTGGTAACAGAAAAACCAAAATATATGAGAACCAAACAATAAAGAGATCTACTTTACTTAAGAAATCATTATTCAAATTTGTATACAAAAACTTATTTGTTCTCTAAACATATTAGAATCAAAATGCATAATAAGTTCTTTCATGCAATCAAATAAATAAACCTCGGTTCAAATTAAAATAAAAAAATAGCCACACAAAATCATTACTTTTAAAAAGAGTATTTCCCAAGTTCAAACTTCATGGCCTTGCAATACCTGTAAATCCCAATCAATTCAAGTTGAGCACTGAACTCCCAGCAAAGTATATTTCAGATACATATCATATGGATTTTCTTGCTGCCAATTTTTCAAAAAAACCTCAATTCCCATAATCAGAGTCATTACATCCAACAATTCACCCCGATGGACCCAAGAATTTTGTACCGAAACTTTAACGTCTAAATAAATTTTTTTAAAAAACTTGTGTAAATACCTGTAAAGCGTTCCAGATGACGAAGAGATCTGCTGTGTTGGGATTTTGCTAAATTATTGAAGACGACGATTTTGGGGGAAAGGAAGAGAGCGTCTCTGGGGTTTCATGAATGAACAGGATTGCGAAACCTGGAATCGATTATTATCTATATACCGTAAATTTATGATAATAGAGTCCTTATTTATTTTTGTTAAAATATTTTTTTTAAAAAAATATTTAATAAAAAATCAACTAAAAAAAACCTTCAAAATACATAATTTTACTCATGGAACTAATATAATTTTTATATTTTTTTTCATATATGTTCTATTTTTTAAATTTTCTCATATGTTAAGACATTATAATTATTTTTTTATGACGTGTAAACATGTAGTTTTTAATTTTTAGTGTACACTGGGTAAACTCACAATCTAACGTAATAACTTGTAAATTATGTTAGTCAAATAAATTATATTGATAAAATTATGTGTGACAAGCTCGCTTGATAAAGTGTTGGGTGGAGAATCGAACTTTTAACCATTAACTAAACAATCACACCCTCTCAGAGGCTAAATAATAATGTAAATATAATGAATTTTTTTTAAAAAATATACTGTCGGAAAATTTAATATTTAAGTTCATCTTTTATTATCTGAAAATTTGAGAATAAAAAGATATTAATAAAAATAATACATAGGAGATATGAGATAGTGAAGAAGAAAAAATGAGTGCTCTTGGAGAAGGTAACTTAAGAATGATTTATTAATATTACATAAATGACATTCCATAATAAAATAGAGGGATTTTAAAATCTATAACCAGAGTGTTCATATATTATTAAGTATTAAATATTATTTAGTGTTATATCTGTCAAAATGGCTAACAGGACATGTCAAGAAATTATCAACGCAACTTGTTTATTTAGCTGGATGAGATTAGTCACTCGACATAATTATGTTTATATTTAGCTGGATGAAAATTTATATTTTTTTAGACGAAATATGTAATATCATTATCATACATTATAATGTTAAATTTTTTAAATATTTTTATGCTTATTGATATTTATCCTTTTATAATAACTAATTTAGAAAATTTAAATAATGTTTAAAAACAGTGAACAAATATATTTGAAAAAAAATTAAGATTTGTAATCCAAACCAAGCCAAAACGAAACCTTGGTTTTGTTTTTAATCATTAATGATTGAGTTTGGTTCGTGATTTTTCAAAACAGATAATGTCGGTTTAGTTTGATTTTTTTTTAAATCATAAATGGAATCAATCTGGTTTTGCTCACAGTTAATTTTTAGTCATGTATCTTTGTTGAATCAATTATAGTCTTGTAATTATGTTACGATGATTAATTTTAGTAATTCTCATAAAAATCATGTGATTAAATGACTAATTGTTAGAACTTTTCAAATTCGCAATCTTGATTTTGATGCTAACAAAACTTGTTATCATATTACTAATAATCTATGTTAGTGCGCAGACAGCTAAAACTGAACTAATCAGTTTACGAACCCACAACTGAAGCTATCGGAAATGCCAACTGATTGCCAAGACTAAGTCAGTCTAACTGGATCTTCAAACAAGCAGTTCAGTTGATTGTCTAAACTGATAAGTGAATAAGCAGAAAGACCTCAAAAGCTTGACCAGCCGATGATGTGTTCAACTGACGAAGAACCCAGCTAACCAATTCAACTGAAAGTGTGAAATCAGTTCAACTGATCAATCAAGTGATTTCACTAACCCAACTGAAGATCAATTCAGCTGACCAGTTTAAAACATCAGTCGGAACCTTTCATTTGCAGATCAAGACAAGCTTACAGAAAATGGATTCCAGCTGTGCGAGAATGTAAAAAGTCAGTGTCCAGTCAAAGGACAATAATGAACGTTGCATCTTCAGAAGGGCAGTAAAAAAGACGAGACACAAAGTCCAAGAAGCCGATTCAAATGCAACGGATACAATAAATGAGTCTCACTGTACGATCAGCTTTTCCCGCCTATATAAAGAGAAGATCGGTGAAGACTCAACAAGTGAAGTGAAAAAGATATATGAGAGTTGAGAAGAAAAACAAAAAGGACACGCTCAGTTGCATACCAGCTTTAAGAAGCACTTAAACCCAGAGGGAACTTTTCATCGTTGTATCAGCTTAGACTAGAAGCCACTTTCCCTCTATGTGTGAAAAAACATCCTTGTTCAGTTCTCACTTACACACTCACTCTAAAAATGCAGTCTTGCACAAAGACGTTAAACTTGTGTATGTAGTCTTTGACACATACACGTTAAAGAAGTGTTGGCTGGAAGGTACTGCTTTTATTCTTAGCTAGGAGTTCGGTTTAGGCAGTAGTGTAAGTCCTAGCTGAGTGGGTTTGTACAAAGTGTTTGTATAAATCAAAGTCTTCTAGTAGAACCTACCCGAGGAGGTGGAAAGGGTAACGTAGGATCAGTTGAAGTCTCCGAACATCCATAAACATATCTTGTGTATTTAACTGATTAACTATTGCTTTCAAACTGTTTTCATAAGTTGGAATATTCTTCAGTTCAGTTGTCACCATAACTGAACTGAAGAATGCAAAAACTAATTTGTATTCTTTCGGTTAGTCAGTTTAAATAAGTTAAAATATTTTCTATTATATCAGTATTCTTCACGAAGGATTACTTCGAGTTTCTTCTGCTTAGTTTAAACCAAACTCGATTTAATTAATCGGTGTTAATATTCTTAGAACACGAGCCACTGCAGCTCATTGGAGAATGTAGTATTCGAAAGCTTTCGAAGGCACTAACACACTCGATCTTTCACTAATATCATCGTTAATTTTTATATATAAGTTATAAAACACACATGCATGTAGGAGTATTTTTTTTAATCACACAGTTATAAAAATTTAACAATGATAGTAGTCGTTTAGTTACATGATTTAAATGAGAAATACGCAAATTGATCCTTGTAAGTTACAAGATTATAATTGATTAAACGAAATATATGTGACTACTAATATCATGCCACAATACATGCAAAACAAAAATTGTCATTTTGGTATAAAAAAGACATTATTGATTTGATCTTGTTGCTCAAAAATTATATATATTATGTCATGTCATGTTTTGTTCTTTGAGCATATTACCTTTTAATATATATATATATATATATATATATATATATATATATATATATATATATATATATATATATATCAATGTATGATCTTGTTTTTGTTCATATTAATAATTTTTCTAATGATAAAGATAGTATTATTGTAGATGAAAGTACTTTGATATTTAGTGTTGCTACTTCTTCTTGTCTTTCTAAGGTTATGTACGATGGGCGAGAAAGCATTTCCTTAGTCCCCCAAGGACCGAGGAAACAGCATGCAAATGTTTTTGTGTGTGGTCATGTGGGTGAACCCCGCGCAAAAAGCTTCCATGCGGTGAAGCCCATCTTTTTTATTTTATTTTTTAAAAATAAAATAATAGACGGTGAATCAGAAGATTGTTCATCATAAAAAATACAAAGTCCGCGAATGTTTTTGTGTGTGGTGTGGGTGAGTCCCGCGCAAAAAGCTTCCATGCGGTGAAGCCCATCTTTTTTATTTTATTTTTTTAAAATAAAATAATAGACGGTGAATCAGAAGATTGTTCATCATAAAAAATACAAAGTCCGAGGTCACGATTCAGAAGGAGTTAGGATAAAACTAGTTAAGAAGGATCTCGAGAAACTAGGTGTGGGGACCCGGACGCTAATCATAATCATAATCGTCATTGAGACTAATTAATCAATTATAAAACAGGGTCTAAATTTTTTTTTTAAATGCGGAACGTAGTGAAATCAAACTAAAATACAACTCAGTATAAAATAAAAGTACAAGTCCTGTACCACAAACATTTATTTAACCAAGGTTTAAACATCTAATGTCAAGCGTTCGACCCTATATCTAATCCAAGTCCGGAGCCTCCACTCTAATCACGATCTCTCCTCATCTCCTGGACTCTGAACCTGTCCCACCTGTTGTCATGTACATATACAAACAAGACAACAGCCGGATACTCCGGTGAGAATAAATCTCAGTATAAATCAAAGAACATGCAGTCATATGTTCAATACAAAGCATGAAACAGATAACAGTAATACATATCAAAATCAGAAATGTAAACAATATCAATCTGTCGACAATAATCGTGACTCCACGATTCAGACTAGACTCAATCCTAGCCTAGGGATCCCGGTGTCCAGATGTGGCATTCCTATATCGACAAACAGTAATAGAAAAGACTCCAGTTCTATCCAAGTCGATATAACCAAACATCCAGTGTCCAGACGCATCCGTCATAGACTATGGTCTATCACCATATCTTGTGACATCGTGCAATGTACCCATGGTTACCTGCCACTATCAGGTACTTCTGTCACAAGATTACTCGTCTAATGCATGCTCCTATAACTCCATAGAACAAGCATTTAAATCATATCATTAAACACAATGATAAACAAATAATAAGTATGTGATTTAGGGAAACTCAAGTACATCCTACTTGAGTCGATGTCCCAATACACATTGACTTATACCTTTCGTTGCAGTTTCGGTCTGGAATCCAAACTCTGTCAATCCCTCAATCTGACAATGGCAATACCAATAATCTCATATCAATATACCTTTCAAATTACTAACAATCTGATTAATCTGGATTTAATTCAAAATCAACGGCATAACGGTACAATTTCAATCTCCCCGTCAATACCCCATCATCAGATAACAGTTACAATCCATAACTCATATTCAATACAATCTGTAATCCAACCGTAATTCAAATCTGTTTGGTATAACTCAATATATCCTAAAAATTCATAACAATTCCAAAATCAATCATTTTCTTAATCTGACTTCGATTCTATGATGTCTAACATGTCAAGAACATCATATATGAATTCCATTCAATTCTGACAATATCATAATTTCAAGACATGTCAAAACGTAGTAAAACTTACATCCAGTTGTAGCATACGTCAATAGGAACTCAATACCGAAGTCGGATTCAAAATCAGACGGACGGATTTCTCCCAAAAGGCGTAAGGATTTTTAGCTCTTTCACAGAAACCTTTTCTCGATTATTTCTTTCTTTCCTTCTTCGTAAATCCTGCAGGATTCGTATATATATATATAAATATATATATATATATATATATATATATATATATATCCGGTTGCATGCATTTGATACGTGTCATCTTTCATGAATTTCGGTCGACGCTCGAGCGGTAATAAACTACTGCTCGAGCGCGGTATCCTCTGTCCAAATCCTTCCGGATTGCACATTGGCGCTCGGGCGGTCACAAACTACCGCCCGGGAGCCACTTCCTCTGCCCAACACATGAGCTTATTGAACATTGGCGCTCGGGCGGTTATTTTCTACCGCTCGGGCGCCAATAGTTCTGTCCAAAAATGCACCCTTCATATGATTTGGCCAATCTGGTCTCGTAATAGTCCGGTTATAATTATATCTATTCATAATCAATAATCATCTCAGATTACGATAATTAATTTCTCGGGCATTACACTAGGTCACCTCAGTATAGAAGACATAGATGGGAAACTGGAGACCACTGTAAACTAGGTCTCGAAAGAATGTATAGGAACCCTTTGAGAGTTGATAAAATCGGTCCGAATGACCAGAAATGATGATGCAATAGTTGTAAGGAATGGATCCAAGGACCTAGATGTGACATCTACTAATTTTAAATAATGATAAAAAATTTTAAAGCTAATACGTAAAAATTAAATCTAGATCTATAATCTAGATCTATGCATGCAATACTGCTAAAAATTAATATTTTTAACATTAACAATAATCAACCAACAGGAAACACTACGTTTAAATAATAAATAAATCGTCGAACCTTGACTTATGTTTTAAAATAATACGGTAAGAAACGTGTAAAAATCTTCAAAACCACCAACATAGTAAAATGCCCAATAACGTAATAAAATAAATGAATAAAAATATTCAGGTCTACTCCTATCTCATAAACATGATGTGCGGAAAATGTGGTCATTTGGTTCATGTGCGCACATCCAGCTTTGGCTACTCAGACTTCGGCACCTCCAGCCTCTTCACCAACATGTACACATACATCAATCACGCCTAGTGAGTCTAAAGATTCAACACACATGTATCGTTATAACAACTACATATACATAGCACACAACAGTGAAAAATAACATAATTAAATACATTTCATGAGCTTAAAAGCGTAAGCGTAAACATGTCGTAAATTAGCATAACGTGTCAAAACATGTCTCATAATATCATCATATACGTATACATTTTTTTTAATTGATTCAGTTCATTAGTTGTGACTTTCGTATTATCATGTCAGTCGATGGATCCATCTATGTGTAACCGCGGCATCAGGCGGCGGGTACATCAGCGAAATCATTACCCGTCCACTCACCCATGGCCTTACATGTCATCGTGTCATCATATTAGTCACAACCAACTCTCATCCTTCAAAACATATCATCATATTCATCACTTAAAAATCCATGCATATATGAAATTTTTTCTTAAAACCAAACATGCAGCGTATTTTTCATATTTACATAAAAATTCGCATTCAAGATAACATATATGTTTAAAACATGTCAAAACGTGTTTAGGGCGCTGCCAAGGCTAAAAACTCGCCCGGTGCAAAATGGTCATTTTGATCCTGGAAACCCAAAATGATCGTTTTACCCTTGGACCTCTAGATTTCGACCTGAAACTTATCAAACTCCTTAAAACATCCTAAAACATAATTATAAACGTTTCTTAGACGTAAACTCCAGCCCGATTCAAAACTTATTCGATTCGTTTTAAAACTTGGACCAGGGTCACAGTTTTAATCTGAATCAACCCGAAACTTAATCAAATTATTCTCAACTCAAACCATCACTTAATAATGCGTAACCATGCCCCTAATAACCCATTTCAGACCACCAAGAACCCTCGAAAAGTCCCCTGTCCCTTACTGAATTTTTCTGCAACAAGGATGGCTAAACCCTAATGCACCATAGTTCGAATAACCCAACCCTAGCTAGACTCTAGGCTGAACCATCCCTGAACTAGTCCATCCTAGGACCCTGACCAGCCCGAGGACTTTTTCCCGGACCGAACTAACCACGCCCTTAGCCCCCAAACTCGCAGACGTGCGCAAGCATCCATCCTAAACTACATTCGAACCACCCGAGAGCACCACGTCCTTCAAGCAGCTTATGGACCATGGCTAGCCACTCAAAACCCTCTCCTAGCCCTGTCATGACCCAAGGGGGTCAGCTCCTTGGCTGGAAACAAGCCATGCACGGCTGCACCCACTAAAACTCTCGATATCCCCAAATCAAGCCTTCAGTGAACCCAACTCGCCTAACTACCCTTCCCTTCGACCAAGCCGTGACTCCAGCCCTTAGGACCCTTATCCCTTCATGTGTTCAGCCCCATAACACACAGACCAACAGCCCCTTACACCATCTATTCGAGAAAAACGTGAGTTGTATGCGTAATATCTGGATTTCATGACAAACCGAATGCATAAACGATCAAACATGCAAGAACTATGAAACCTTCGACCCTGGCATGCATATCAGCATATAATTACAGCATGAATGATGAGAAAGGAAGATACATAGTGTGCCTTAACGTTTATAGGCTCACAAACTTGAAAATACACGCGTCGGACAAACATCGGAGGAGTAGGGAGGAAACTTCCTTGAAAACTTGAAAGGGTTTTCGAGAAAAGCTGCTGGTTGCTGCTGTATGTTCAAAAGAAGGCTGCTGAATGGAGGGAAGGGGGCGGCCACAAGGTATTAAGTAGGGTTAGGGTTTTTCTTAAGTGTAGTTTAGTTTAATTAAAATGTGTACTAATGGGCCTCAATTAAAATAAAAAAAATTTGAGCTCATTTATCATTAAAATAAATCCAACAAGTCCAATAACACTCCAAAAAAAATATTTCGTTTAGGTATATTTTTGAAACTATTGCCCGAGCCCTCAAAAAGTCATTCGAATCGATAAAATTTGCGTATTGGTTAAAAATACGACCGGGCGATTAAAAATACCCACCAAGACCCACTTTTCGAAAAACACCCTTAAAACACTTCCTATTAATTAATTAAAATTAATCATTCAATAAAAATATATTTCCTCAATTTTCCCCGGTCTCCATTACTCGTTCGAGCGCGAAATACAACCTAAAACTATAATGCATGAAACTTTTAAAATAATCACGAAATAAACTCTAACCATGCAATAATCATGCATTGCATGCATAAAAATCATTAAACACATATTTTAAATAAAATCCTAGATTGCATGCATTCAGGTTACGTAGTTCGAATTTCCTAGACCTTACACTATAGATCCTCGTCAGCCCCGTGGCACAGGGTGCTGTCTGAAAACCATGGAGCACCCTGGATGTCAGTACCCTTAGGAATGCAAGAAGGCGGGACCTGGGTTTTAGCTTTAGAAGCTTGTTTCATCTTGCCCTTAACCTTCTCCCAGGTAGGAAAAGGCCTTGAAGCTTGGGGTAGAGCTGAGGTTTCGGGTTTTTTGAGGGACTTGCTTCAGGAGGAAGATGGGGTAAATTTTCTGGCAGCAACAGTGGATTCAACAGTTGAAACTCGATGGGTATGGTCGGAGCTCCATCCCATGGATTCATATTCCGACGAACAGAGATCATTAACTCTAAAGGTGGAAGAAGAAGTGCGAGACATGTTTGAAAGAAAAGGAAAACGAAAACTTACGAAGGATAAGAAGAGTTAAGAAGTGGCCGGAATGACATAAACAGTCTGCCGGAGACAACACAGTTTACCGGAGTTGCAAGAAAATGAGATATGAAGCCAAGAATGCAAAATCATGAAATGTATAAGAGCGATCGGTAATTATAATATGCGAGAGGAACGATCCACATCGATCTTGTGTTGAGTGGATGAACAAGATACACCTTGGAAACTGAACTGAGTAACAAGCAAATTCGAAACGGCGAGTAGGGTAAGAGAAGAAACAACTGACAGACACATGTCCTTTAAACCGCAGAGCTTACGTCACAATCCCGTTAGCTCTAAACCACCTAAAATTTAAAATTTAAAATTTATTTTTTTCTCCGCCCAAGTTCAAGTTTGACTACTCGGAACAACGAGTATAAATCTAGTCGGACTATTCAAGGAGGGAGTGGTGATGCCTAGAAAAGGAGGCATGTCATCCTTGGACTCGAGTGGAGGAAGAAAGACCAAGAGCCCAAGCTAGTACCGTGAGACCAAGAGGAGACCGAGCTAGAACTACCCCGGGTAAAGTGACCGTCTACCCAACCTCGACCACCATCTTTACCCCTAGCATATAGCTACCCGGGAAACATGATAGATCTCTAAATGCTCATACAAGCCCGCCTCATATTCTTAGTCAAGAGAGACACGAAAAACTAAGTCAACTAATCATGGCCCTCTCCACCAATAATCGCTCGATGTGTTCTCCCATGTCCACGAGATCGTGCCGAGGTTGAGATGTAGTCCACGTTCTCACATCGTGGCCTATATCCGAGTATCTTGAGATGGTCGCCGTCTTTGGAACCCTATAAATACCCTCAGCAAAGGTAAATTCAGGTAGTGTAATTCACTCTAACAAATACTTGTAACTCACTAATAAAACACTATATTTTCCTTTGCCTGAATACTTTACTGACTCGAATATCAGAATGGCCACACCAGAAAATTTTCTAGAGTCCCACTAACATTTTCATGTTTGAGTATGTGCAGAATACCTGAACTGGTTTCATCATACAAGTTAAGAGTAGTCATAGAGAAAGGACACACTCTAGCTCAGGAACCAACTCACCCAATTTTCCCGGATGCCATCAGTTGCCAAAGATTTATCTCACACTATGGTAGAGATTATGAGGATAATTTTGTTAAAGTATCATTTTCTCAAATCCAAGATGCAGCAGAAGTTTAAAATTTCAAAGAAATTTTAGTTTTGATAATCCAAACATTTTTGGATGTCGTATGATTCAAATACATGCATAGGATTTTTAGAGTTATTGTATTTGTATTCTGAACGTAGGACACCAAACTATTCCTGATTTCAAGCAGAGATAATATTTCTTGTAAATCTCTACGAACAATCTATAGGAAATTGTCTTTCTTCAATCTCCAAGAATTGGGTCTACGATTTAAAGTTGTCTCTTTTCTAGCTCGCATTAGAAAACTAGAAAATATTTGCGTTGAGACGAGATCATTAGAAGAGGACGAGAGTGAGGCTGCACTGTGGCTGGCGGCGATGCACGGTATCGGTGGAAGAGTCTGACCACGAGTCACCTTTGGACGGTTGGTTGTCGAGTGATATGTTTTTGTGTGGAGAGAGAAAAAATCTAACATCTTAATACGACATATATTGTTATATTTATAATTTTTGTAGACTAAGTTAGAATCATATTAGGACTCTAAATTAGAATCCTAATATGACTATGAAGATTGAAACATAACGGGACTCTTACTTTAGGTTTTCACCTTGCCAAAAATTTCCACTATGTTTCATTATCTAAACCAGACATCTACTAGTTGAAGTTGTATTAGAATTCTCCAATATAATTATTCAAATAATACATGTCGAGTTATAATCTCATGCTGTATTTTCATCTTTTGACAATACACGAAATAACTAAATATCTATTAATTAATTACTTTTAGTATGTTCTAGAATATTTCATGATAATTTCACATTGTATTCAAAAGTACTTAACTAATATTTAATTAGCGTATTCTAAATTTACTAATTAAAAAATTGTGATTCCGTTATAATCCTGATCGACTATCAAACAACGTCGATTTGACGAGGATGTGAATCTCGTAATTACAATGAAATGTAAAAATCTCGATCTCTTTTCATAGACTCGTTTTTTCAGGTTCCTATTTTGTAACTCCTTAATTAAATTAGGCAGTTACATTCTCCTCACAAAAATAACAGTCAAGCTAACTTCCACAACTTTCAAATATTGAATACACTTATAAACTTCTTCTTAAGCAATATGTTTGATATCCATCAAACTTAATCATCAAATTTAATTATTTGAATTTGAATATCTGAACGTGAACATATAATTCAATACTTCTGTGACCCTCAGTGACTAAAGGATATAGCTAGTTGTGGGTTCACAAATTTATATGATTCAGAAAAACATTTTTCATTATTCAAGATTACCCTAATTAGCATTATGAAAAGTTGTTTCCTTAGTTGCACATATTATATTACTACGATTTCTCAAAGATATATTATATCATTATTGAATTCATTTGCAACTATTGATATACCAATAATTACAAATTCGATCGAGATATATGTATTGAAGAGATAGTACTGAAGGATCGATTGTGCTAGTGCCTTCGAAGGCATTTCGAACACTATATTCTCCAATGAACTGCAATAGCTCGTGTTCTAAGAATATTAACACCGATGAATTAAATCGAGTTTGGTTAAAACCAAGCGGAAGAAACTCGAAGTAATCCTTTGTGAAGAAGACTCTTATATTAGAAAACATTTTAACTTGTAAACTAAATAACTGAAAAAGGGTAGATTGGTTTTTGCATTAATCAGTTCAGTTATGATGACAACTGAACTGATGGATACTCCAACTGATCCAAGCAGTTTGAAAACAGCAGCAGTTAAGCAGTTAAATACACAAGATATGTTTATAGATGTTCAGAGACTTCAACTGCTTCTACGTCACCCCTTCTACTGCCTCGGGTAGGATCCACTAGAAGACTTTGATTTATAAAATACTTTGTACAAACCCACTCAGCTAGGACTTACACTACTGCTTAAACTGAACTCCTAGCTACGACTGAAGCCAACACCTTCCATCCAACACTTCTCTAATGTCTATGTGTCAAAGACTACATACACAAGTTTGACGTCTTTGTGCAAGACTGTATTTGAGTGGTTGAGAGATTTTGTGTGTGAGAACTGAACAAAGATATTCTCACACACTGAGAGAAAATAAGCTTCTTGACTAAGCAGGTAACACGTTAAAGTGTTCTTCTGGGCTGAATGCTTCTGAAAGCGGATGTGCAATGTGTGTGCCTTTTCTTTTCTCTCTTGAAGAAGCCTTTTGGATTAGTATCTCGTTCTTTTTCTTCAGATTATTCTTCTTATCTTTGTTGAGTCTTCACTGATCTTCTCTTTATATAGGAGGGAAAACTGATCATACACAGAGACTCATTTATTGTATCTGTTGTATCTTGAATTCGTTTCTTGGACTTTGTGTCTCGACTTTTCGACTGCCCTTCTGAAAAGTTTTGTCTTTAATGCTCTGATGCAACGTCCATTATTCTCCTTTGACTGGACAATGGATATGTACCTTCACGCACAGCTGGAATCCACTAAAAGAGTTTGTTTTCATCTACAATTGAAAGATTCTGACTGATGCTTCGAACTGGTCAGCTGAACTGATCTTCAGTTGGGCTAGTGAAATCGGTGGACTCGTCAGTTGAACTGATTTCACTCTCGTTTAGTTGAACTGATCAGATGGGTTTCTTCATCAGTTGACACTCCTTCGGCTGGCCAGGCTTCTGAGGTTCTCTTGCTGAATCACCTATCAACTGGACAATCAGCTGGACTGCTCAATTGACATAGTCATTTAGACTGATTCAGTTTGAGCGATCAGTTCAGTCTTCATCTTGCGATGTAAACATCTCGTTAATAATCCAAGCTTCTGCACACTAAGGTAGATTATTAGTAGCACTAATTAACAAATTTTGTTATCATCAAGATCAAGATTGCGAACTTGAAAATTTCCAACACGTACTGTATTCTAAGCATAACATACTGGTTCTTGCAATCACTATCATTGATACCTAGGAGATCATGGTACGATGCTACTAGACGAATATCTTACTCTGGCCAGAGATTCCTTGCATCATTAACTCATTAGATCACATAAGATATTCACACCTGTAGGTGAGCGGTGAATCCCCAGCTACAATGCATCGGCTCCTACGTGTGTCGAAACTACATCCAACCTCCCCACCTTATGACCCTCATAGAATCGGTAAAAAAATATAAGTGCAGTGCTAGTACGTAAAACCTCCATATTGTCTCGGGTCAAAGGACTAATGTTGTACAACCATAACCGAGGAATAATTCACTTGATAAGTGATAACCATCTGAAAAATATGAGGGATGATTGTTCAGTGTAATCATCATATGATCGTTCATCTGTATGAATAAACATCTCTATGCACATACTAATAAAACACGGTGTTAACATCACAGATGTTAGTCGTCGCGCGATCTTTATCCTTGTTTTAGGTGGGTGAATCGACTAAGAACGAATTTAGAATATACAATGCACTTCATAACTAATTTCATGATTCATGTGACTTGTGGACCTCATGGTACTTATAGTATATTCAATGACTTTATATATGCAGCTTGCATGTGTATACAGATAAAGTAAATGTCATAATTGGATAAATCGTAAAATATTATTAAAATAAAGATTGTGTTACACGAGAGTAAATAAAGCTGAAGCTACAATTTGGCTCGTTGAACACATGTACATATTCTAATAAATTTTCCTATGTTACAAAAATTACTTGTGTTTTTATAGTTGTAGTCGTTGTATCAATTTGCTAATGGCATATATACATAAGATGGATATTAAAAATGCCTCGTTAGATGGTGATCTTCAAGGAAAACTTTAGACTATCCCTCTCTTGGTGTTTCTCATAACACCAGACAGATTTACAAGCATAAAATGTAAGAAAATTGTGACCCGTAAAATAAACGTGTTGAAAATGACGACGGTCATTGCCAACAATTGTTGAAAAATTTGTGCACGGCAGCCTCAAATTTTGAACATAGATATGCGTATACAAATTTGGTTTGAATCTCGAGCTCCCAAAACACTCGGTGATGGTATGAGTGTGCCTATAAATACCGAAGGCATTGAGGTCCCTAAACACACAATCTCATACAGAAAATACATTATCTAAAGGAGTGTTGAAGTATTTAGAAGGCTTCAATCGAAAAGAAATCAGAAAGCTTCAACAAATTTTCAATGGCCGGAGGTAATTCTCGATCCGCTTCCGCATATATTTTTTCATGTTCATGTATACGTAAAAAACATGATTTTGAGAAAAATTCTGACATTTGGTATCAGAACAATGATACTTCTGCCTTTTTTTTTATTTGCGTGATAAGCTTGAAGTTTGGATATGAACTTTAAGAAAGTTTACGTACCTGAAAATTTCTTCGGAAAATTTCTTCACGTTGCACTTCGGAGTTCTCGGATGAGATCTTGAAAATTGTATAAATTTTCTGAATTTGAAAATTAAAGGAGAAATTTGATATATGGAGAGCAAATTTTTTCGAAAGAAAATTTGCGAAAGAACAATTACAGAAGAACAGATGAAATGAAATGTTATACAATCAATAATTTCAACGTTCATTGCATTGTAATAATTGAACGACAAGGGTCTAATTGAATGAGAGGAGACCCACATGCAAGCTAAGTCTTCAATTATAAATCTCTTCAATTGATTGACGGAGGTTATTAATTTTTTTTTTTTAAAAAATTTATTAATTAAGTGGGACCCACATATATTGATTGTGCATGTGTGATGTGTCGGTTAAAATATATGTGTATATATATATTTATTTATTTTATTATTTTTAATAATAATAATAATAAATAAATAATATGTTATTAAGTTATATGTGTAATTTGGTATACATATAGCATTTGGTTAAATAATTTGTACACATTAAAATATTTCCAAATTCAGTGCAATTTTCAATACATGTTTAGAAATTATTTTTGCATGTTAGATAATGTCAAAAATTACGGATAAGTGTTTGATTTGTACATGCAAATTTAATATTGTGTTTGCATTTATTCTTGAAATTTAAATGCAAATTGTATTGAAAAATATTTTTGAAAATCAATATTCACATTATGTTCATATTAAATTATATTGAGATGAACATGTCAAGTAAGATGTGAACATAATATGATAAAATATTTCAGATATTCACAAATGAACAAATAATCCTCACTTTATCACTACTCTGATAAAAGAGAAAAACTGATGAGGAGCCCACATTTTTATGTAAATGTGATCCTCACTTTATCACTACTCTGATTGAAGAGAAAAACTGATGGGGAATGTAATTGTTCATATTAAATAAAAATGTGAATATAAAGTTATTTAATATGAAAAATTTTGGCTTATAAAGATTCACATAAATGTGGATAATTAAGTTGAATAATAATTATAAGGTGACGTAAGAAAACATGATCTGAGGGAGTTCTTCATAGACCGATTTAAACTGCCTTGACTAGCCACTGGTCTCCCTGAGGAACGTTGCTCTGTCCAGGAGTTGGGTATTTAAAAGGCCTTAGCACTACATATCTTTCCTGGGAGCACTCATGGAAAGTGTTGATTGCGAAATAATTATTATATAAAGCATTAAGTAAAGCCAAAATTTTGTCCAGTGAACCGTATAATTTTAAATAATTGAGGAATAGCCACAACATCCTTAATTATGAAAAATTATGCATTAAGTGGATTTGGATCACTAATGGACATCAATTGTAATTAATTATATAAACATAATAAAATTTACTCCACATGGATTTTTATTATATTTATATAACTAATTAGGTTAAAATATCAAATTATATTTTTCTTAATTTACCCACAGGAGTTAAGGAAAATACATTTTGATAGTTTTATCATAAAGTTAGAGAAAAATCTTATTGAATTAAAATTTTAGCCCACAGGCAAATTTTATGTCACTAGATTTTTCAAACATGAATTACATTGGTAAAACATGATATTGTCTCAAAATTTTAAGCATATGATATTTTGTGCAGTTATGCAACCTGCGATTTTTTCTGATATGAAATGTGACATTCCCGAACTAAAGGGCGACAACTATAAAATATGGAAAGAAAGAATTCTTCTTCAATTAGGGTGGATGGATATTGATTATGCTATACGGAAAGACGAACCATCTGCTATTACTGAAAACAGCATTCCGGATGATGTTGATCTTTATGAAAAATGAGAGCGATCTAATCGACTCTGCGTAATGTTCATAAAGACCAAAATCTCTGCTGGTATGCGTGGTTTTGCCGATCAGCATAATAATGTCAAAGAATTACTGAAGGCTATTGATGAACAATTTCAGTCTTCAGATAAGGCACTTGCAAGCACCCTAATTATGGAATTCTCTTCATTAAGGCTCACCAGTGTGAGAGGTGTGCGAGAGCACATAATATAAATGCGGGACATAGCGGCTCGACTAAAGACACTTGAAATGGAAATGTCTGAAACTTTTCTTGTGCACTACATTTTATGCACTCTTCAACAACAATATGGACCCTTCAAAATTTCCTACAACACACATAAGGATGAATGGTCGATTAATGAATTAATGACCATGTGTGTTCAAGAGGAAGGAAGGTTGTTGATGGAAACAAGTGATAATGTCTTTATGACTACACAAGGAAAATTTAAGAAACAAGCCAAAGTCAAGGGAAAAGGGAAAGGAATTAATAATTCCACCCCAACCTGACATCAAGAAAGAATCCAAGTGTTTCTTCTGTAAAAAGACGGGACACATTAAGAAGGATTGCAATAAATTTAAGGAATGGCTTGAAAAGAAAGGTATTCCTACTTCCTTTGTCTGTTATGAATCTAATATGGTTAATATGATTTATAACACACGGTGGATTGATTCTGGTTCTACAATTCATGTTACAAATACCTTGCAGGGTATGCAAAACCTAAGGAAGTCAATAGAAAATGAGCGAAGCATCTATTCAGGAAACAAGATGTCTTCGTATGTGGAGGCTGTTGGGACTTGCTGTCTAATGTTGAATAGTGGTTATATTTTAAAATTGGAAAAGACCTTTTATGTTCCTAGTTTTTCTAGGAATTTAATTTCAGTATGAAAACTTGTACCTTTTGGTTATTCATTCAGTTTTTGGATAAATCAATAAATTTGTTTTATAAATCAAATCTTATTGGAAATGGTACAATGGTTGATGGTCTTTTCTCTATTTCTTTACAAAATAATAACACCACTATACATGTTCAGGGAGGTATTAAAAGATGTGTTATAAATGAAGATTCCTATATATTATGGCACAGGAGATTGGGACACATCTCCATAGAGAGAATTAAAAGATTAGTAAATGATGGAGTACTTAGTACTTTAGATTTTACTGATTTTGAGACTTGTGTGGACTACATTAAGGGAAAGCAGACCAATAAGTCTAAAAAAGGTGCCAAGAGGAGTACAAAAATATTAGAAATCATACATTCAGATATTTGTTGTCCAGATATGGACATGCAAAGTCCGAAATACTTCATCTCTTTCATTGATGATTACTCATGATACATGTATATCTACATGCTTCATAACAAAAACGAAGCACTAGATATAAAGGCCTAAAAATCCTTTCTTTGAAAATTTGCGGGAAATTTAAGATTTTTCTTTTAAAATAAATGGAGTGCCTCATTCATACCAAAAACTGATAAAATGTTTAACGTTCAAAATAGCAGCGGAAGAAATTATTACTTGCCAAAATAACAAGTTAAAGTATTCAACAACTGATAAAATATCTGAGCATCAAAAGAAAATGGCAAGTGCTGAAACTGAGGTCCTCGGGTGCCACTACTGCCGACCCAAGCTAGCTCACTGGTCCCCGCCCTCGATCCCAACATCATCAGTACCTACAACAATCAAGTCTAGTGAGTCTAAAGACTCAACATGCATATATCGTAAATAACGAGTAAATAATATAGTAAAATTTCATGGGATAAAAATATCATGTCATGAGGCATACGTGAAAATAACTTGTCATGAGCAATTATAATACGTGCATAGCTGAACTGAAAATCATAGTGAAACTGTTTGCTCCTTAGAGCCCTGTACTGAAATAGCTTGTAATAATTTTCTGGTGAGATTATGGTCTATGCAAGTGGTCCCTGAACTGAACTGAACTGAGCTGACCGATACTGGGACCGGATTTAATACTGATAGTAAAGTGACCACAAGCAATATCGCATAAATCTCAAAAATTTGTATTTTATGCACGTAATATAATGAAATAGCTGAATTAAATATCCTGTACCCATTTACTGTTTGGATTGGATCGCTCCCAGGCTCGCTGCAACCTAAATATGCCATGAAAAATATGCAATAGATTTATGGCACCAAACTATGCAATAACCTTCAAAAATGTGACAATTACGCCTACCGACTTCGTATTTAATCATCACTCCGAACCAACCCGAACCAACACTGAACCATCATGTAGTCATGATTAAAATACGCCTAAAATGATAAAATAATGCTCCTAAAATGGTGAGGGCCGAAATCTAGGTGAATGGAGGCCAAAACATGAAACGCTCTTTCGAGAGTCAATTTGGCACATCGCACCGTAAATTCTCGTACGACCTCAAAAATGATCCGAATGACGAACGGTCAAAAACATGACCTTTCCAACTCAATTAGGCATTGTCCACTCCAAGGCCATAGGTTAAAAGCCAACCGAGAACTCGAACGAGCCACCGAACCGACGCAGCAAGCTGCTGTCCAGAAATTCCAGCAGCTGCACTTGGGTTGCTTGTGTCGTTTGAGAGGCTAATGGCCATTGGGGCTTGAACCACCGACCAAAACCTCTTACCAACATCCCAAGGAATGATTTGAACCATGGCTATGGGCCCTAGGCCAGCTAAAATTCACATCACACCATAACTCAACCGAAGGATCCAACCGAGAACACCCTTGTATGCGCAAGGTGTTTCTCTTCGTTTGCTGTCATGGATCGCCCCAGGGGCCATTTGATTGACCATGGTACGATCTAGACTTCATGGGGCATGGTGTGAACCGTGGCTAATGGTAAAGAACCAACCAAGATCCACACTAACACCATACGACTCAACTACACTTGCTAGAAAATCAAAGGGGCCGAGAAAGGGGAGGGGCTGTTCTTGCGTTTGATTTTAAAACCGATGCACCATGGACCAAGTCACCAAAAGGGCTACTTAGTCACGTCATAGACATGCTAGGGAAGTGATCTAACCATGGCTATAGGCCTTGGGGCAGCCATGATCAGATTCATACCCATTTGACAGCAAAACTGAATTTTCGAAGACTCAAGTGGCAAGCATGGAACGTTGCTGTCATTTTCGTGTTTTCCAGCGTGCATGGGGTTGAATGAGTGGTCCAACATGATCCTAATGCATCCTATTACATGTCTAGATGTCGCCTTGGGAGCCTCGAATCGAACCAATACCTGAAACCATGGAAACAAAAGAAACCGTGAAGCTTGTCATGGAACCGAAAATTCTGCATGTTTAATTTTCTGAAAATTGTTGGTACATTTCGGTTTTAGCATGAAAGTGATGATCATGAAATGTAAAAATAATGCTAATATGGCTTGATTGGAGAGTCAAGGAAAAATATATGCATGCCTGGTTTCGTTTTGAAAGAAAACGAAAGAATGAGACGATCCGGCGCGGAGGTGGTGGAGCGCTTTCTTATCTTGCTTCTTGCTCGATTTTTCTCTCTTATTTTCTCTAGTGCTAGCCACGATTTTTCTCTCAAAAATATGGTTAGGAGAGATGGAGATCCAATAATAAAGAGATACCAAGGGTATGACCAAGTCTCCTCTTTTTAAATTTTGAATTTGGTTTTTCTTACATGCTAGATGTAGGTTGATTATGATCTAATATTAATTAATTAAGGGTGATTAATAAATGAAAAGATTATTAAGTTAATGGGTGGCAAGGAAAGGGTCAAAGGTGAGTTGGCATAGACTTGTTGTCTCACTAAGGGGGGTGGCCGAAATTCACAATAAAATGAAGGGAAATTGTTGTTTAGTTACTAAATTTATACCCCTTAAAAGCCTCACTTATCTTTTAAATAATTTAGTGAACTAACCCCTTAATTAAGGAACTTAAATGAATTTATTTTCTACTCACCTCAAATAACTAAAATAATTCCTTAAACTTCCTTAATAACTTAAATGAACTTACTTGGTAGCTAAAATAAATTCTGGAAATGTTTCTGAATCTTAAATTTTTATCTCTAAACTCCAACTCCAGTCCGGCCTCACTGAATTAACTGAAATGATAAAAATTAAACTACTACGGAAAATAATTAAATTAAAGCAAGGCATTTAAATACTAATGCAATAAAATCATTTTAATTTAAATATTAGAATTATGCATGGCTTATACGTAGTCCAATTTACGGGTTCTACACTAGAAGTCTTTAAGGTTTTTAAGGCTGAATTGGAGAAGCAATGTGGAAAACATATTAAGATCGTGAGAACTGATAGAGGTGGAGAATATTATGGTAGATACACTGAGAATGGACAAGCACCTGGTCCGTTTGCGAAGTTTCTCCAAGAACATGAGATTGTTGCCCAATATACTATGCCTGGTTCTCCGGACCAAAATGGTGTAGCTGAGAGGAGAAACCGAACATTATTGGACATGGTGAGGAGCATGTTAAGTAGCTCAAAACTTCCTAAATCCTTGTGGACTGAAGCTCTTAAGACAGCTGTGTATATATTAAATCGAGTTCCAACTAAGGCTGTCCCAAAGACGCCATTTGAGTTATTTAAAGATTGGAAACCGAGTTTGCAACATATACGTGTTTGGGGCTGTCCTTCAGAAATAAGAGTTTACAACCCACATGAAAAGAAACTGGACCCAAGAACTATAAGTGGATATTTCATTGGGTATGCCGAAAAATCCAAAGGGTACAGATTCTATTGTCCATCTCACAACACTAGAATTGTGGAACCAAGAAATGCAAAATTTCTTGAAAATGACTTGATTAGTGGGAGTGATCATAACATAATTTTTAAGAATGATCACGTTAATGCACAACCCTCTTATTCAAATGACAGATTGGTCGTTATTCACACCCCTCAAGACCAAATGGGTGTTAGACAACCAGTTACTGAAGTTCCACAAATTGCTGATGAAAATCCAGTAGATCAAGTTGTCAATGAAGAACAACAAGAAATTGTTGATCAACCAAACAACCTTAGGAGATATACTAGAATAAGGAGATCAGCAATATCTAGTGATTATGTTGTGTATTTACAAGAATCGGGATTTTAACATCGGAGCCGGAAATGATCCTGAAACGTTTTCACAAGCCATGAGTTGTAATGAGTCAAAACTATGGTTTAATGCTATGAAAGAAAAGATGAATTCTATGGCAGTTAATGGAGTCTGAGATCTTGTTCAGTTGCCTGATGGTGTAAAAGCCATTGTATGTAAATGGGTCTTCAAAACAAAGAAAGACTCATTATGCAACATTGAAAGGTATAAAGCAAGACTCGTAGCTAAAAGATTCACTCAGCAAGAAGGAATCGACTACAAGGAGACTTTTTCTCCTGTATCTAAGAAAGATTCTATCCGTATCATTCTAGCATTAGTTGCACATTTTGACTTAGATTTACAACAAATGGATGTGAAAACGGCTTTTCTCAATGGAGAACTAGAAGAAGAGGTTTATATGAAACAACCTGAAGGATTCTTCTCTAGTAATGGTGATCAATTGGTTTATAAGCTTAAGAAATCTATATATAGATTGAAACAAGCTTCCCGTCAATGGTATTTAAAATTTCATGATGTTATCTCTTCATTCGGATTTGTTGAGAACCCCATGGATCAATGTATATACCAGAAGGTCAGTGGGAGCATGATTTGTTTTCTTATTCTATATGTAGATGATATATTACTTGCAACCAATGATAAATGTTTGTTATATGAGGTGAAACAATTCCTCTCTAAGAACTTTGATATGAAGGATATGGGAGATGCATCTTATGTCATTGGCATTAAGATACATAGAGACAGAATTCGAGGTATTCTAGGTATGTCTCAAGAAACCTATATCAACAAAGTTTTAGAGAGATATCAGATGAAAGATTGTTCACCAAGTATAGCTCCCGTTGTGAAAGGCGATAAATTCAATTTGAGCCAATGCCCAAAGAATGATTTAGAGCGGGAACAAATGAAAAACATTCCTTATGCTTCTGTTGTCGGAAGCTTGATGTATGCTCAGGTTTGCACTAGACCTGACATTGCATTTGTTGTTGGGATGTTGAGAAGATATCAGAGTAATCCAGGTTTAGACCATTGGAAAGCTGCAAAGAAAGTCATGAGGTACCTTCAAGGGACCAAAGATTATATGCTTATGTTCAGACGAACTGAGAATTTGGAAGTAATTGGCTACTCTGATTCAGACTACGTTGGCTGCATTGACTCAAGAAAATCCACTTCAGGATATATTTTCATGCTAGCTGGTGGAGCTGTATCTTGGAGAAGTGCAAAGCAGACATTGACTGCTACTTCCACTATGGAAGCAAAGTTCGTAGCCTGTTTTGAGGCAACCTCACATGGTGTATGGTTGAAGAGTTTCATTTCAGGGCTTAGAATTATGAATTCTATATCTAGGCCATTAAGAATATATTGTGACAATTCAGCTGCTATTTTTATGGCTAAAAATAACAAAAGTGGTAGTCGAAGCAAGCATATCGACATTAAGTATTTAGCCATACGAGAACGTGTTAAAGATAAAACCATGGTTATCGAGCACATTAGCACTGAATTGATGATTGCAGATCCTTTGACTAAAGGCATGCCACCATTGAAATTCAAGGATCATACAGAAAGAATGAGACTTGGTTCTTTTATGTAATTTTGTTGTAAAAACAAAATTAATGAAACTCATTAAGTTATGATATTTTTCATATTCAGTTATGTACATATTCAGTTATCATGAAAAATATCAATAAAGTTGGACCTCGAATAAACATAGGGTTTATTCATTAAGTTATTTGAGAGATATAATACATTGTGATACATGGAAGATAATAATCGTTTTTAGATGACCTATCGACATGATTCATGTATTTTAATTTCTCCTATGATAAATAAGATATACGGGTCAAGTGGGAGAATGTAAGAAAATTGTGACCCGTAAAATAAACGTGTTGAAAATGAAGACGGTCGTTGCCAACAATTGTTGAAAAATTTGTACACGGCAGCCTCAAATTTTGAACATAGAGAAGCGTATACAAATTTGATTTGAATCTCGAGCTCCCAAAACACTCGGTGATGGTATGAGTGTGCCTATAAATACCGAAGGC
The DNA here is from genome assembly GCF_022965805.1 of Primulina eburnea. Classification (NCBI taxonomy): domain Eukaryota; kingdom Viridiplantae; phylum Streptophyta; class Magnoliopsida; order Lamiales; family Gesneriaceae; genus Primulina; species Primulina eburnea. The sequence goes on from NC_133113.1 coordinate 26,019,935, forward strand.
ATTGAGGTCCCTAAACACACAATCTCATACAGAAAATACACAATCTAAAGGAGTGTTGAAGTGTTTAGAAGGCTTCAATCGAAAAGAAATCAGAAGGCTTCAACAAATTTTTCAATAGCCGGAGGTAATTCTCGATCCGCTTCCGCATATAATTTTTCATGTTCATGTATACGTAAAAAACATGATTTTGAGAAAAATTCTGACATAAAAATGTATTAATCATAACTTAAGTCCTAGTTTGAGAAGATTTTTGTTGCAACGACTTCACTTGATTTTCACTGTAATAACCATACGAAATTTGAAATAGCTATTCGTTTTTTTTTTTTCAAATTAAATATTTGTATCAAAATTCTATAAAATTTTTGAAATTAAATATTTGTACCATAACTCAACATTTTATTGAAGGTATTGTGGTAGATTATTCTTCTAAAGCCTATCTTCTCTCACACTGACATGATATTCGGTATTCCTCTTCAAATGGGATACCTTTCATAAACCCTATTTATTTATTTTTTGATGACATGAAAACCCGCAACCGCTATCCTTCGATACTCAATAAGTAAACCCTCGAACTAACACAATAGCATATAGATCCTATTTTGCATCACAATATTGTTGTTAACTTGGTTTATTGACTACCACATGTCCAAATATAGCTAAGGTTCATTTGTGATCAGTCAATTTTTTACTTCTCCTACTAAAGTTCATTGGGTTGTTTACATAATATTCCATGTTATCTTCGGGCGAGTCTTCTATTTTGATGCACTCCATACTTCGATGTCGCTTAGACCTCTACTTTGTATGAACACTTAACTAGGTTTCGTTTTCTTGAATTCTTTTGTTTTGGATTATTTCGATTGGTCTTTTGCATTAAATATTCTAACAAAATTAATATATAATTCAAATCTTTTAAATTATCGAATAAAAGTTTGATGTCAGGTACCATTGCTTTTTTAATTAAAAAAAAGTCATAATTATTCAACTTTCAATTCATGTACTCGAAGATTGTGTTGTGCATGCCACAGTATAGATTTAATAAACACTAGACGAACACGCCAATCTTTTAGAAAAAGAAATGGTTTTTTACTCTTTCCAAGGCAGTCAAAATAGTAATGCATGAACTCAAGAAACCCTGAAAATATTGAAAAAGAAAATACTACCAAGAAACAAATTACTTTCCGACATTATCTCCATCCTATCAACTTTTGAGAGACCAAACACTTGGGATTTGGGGGACCTAGCTAGACTGTCTTTACATTATATATATATATATATATATATATATATATATATATATATATATATATATACACGACCATGGTTCACATCATCAATTGGACGATTACGATTACGATTATGATTATGGCTCGACTAACCAACAAGATAAGATAATGGTTACGGTTATGGTTATGGTTATGGTTACGGTTAACCAGCAATTAGGATTATGTAATATGGAATGATCGAAATTATAGCATTTATTAATTTGATTAATATAAATAAATTATAACACCTAAGCGGATAGCCCAATAGAAAGTTATCATTCAAAACAAATGTTAAAAGTTCGATTCTACATCTACTAAAAAGAAGTAGAAAATATTTTTAAAAAGGGAATTAAGGGTTCAAACTCACCCAAGTGGTCACCCCTAAGAGAACATTATAGATTTGAAATCCATCAAACTAATTAAATACAACATTAATTAATTGTTTATCGGCTAATTAAATGGTTAAATTTTTTTAAAATAGTTTTACAAAAGTCGGAATTTAAATATTTGGTTAAGTAATTAGTTTCAAGTAATTGCATGATTTAATATTTATCTGATTTTGACACCCCTAATTTTCTTCGCTTGTGAATGCGTATTTCGCCATTTGCCTCTGAATTTTGTCTTTTTACCTTTTTTACTTTTTAATTATGTTATCAATATAAAAGACACACTATTAAATTAAATTATATTTTTCTCTCTTGGTTTTAAATTTTAAGTCAATTAATAAAATTATATATAAAAATTTAGTTTGTTATAATCAAGTCGGACAAAATTCAATTACTAAAATTTTAATAAAAACAATAATAATAAAGAAAATATTTTTTTGTAAAAAATATATCAATATCTGGACAAATACAATGCCTCATTTATTATAAAGAAATAATATATCAAAGTCATGGTATAATGTCCCATATTATATACACGACAAATACAGTAAGTATGCATTATCATTATTCACTATTACAAATAAATAAGCATTAGACACACAAAAAGTAACCATATGTTCTCTTTGGTGTGACTTTGTTTAAAAAAATTTGAGAATATATTTATTACGGTTCAGTCGGAACGCGAAATTTTGTTTCGAATTTAAAATTTTAATATCATATAAACTATAAATCATCGACCCCGAAACATGTTTTCGACTTATGTTATGTTGATGTTTTATTTGTTTATACGAAAATATGAAATTTAAAATCTAAATTTTATATGGAGTATGTCTTCAGTGAGATAGTTTCACGAATCTTTATTTGTGAGATATGTTAACAATACTGATATTCATAATAATAAAAATAATATTTTTAACATAAAAAATAATACTTTTTCATGTCGTAGTACAATTTTGGTTTTTTATATGAGGTATAAATCCTCGACGCATCGAATTTTCTGAGGTTTGGATTTGTTAATGTATTAATGACTTTGTACAAGAATAAGAGAGTAAAATGGAAGAAGAATAGAACTAAAAGTGAGTTTCCATTTTCCAATAGCAGTTTTGTTTGCGAGTACAGACAGAGACAGAGAGACAGAGACAGAGAGACAGGGTCAGAGAGGACCGTAAATACACGAAAATGGTGGGAATGAGATGAGAAGAGAAGGGGGAGGCGTGTGTCTCAAGTCCGCCAAAGCTGCAGGAACAAGCATTCGCACATCCGCTGCGTGTGACTGAATGAATCATCTTCTGGTGTTGGAAAATTTCAATGGGTCGGTACATCGTCGCGCGTAACCTGTTCCCGTGAGTTGAAAATCTCAATGCTGTTTCTTCGACTGGTTTTCTGGGTGTGAGAGAGTGTGGTTACTACTGCATGGGGAGCATAATGTGTTTCTTCTGATTGCGGTTCTTTCTTGAAGATTTTGTCTTTGTGGTGGCCTTTTGGGTTGTGGTTTTCGTCGATAGTGTATTTGATTCAGTGATTGTCTGGGGTGCGGAACTTTGGGGAATGTTTCAGTGAAAGCTGAGGGATTTCGGAGTTTCAGTGAAAATCTTTTTTGGCCTGATAGCTATCGATTACGTAAATGAGTGAAAATCGGGATTACACGGATGGCGGCTGTCCTTACCCTGTCTCTGAGGGTTTTATGGATTTCTTTGGGGCCGCTTCATCGGCGGCACATTATGTACACATGGGACCGATGAATGATCAGGTGATTTCCTTATTTGAATTTGAAATCGAGCACTACTCACTCTATGGATGGAAACATGCCTACTCTTCTGCTATGTTTGTTCTTGCACAACGATTATCTTTTTCCCAAGAATGACAAGTGCTGTGTGCAAAAGGAAGAGGGGACTTGTGGGTTTGTGGGGAGGCAATGTCGTAGATAATCAATTCTGTTGGTATTAATTAAGAATTTTCTTCTATTCTATAGAACCTAGACCACAATTTAGACAATAAAGTTGCTGTGTACCAATGGTGATACTTTGTAAATAATTGGGCATCACACGAGGCCTTTTAAATCACTCCACATTGTATTTTTGATGGTTCATTCTCGGGGTATTCAGTTGCTTCGAAATCGGATGTTCTCTATATACTGATTTGAATACGGCTTTAGATGATGAAGAAATTTACTGTCCGCCTTTTGTTCAGGAACCTGCATATTGGTCAATGCACATGAATTCTTCGTATGAATTTGGTTCGGAAAGTACGTCTTATTATGGTGGCTACGGAGAAAATCCAGGAGTGGATTTTAGCCGGAGGGCTTGGGAATACCCTTTAATGATGAATGCAGAAGAACCTATTGCAGTGGGTATACCATCACAACAAGATATGGTTTCCATAGTGCATCCTATTGCAGAGGAAAGTAAGTTTCGTTTTCATTTTCCGTTTCCTTTCCTGATGATGGGAACGGTGAATTTGATTGATCAAGTTAGTTTGAAAAGACTTGATTTATCTTGCCCATTTTCGAGTTCTGAGCAAGTTGTTTTTCTCTTTTTTAACGCCCTCTTTCATTGTTTCCAAAACATCAGGTGCAACAAATAATCAAGATGATCCCGATACTCAGGTTAGCATTTTAATTTTCGTGGTTGAACATGTTTGTATTCAAATGAATGACAAATACTAAACGGCGTGAGCTCTACACTTGAGCAATCTGGAACCCATTACATAAGTTGAATGTCTTATTTGTTCTGTGGATTTGTGATTTATAGAAATGCTGAAAAAACCTAGTTTCTTATCTCTTGGTATGGAAATTAGATAACCTTGAGTTTAAGTTTTGGATTTCATAAAGACTAAGATTGTGGGAGTTTCGAAAGCATGGACTCCTAGAAATATATTAGAAACTAAAAGCAACACAAACATGGGGTGTCTAGGACCTTGGAGGTGCAGAATATCGATGGAATCCTGTTTGATTGAAAATGTAAAATTTGATATTAATTTACAAAAGTGAATTTCATATTCTGAAAATATACTCAAATCGAGGTCGATGTTAATTTGATATGAGTATCATTTCTAATGTACAAGAAAAATAATTATCTAACACAAGGTCAAATTTTCACACAATTGTAATTCAAAGTGATATAATTATGAGCTAATAAATATGTTAAACTTCAATTCTGTGAAATATAATTCATCACATAAATGCATTTTCTCATGCCTTTCTAATGTATTGTATCTTGTCTTTGTTTTATTTTAATCATATGTATAAATTTTATATCTTCTATTATAGTTTTTTTATCATAAACGGTTAGGCAATAGAGATTTTTGAAAAAAAGTCGACGTTTTGATTTCATTATAATAATTAAATCTTCTCATATGCGTTATTTTTTACTATGTCATTCAATTAGAATATATGTGGAGATCTATGCATTTTCTTTTAAGTTATCGGTTTTGATTCGATTTTAATTCACTGTGAAGCCATAATTCTTTCTTAATACCGGAGATGCATGGGATGAACCGATGAAATTTTTTAATGGTTTCTAGTCAATCAGATTAATTTGAAGCTCGTCACGGGACCGTCATCACTATACTCTTCCCCTAAAAAATTTTAAGTTGAGACAAAAACAAGTTCCATCTTCTTGCATGTGCATTCGTGACTTTCATTATTAACTGAAGTATGTTCAGAAAGGTTTGGAAACATTTTTTCTGCATACCGACCTTGGATAATGATAGATACTGATGGCTTAATGCCTAAAACTGTTGATTGGTTTTCCAAATTTTGTTATACATGATATCCACGTAGTTGAAAAAAGTGTGCCGCCTAGGCGCAAGGTGCAACCTACGCCCTTGGGTAAACCACCCAGGCGCTGACCTTGCAAGAGGCGAGCCCAGGCGCAAGCCTCTGAGGCGAGAAAAAGCGCGCTTCTGTGAAAATTGTTTGTGAGCAATTTTTTTCCACTTTAACATAACTCAAGACCAATAAGATTAAGCCCGTAACCTTTTAACTATTAGAAATCCTTGCATTTATGTATTGGCCGACTTTATTCCATCAATCTCTAAATGCAGAGTGCTGTCTTTCTCCTAATTTTAATCTGCACAGCCTTTTTTTTCTTCTCTTTGCAATTTCTATTACAGTGCTTCTATATTACTTCTTTAATTGTTGCAGTGCTATCTTTCTTTTGTTTTTTTTCTTTATTTTATAGGTACTTGAGCATATTAGCCCTCAATCCTTTCTTTATGTTTTTTTAATGCAATTTAATTCCAAGATCTATCCAAATTTTCATCTAATGTTTTCTTTAAGAAGAAAAATAGGGCTAACGATTAGGTAATTGGTTTTTTTTAAAAAAAATTACATTGTGTATTTGCTAATGAATTTTTTTTAAAATTTTAAGTATTGTTTAATATTCTATGAAATCTATTGCTCTGTATATAAAATTTAGTTAAATCCACCTTAAATATGTGAATTCTAAATTTATGCTTAACACACCTTACTTTGAAGCGCCTCAGGCTACAGGATACTTGTGTGGGTTACTGCGTCTTGCGCCTTAAATAACTATAGATAGCCCTATCGCTTTCTGCATTAGTTTTTGAAGTTCATATTTTGTTTGTATTATTTCAGGTCGTATGGCAAGATAATATTGACCCTGATAACATGACTTATGAGGTAGAGGAATCCTCCTTGCCTTGTATCCATTCCTCTACAGCTTTTCTTTATTAACCCATACTCTCCATCTTTATATTTATTGAAAGAATATTTAACTCTAACGTGAGGGCTGCTCCCGTACGATGACCTTTTCCTTTTTAACCCGGCTATTTAAGGCTGTAAACACACGATATGACTGTAAAGCAAATGATCTCAGCTTAGGTATGATGCTATGAAGTTTAATTGGAGGATTACAGTTTGCTTATGAAATCAAAGAAAAATAGATGCTATGTATGTTATTACTATTATTATTTTGACATTTCCACATGTCTGCTGAATATGCACTATGCATCATGCTCTGAAGAGACTTTAAACCACAGCCTTACAAGTTATTGCTGGAAAACACATAATTTACATTCCGAGGCCACTTTTCTTAAGTTAACCTGAGAGAGCAACATTTACGTGGATTATATCCACTGATTCATGTTTTATCCATGTAGGAATTGCTCGACTTAGGAGAGGCAGTTGGAACTCAAAGTCGAGGACTCTCACAAGATGTTATCGATCTCCTTCCAACGTCAAAACACAAATCTGGGGGAATTTTCTCAAGAAGAAAATCTGGTGACAGGTGATTATCTGTGCGTGTGTTTCTTTTGTCATTGTCATAGTTTCTTATTTTAATCATGTCGTCCTTGCTGTGTTGAATAAAATCCTCTTGTTGACTAAATGATATCCCTGTTTCTTAATTGATAACTTCTGGCATGTGAGGAAGTTATTTTATCCAAAGGCTTTTCATCAGCACATAAAAAGATTCTTCTTGCTGTGATGCTATTGATATTATGAATTTTTACTAGCATGAATCAAGCAAAATTGATTTAAAACAAAAATTGAACAAAGCAAGTATGGACATGGTAGACTTGATCGATATGTGGAAAGTGATAGAATAAGAGAAAATGGTATTTTATGAAAAAGACAAACTGAATTCTTCATTTCCTCTGCCTCTTGGTAGACTTGATCAATAACATAATAGTCCGGACTGTGGCAATTGCTTTTAGTTGATTCAGTTATCAATAAATGAAACTGCCAGATTCTAAATCGTTATATTCGTAGAATTTTCTGTTTGTAAGCTGTAATAGTCTATTCTGTTTCAGAAACAGATGTATTATTTGCAAAATGCCATACAAACGACGAATTTTCTGTTTCTAAACTGTAACGGTGTGTATTCTGTTTTCAAAAACAGATGTGTTATCTGCCAAATGCGATATAAACGAGGAGACCGCCAAATAAATTTACCATGCAAACATGCCTACCATGCTGATTGTGGCTCCAAATGGCTTAGCATCAACAAGGTAAATTTCGCACTGAGTGCTTATAGAAATACAACTCTGCTCTATCATTCAAATGTTTTTCTTGATAATTCCAAGTTGGTTTAGCTGGTTTGTAAATTTGAGTCTCTCCCATTCTGTTGGATTTGGTCTCTTCTCTCGAACTTATTGCTCAACGGTTTCTCAAAGCTGATTCCGCTTCTTCATTCCAGACATGTCCGGTTTGCAACACTGAGGTCGTCGGTGACGGATTAAGGCATTGATTGAAAAGATGGTTGAATGTTCTTGGTAGAAAGGTTTCATTCCTCTTCGTTCTTCCGAGCTCTCTCTTTAACGGCTAGAAGTAATGCAGATTATTTTACTGTCTTCATTGTGTAGATATTTTATTTTATTGAAAGTGATTTTATGTTTTGCAAGTCTGGAAACTGAATACTGTTCATTTTCATTTTTAAATTAAGCCGATGTTGACACGAAACTCTCACAGTTGGTGGCCTGAAGTTCAAAAACCAAGTAAATTTATATTCGAGCTCATTAACTTGTTTAATTTCCAATGTATATATATATAAATGTATTAAATTTATGGAAGCTTCGAAGTTCGAAAATAAATTTGAGTATGCTCGAGCTTGATTCGAGTTCGATGATTTGGACTACCAATATAATGGAAAACTATTATTGGGCAGCACAATTTAATTGGTAGCTCTTCTTCTGATGCTTTCTGCCGAGCAAGTTAATCCCCCATGCATGCCGCCCATAACTGTCCACTTCTTGAACGTGGATTTGGATCTTCTCTTGTGATTGAAAGCATAGCATCTGGTGGTGTATATTTTTTATATGAGATGATCATCTGAAGAAGCTAACACAGTGTCAGATAAATTTGAAAAAATGTCAAACGAACTGAGATGATCAGTTGATTCATTTCGTGTAAAAAAGTGCACATATGTTGTGTTTTCAGTCACATCAGATGATCCAAATCTCTCGAACGTGTGCTTGGTAACTGGCGAGTGACCTAATCAATGTCTGCTATGTTGCTCGCACAAACATGCCGCTTCTTTTGTATGGCTTTGGAAGCTCGGATGAAACATTTGGCCCATGGTTATATCCAATTGCTTGCCAATAAATTTTAAGAACCTGTTTTTAATATAAAATATTTTAATAAATTATATTAAATTAGAATTAATTGAGAAAATTGAAATCGAAATATGAAGGAAAGGAAAAGTTTGAGAAATAAGAAATGGAGATAGTAGTGGTATCTGTAATAAATTGTGCTAAACAATTGTCACATATTTAATTAATTTTGAAAGTTAAAAAATATAAATTTTATTTTACATATATTCAAAATGTTTTTATATTTTAAAAAGTACCAAATTCAATATTTTTTTAAGCTTTGTATTCTAAAAATTATCATTTTTTTAAAAGAGTTATTTTAAGCACTATATATTTGGTGATCCAAGTATTTATTTATTAAAAGAAGTTTGATTAAGTATATAAATATCATTAATTAGAGATAAATTTAAATTTCAAACTCTATTTTTGTAACTGATATCAGTTAAAAATGTGAGCAACATTTGATCAACAATCATTTAAATTCATATTGTTTAATGTAACTCAACTTTGTTTCATAGTATATATTCTCCACAAAATCCAGAATTTTACCAAATTTCAATTTCATAGATCATTCAATAGATCTAAATTTTATGTCCGTTTTGTAATCGAGAACGAATTCATGGTTATTTTTTGGCTATATAGTTTATTGTTTTATCTCATATTTTGTTTTGATTGCGAGTTCTGTAAGCTCTTCTTCGTTTTTTCCAGAGTATCTCGTTGATCAACCGATATTTGAAACTAAGTTTTTCTGATACACGGATTGAATCATAATTTATGTTTAGACTCATGATCTAAATCCCAATTAATCCTAACATTAATTCTTGTTTCATCAAAACGTGTGTATGAAGCAAACGATATATCCACCAGCAACTTCCCTTCATTTTGAAGTCGTTGAAAAAGCGACTTTAATTTGATTGTAAATCGTCATTGTTCCATAGAAACTATATCAAACCTATGATCACGACATGTTGTAATATCCTTCTCGAAATTGTATTAATTACTCTACATATAATTTGCAACATAGTACTCACTAAGATGTCCTGGTCAAAACCTTAAATTACTCTACGACATATAATTTGCAACAATGCACAATTATTTCGATACACGCGGTTAAAGTTATTATTATAAATAACAGTAGGTCTCTCGTGAGACGGTCTTCCGAATCTTTACCTGTGAAGTTTGCTCATATTTACATTAATAATAAGTCATATATTTGGCATAAAAAATAATATTTTTTCATGGATAATTCAAATAGGAGATTCGTCTCACAAAATTAACTCGTGAGATCGTCTCACAGATTTTTGTGTGTATAAATTACAAGTTCATGTTTCCACATCACAATTTAATCCCTTATGATCAATTTCTTTCCTAATTAACCGAGTTAAGATTAATTTCCATTCTTCGTTTCCAATAGTTTTTATGATAATTAACATATCAAAATAGTTTTAATTTGGTCCGAACAATACACACAGAAAAAATAAATATCTCTTATTTTAATCGATATAATTAATTTACCAGCGAAATTGAAAGAACATAACTCCAAATATCTTATTTGAGAATTATATATAATTATAAATTTTAAGAGAAAATATTAAATACAGGTAATTAACTTGATTATACACACATTCAAATACCCCAAATTTTTTTATAATGAAATATAAAAAGGAAATTTAATTACGCTTAAAAAAATCAACATAGTTATGAATATTCCATCAAGAACTAAATATAATCCCAAAAAAATTTCATTAATCAAAAGGTGACAGCTAAACTTTTCTTCAAAAAATAAAAAAGAGTTGAAAACTAAATAGAAATTAACTGTAAAATAAAAAGATTAAGTTGATTTCAAGTTAACCAAATAGTTAGGTACAAGAGTATTTCAGTAAAATATTATAAAATAGGATTGAAAATAACAAGAGGATATATTGCTTCTTCTTTTTTTTTTTCTAAGAACAAGAGGGTTGCATTTGAATTATATTAAAAAGGTGGTGCATTTTATAGGGATTATTTTGAATTTTAATAAAGTTATTGCAATTAGTTCTGTAAACTGATCTATATGTATATATATATATATAGCTGATTATCTCCGGATTAATTTACATGCTCGTCGTAACCTATCTAAAACGACCTAATCCATGAATATATATATATATATATATATATATATATATATATATATATATATATATATATATATAGTCTGATTATCGCTGGATTAATTTAAATTCTCGTCGTAACCTATCTAAATCGACCTAATTAATCCCATGAACAATTTTTTAGATGAGAAATCCGTTTGTATAAACAAAATAGCACCTAGTCTAACACCAGTTTCTGTTAGGAAAACATATATACCAAGCAAAGGGAACAAACGGAAAGATCCGTCAATGTTTTCTTTGTCTTAATATGAAAGAGTACGTTTCCTATATATATATATATATATATATATATATATATATATATAAGTATATTCATTGATCTTTATCTGCATAGATACACATGGGATCTTGAGTAGCTTCTGAGCTTCGTACTTTGGCTTTTCTTTCAATGGAAAATTTCCTCTCAAGTCCAAAGTGTCAACGTCAGCATGCAAAAGATCAACTATACTATACGCATCATGTTTTCTTGAATGGACGTCAATATATGGATTTAGATCTTTCACTTTGTTGAAAACATGCATTTTTTACACGAAATGATCACATGATCATCTCGTTTTATCTGACAACTTTTTAAACTTATCTCATATGGTGTGATGTCCACAAGATGATCATCTCGTGTAAAAAGTGCACAACATCAAATGCTGTATTTTCAACACAGTAGAGATCCAAATCCTCAATATATGACTTCTGCCTTATAGTTTTCATACGAAATTTCTCTAATAATTTAATTTGGTAAGAGTGTGTGACAAAGTGTGTGTGGTTTCATTGTTTCTTTATTATTATTATTATTATTATTATTATTATTATTATTATTAATCATTCATTCAATCAACCATTCATCTATGTATTCGGTTATCGAAGTCTCCAAATGAAGCAATATTCCATGCACGCAATCTTAGAAGTTTCTATACATCGAAATGTGATTGTTACTCATTGTGTTGATAGCCTAACATAATTTAGCTTTTTAAAGTTATCGTACTAATCTGATCTGATTCATGAAAAAATGTTATTTTTAAATACTAAAAATATTACTTTTCATATTAAAATATGAATCGAGTTGACTCGTCTTACTAACAAAAATTCATGAATCCGTGACCTACTCTAAATAGAAAATGTTGAGAGAAGTAGCTTGTAAAATGTTCATATTTGTTTTAATCTAAAAAGTGTATCCCAAAATAAAAGAAACGAGTCTCCCATGCACAACAATAATTTCTGATTAATTATAATTAAATTTCTCCAAAATAGGTTAATTAAGTATGAGGCAATGTATAAGTTTTAAAATTAATTATAACTTTATATATATGTTCTTAACCACTGCTTAATTAATTATTGTGGTTAATATATGATAAATCTTAAAAGTGTTTAAAGAACATAGCCTCGTGCTTGAGATTGCCAAATAACACAATTTTCAAAAGGAATTTTTACCTTCAATTATTTTATAAATGATCCCTATTTAAGAGTTAATAATAATCGACAACTAATTAATTTCTCATTGATAGAAATCATGCATGTTCAATTCAAATTTGTATTTAATGTTTTTGACGTTTACGTTTCTTATCGTTTGGAAAAATATAACATGTAAGAGATGTAAGTGTCAATTACACTAAGGCAAAACTTTGTGTGAGACGGTCTCACGGGTCGTATTTTGTGGAACGTATGTCTTATTTGGGTTATCAATGAAAAAGTATTACTTTCTATACTAAGAGTATTACTTTTTATTGTGAATATCGGTAGGGTTGACCCGTCTCACATATAAAGATTCGTGAGACAGTCTCGCAAGAGACCTCTTCTTATATTAAATAGAAAGAAAAAGGGTTTTTAAAACTGTGTGTGATAAAACATTGATGGGACCGATAGCAAAAAATAATAATGACTTAGGGTTAAAGGGTTGGTTTCATGGGTAAAGGGGGGAAGGTCTACGCAGCTTTGAAAACAAATTAAAAAAACCAAGTTTAGTGCCGACAGACAAATTGCTTGAGAATATAGTTAACAAAATCCGACAGACATGCTTAGAATGATGTTCATGTAAACTAACTCCAAAAAAAATATTTTTTTTTCTCACCAGAAATATTATGTTTAAATGTCATATACATAATCTTTTATTAATTGCAAAACGTGGCAAAAGTAATTTTGTTTCACCAAGGGATCGAGGGAGAGAGAGATAAGGAAATTGAAGTTTATCAAAACATGTATAAAAGATTGTATAGGATCGAGCACTTGTTACTTTATCAAAAAATATGTCTGATGATAATAGTACAACTCAAATATTTTAAACTTTATTATAGGGCAACTCAAAGATCGGGTTTCGATTGTTCTATGTTGCATCGTGATAATATACGTATAGTGAGAGATGGTTAAGGAAATTAAGATGGAGTGGAAAACGGATTGAATGTGGACCTTATAATAAAGCGTTAGAAAGAATGTGACAACATGTCTTCTTATCTTTGATGAAATTTTCTTCACTCTCAAGCTAATAATCATATGTATATCATAAAATTTGCAACATATTTTGCTTCCACTTCACATAATCCCTTCTCACTCTAATCATCTCCGTCTATTTATCTCCATTTTCACAGTCCCCATCAAGCCAGTTGGAAATATTAAGCACACACGACAAACAAACTCGGAAACAAATTAAATCTCTTACATGAGGAAGCCAAATTCTGATGCAACGATGATGGTTAAGGAGAGGTTGAACAATGTCGCTAAGGCGAAGCTTAGGAAAGGGCTGTGGTCTCCCGAGGAGGACGAGAAGTTGATGAAGTATATGTTGATGAATGGACAAGGTTGCTGGAGTGATATCGCCAGGAATGCGGGGTTGCAGAGGTGTGGAAAGAGCTGTAGATTGAGGTGGATCAATTATCTGAGGCCGGATCTTAAACGGGGCGCGTTTTCAACTCAGGAGGAAGAACTTATCCTTCATTTGCATTCCATTCTTGGTAACAGGTAAGTAATAGTAATATCGGTTTTTTCTTAGTTTTCTTTTCTTGCTTGCATGTTCGACCAACTAGCATCTGAATTCAAATCTTTAGAACAAGGAAGTTTGTAGGGGGGCGATTTTTACGTAATTATACATGTGTATAACATTTAAAGGGCATACAAATTAGGAGTAAATCAAGATTTAGCAGTTAGGGTTTGGCTTACGGAAATTGTTGAATGGTTGTACATAGAGGAATGCATGCATTAGTCTACTACAAACTATATATAGACTAATCCTAGATAGTGTATATATATAATAATTAGGAGATATGTCTTTTGACTAAACCTAGAGTATGGATTATTTTCATGATTAAATATAGTTCTTATTTTCGAACTTTCGATTGATCAGGTGGTCCCAAATCGCGACGCGTCTTCCGGGGAGGACAGACAATGAAATAAAGAATTTTTGGAATTCCACAATCAAGAAGAGGTTGAAGAATAACACGACTAATAATAATAATAGTAACTCTTCAATCACAACTTCTCTAAACAACAATGATCCATCAGAGGCCAAGGATTGCTATACTGATCATGCTTTTCTTGGAAATGGAGGAGTAGTCTTCACACAAGGATACAACACTGTCCCGGCTCATTGCACCGACTCCTCTTCCTCTTCGTGCTCCTCCATGCAAACCCTGGCGGCTTTCGGAACCCCATTCGCCAACCCTGGTTTCAACCATGCATTGAATCCCGACAATAATTTCGTCGCGTCTAATGATTATGATTCCCTCCTCAACTTGCCTGCATGCTTGCAACAAGAAGAAGTTGGTGTTGTTGGAGACATTGGGTATTATGGGGTGATGGAGAATTGTGTGACGGGATTGGAAAATGACCATTTTGTCCCTAAGTTAGAAGTGATGAGGGGTTTGGAGCACAATTATGATGTTAGTGGCAGCAACAACAACAACCACCACCACCATTGGAATATTAATGGTCATTTTGGAAGTAATGTGAAGGTTGAGGAATTGGTTGGGCATGAAAATAATAATTGGCATGAAGAAAGCTTCAAAGTGGGAGAATTGGATTGGGAGGGTTTGTTGGCAAACGTCTCCTCCTTACCTTTTCTTGATTTCCAAGAATGATTCGCTCATCTTTAATTTGCACTATATAATTCAAAATATTAATATTTTGTCTTCTACAATGTATACATATAAATAAAGAAATAACATTTTTCTTTAAACTATATATACCCTTAAAAATGATCCGACCCACAAATTTTATATTATAAATAATTCTTTAAAATACAATAACTATGTATAGTTATGTAAAATATCTGGATTCGTATTCATATATATACACGCCAATATGATATACTTTGAGTTCAATAGCCATTTTTTCTTGGAAGATTTTTGAGATGCTCCTCGATCTAGATAGGTATAGATTGTTTGAAGGTCATTTTTAATTCATGTCATCCATGTACCCGATGATTCTGTCAAAATTCTGTCGATGTCCATGAAATAAATCATTCTTGATGTAAATTGGAGTGTTTATGGTGGCAAAAAGATCATGTACATTTCAAGATCAATAGGAAAATTGTGGATATTGATTATATATTTAATATGTAATGGGATTTGAATCTGCATATTTTTTGTATTAATCATGTAACTTGTTACTTTTTTTGTTTCATTTAATAACTTGACTATTGCTTATTTGACACTGATGTTCTCCTACATAGCTTATGTGACGAGAATAAAAAACTTATATTATAAACATGAAAATCAATCGAAACAAACAAAAAAAAAGTGAAAATTACAAGTCGTTTTCCTCTCATTTTGAAATACTATATATGTCTTTTGCTTTATTGTTTATGTTCAGATTTATTTTAATGTGTATAATATATATTAATTCTCGTTATAAGAGCTACGTAGGATTGCGTTCCAATATACAAATATAAAGATGCTTAAATTTAAATATTGGGATCTTGAGATGATGGTATGTCATCAGATGGCCAGATGATGGTTTCCAGCAGCCTATCTCTCATCAACTTCAAGTTCTCTTCTGAAATCTCTTTGTATATTTCACCATGGTCACATTTCTACATTCATCAATAATTAATAATTCATAATTGGAATTTATACTTAAAATAATTAATACACACCCTTCATCCCTAATTAAATGACACGTAATTACTATGATAAATCAATCTGTCGATTAGACCAATTTTTAAAGTTCAATTTTGAACTATATCGTGAAAATTTAAATATAAAATACTTCAGTGATATTAAATTGTATACCGTAAAACATGATTTGAAAAGTAAGCAATACCCTTTTCAAATTCTACAAAGATTATTCGACTTGATGTGATTTGTTATCGATCTTACAATGAACTACAATCTAAAATTATCACGACCCTTGTGGTTGGAGTTATATGATTCTCTCTAAATAGTAAAATATATCAGGATTCGAACTCTGCGACAACAAATTAATTTTTCCCACACCCATGAGGGCATTTTTTAAGGGGAAAAAAATTACAAACTAAAATTATGTTTTGTCGCTGATTTGTAGCTCATCCAGCACTAAGATCCCAAATTTAGGACAAGATCTCAAGTTTGAGGCTCAATTGTAACAATTATCCTCTCCTCCAACTAAAAGAAATCAGGTTTCTAAAACTAATTTTATTAATTATAGCTTTTAAATTTTAAAAACAAGCACAATGATAGAATTTTTAACAAACATGATATCATAAAAAATAAAAATCACAAACCATATTGATTCCCCAAAACTTAACCATTCCCAAGCCCAAACCCTTCTCGACATCGTGAGCCATGCTCGGCCAAGGCCCTAAGCCATGCTTGGTGAGCCACTACCTACTTAGTCGAGCTCGTGAATGGCCGAGCCTATTTCACCCAGGGCCTAGCCACGTACTTGATCTGGTTTCGATGTAGCCCAATGTTATATACAAAGCACTATTACACGGGGCTTTAGATTTGAGACAATATGTTATATAATATGGTACAAGTCCTAGTAAGATGGCCGAGTAGGGGGTGATACCCGGACTGATTATACGAGCTGAGACTCACTCCTGACCAAAGTGTTCGAGCTTCATCCTAAGAACCTTGTCAGATATGTAATACATGTGTGATCTGATTTGTTAAAAGCGAGACACGTTCAAAAAGTATTCTTCCCGACTTGGTTATCTAGTGTGGTATCGTTGCCTAATTCATCGTGAAAATGACATGTGTGTAGAGTTCTGCGACTTGAACTGAGCCTGCCCCAATGACTATATCCCCTCCCAAGGATAGATTAGTTGGTCGACTCCACTACGGGGCAAAAGCTCATTTGTTTTATGAATGCTTATCAAAGATATCATCATATTCTCTTAGCAGAAAATGACAGAACTAAAGTCAATTTTATTACATCTGAAAGAATTTTTTGTGTTGTAGTAATTCCTTTTGGGTTGAAGAATTTTGGAGCCATCTATCATATACTTATGGATAAAATCTTTATGAAGTAGAAGAGGAAGAATGCAGAGGTCTGTGTGGACGATATATTGATCAATTCCAGGCTAGTCAATCAGTTTTTATCAAACCTAGATGAAACTTTTCAAACTCTGTGGGAATACTTGAAGTTGAACCCTAGCAAGTGTTTGCTCAAGGTTCAGACAAGAAATTTTTTGGGTTACATGGTGACCCGCAGAGGCATTGAGGCTAATTCAGATAAGGTACAAGACCTCTCTTCTACGAGTTCTCCTCGGAATATCCAAGAATTACAACGATTGATAGAGAGAATTTATGCTTTATTTGGATTCATATCCTAATCTACAGATAGGAGTTTTCCATTCTTTATGGTACTTCGAAAAGTTAAAATTTGAATTGAATGATCAAAGTGAGCAGGCGTTGCAAGAATTGAAGGCCTGTCTAAGGGAGCTCTATGTCTTGAACAAACCTACCATTGGAGAAGAACTCTTTGTTTACTTAGCAATTATTCCCGAGGCTGCAAGTTCAGTCTTGGTCAGAAAAGAAGATATGGCTCATCATCTTGTTTAATTTGTGAGTCATGCATTGAAGGGAGCTTAACTCAACTACAAAACTCTAGAAAAGTTGGCCGAAGCATGGATGTTACCTGATCCATCCTATATTCAGATTTGCAATTGGTAATACAACAAAGTATGGGTAGGTTCAAATGAAAAATAAGAAAATGGTTAGATATGTCTGAGCTATTAAAAAATATAAAGAAGACTTTTCAGAGTTGATCATGGAGCAAGTCTCTCAGACTGAAAATGAAAAGACAGGCATGTTGGCCAAGATGGTCAGCTCTCTTTCTAAACCCTCGGGGCAAGAATTGGTCGGACAAGAGCTTGTCTCTCAAATTGATTATCTTAATGACAAGCTAGAAGAAATATTGGAAGGGGTTGGAGATATGATGTTCATCAATACTTATGGGAAAACCCCAGTTGAACAGAAAAAGGCTCGGGAGGTCAGGATAAGAGCGCTTTGCTTCACGCTCTTAGATGAGATACTATAGAAGAGGTCTTTCTCTAGACCTCTATTGAAGTGCTAGGGCCCAGAAGAAGCTAATTATGTCCTTCGAGAATTCATGATGGATGTTGTAGTAATCACTTAGGGAGTGTGGCCTTAGCTCATAAGGCTTTGATGGCAGGTTTCTTTTGGCCAACCATGAAAAAGATGCATCAATGGTAGTGAACTCGTGTTATAATTGTCCAAAACATGCTAATTGTGGAGACTGGCCGAACTCATGAGTTCAATCATTTCCCCCCGCCCTTTAAATCAGTGGGGTATGAACATTGTAGGACCGTTTCCCATAAGCACATGCCGAAGAAAATTTTTATTGGTGGTAGTTGACTATTTATCCAATTGGGCAGAAGCCGAACCATTGTCCAAAATTATTGAAGGTGAAGTCTTGAAAAGAATCTGGTGTGTTGGTTTGGGATACCGATGAGGCTCATATCTGAGAATAGACGACAGTTTTGCATCTCTAAAGTTCAAGAATAGTGTAAATAAATGAAGACATGATATATCTTTACTAGCTTATCCAAAAAGCAAAGGACAGATCGAGGTCAATAATAGGTCCATTGTGCAAGCTCTTAAGGCTTGTCTGGACTCTGTCAGAGGAAGTGTGTTGATGAATTACCTAGCATGTTGCGGGTTTATCGAACAAAGCTCGAACGGGAACTGGAGAAACACCGTATAGCTTAGTATATGGGACCGAGGCTGTCTTGTCAGCAGATATCAGATAGGAAAGTGATCAGGTGATAGGGTATGGATCGAATGGGTATGGACCGAATAATGATTAACTAAGGGCTATGGATTTGGATCTAATGGAAGGGAAGAAAAGTCGAGCAACTGTTCGGATGGCCTCTTATAAGAAGATGATGGCTTGAGCATACGATAAAAGAGTGTGTCCCCAGTTGTTCGAAGTTGGGGATCTTGTCATGAAGAAAATCCAATTTCTAGGGGAAAGAGGAAAGTTGGACTCGCAGTATGAGGGGCCCTACAAAGTTATTGGAAAATTGGTAATTGCGGCTTACTACTTGTAGGATACTAAAGGAAAGAAGACCAAGCGTCTGTGTAACATTAAGCACTTGAATAAATACTATGCTTAGCAAGTGTCTCAACTCATTCTATTGTTGTTGCTTTTACAATTATGTCTTTGTTTTCAAGCATTTGATGAATAATATTTTGCATTGATATAATATATTTTCCAATTATACAAAAGTTCAACCTTGACTCAGCATGGTTTAAAAGTTCAGCCTCACGCTCGACATGGTTGAAAAGTCCGACCTCGCGTTTGACAACAAAACAAAATCCGACCTCGCTCCCGGCAACAAAATAAGTCCGAATCATGCTCGGCATGGTTAAAAAGGCCAACCTCGTGCTCAGCATGGTTAAACAGTCTGACTTCACACTCGACACTGTATACAAGACCAGCTTCACTCCTAAAATAGTGCTTTATATCAACCTTTCAGTTTTAATACGTTTAGTGTTAGGGAAAAACACTGGTTAAGTTGTACGTGTAGTGTTTAGATACTCACTCTAGTGCTCGGGCATCATGCCCGCTCGGTTACGTTCTAATAACTTAGACGAAAATTAAGATAAAGCTTTTAAGGGCAAAGAGTTTCGAAATATTTGTAAATAAAGAAAGAAACATAAATGAGGAAACACCAGGAGCAAAACGCAAGGAAGACAAACATAGTTTCAAATACCATAGTACATTGAACAAAAGAAGTCTAAAACAGGAGATAAATGGGCAGAGGAGCCTCCTCGTCCGAGCCCATCACTTCAGCCTTGATATCCGGACCTTCACTCTTCGTCAACCATATCTTCATCTTTCGTCATGTCTTCTAGAGCCCTGACCACATCAAGAAAGGAAAAAGGAAGTTCTGCTTTGGAATACTCATTGGCTCGTGCTTGAACAAGCACCCATTGAACCCATGCTCGAAGTACGAAATGGATTCGTCTGAACACAATGAATCGAACTCCGAGGAATGGATGAACTCTTCCTTCTTCTAAAACCACATGCCCTCGGATTTCTTAATCTTTCTCCTAAAAAACAAAAAACAAAGCACAAAAAAAAAAGAGCTTGTGTAAGGTTAATTTTTAGGGATATGAAAGTGAGGAAGGTGACACTTCGACCCTTTTTTGCAAAAGCTAAATCTACAGATAAGATCATCCTTGATCAACTCCTTGATGTCAAAACATTTCATTGATGTATTAGTTAGAAATTTTGTTAGATTAATGGAATGCCTAAATGTTGGTGGATCCCTAAGTATTAATTTATCAACCCAAACCAAGTCGCATACTAAGGAAGTTGTTCAGACTTTACATAAAAATACCGGCACATCCAACGTTTGTAAAAAGAAGGATTCCCATCTAGAAAATAGCATTGGGGACAAGGTGATAAATAAAATCGACATGTTTCGTTTCTTCTAATATGCACAAAACGATCTAGGACGACAAAAGAAAAAGGTATATCAAAATACTTGAGCAAATCCCCAAAGGCCATAAGTGTGCAAAAGGAAATAAGAGCTAGTTGGCATGGGCATATCAGATAGTGCTCGCAAAGGCATTGTACGATTTTAGGGATCGGATGCCGAAGACCCATCTCTAGCTGATCTAATTAAAATGTATAATATTCCTCGGTTGGAATATGAGCCTTATATGTGATTTTTAGGATCTGGATATCGTTCTTCGAAGATAACGTGATATTCATAATCCTAGAAACATCACTAGAATCAAGAACCGAAGCCTTAACTTCGTACCAATAACACCTTGCAATGGCCAGCCGATCCTCGTCCTCTATTATTTGAGCCAATTTCTTATTTATAGTTGAACGAAGATCGGCGTCACTCGAGCTCCTAAGGAAGAGAGAAGAGGTATTTATGGCTTAAGTCAGTTCTTAACTAAATTGTCACAACTAGAATAAGAGAAATAACTTACCAAAGAGGTCAAGAAAAAGAGAGAGTTTGCAAGTAAAGGTAACGAACACAGGAAGGGTGAACCGAGCTGTTGGTGTCAGGAGTACGGGAGATACTCTTGATTTTGGCATAGTAATGGCGCGAGGAGAGAAAATTGAAATGAGGGAAGAAAGACCCTATTTATTGAAAGGCATGAGCAAACAGAACCATTAGATCAATCAAGAACTAATTTCCTAGATCATGCATATACAACTCGGGATCCGAACTTTCTCTTGATCATAGCCGACCAAATTAGTATCAATGGTGGGAAAAGTGGGTCACCGAGTTTGCCATCTTGAACGTTCATAATAAGTGGTCTAGAATTTCTCATAGCCAAGGCAAAACCTGAAGACTTAAAGCTCGATCAAATACACCAACTGGTCTAAAATTCAATATTTTTTTAGATCAGAAAAAGGGTATTATTAATGCCCCCAAAACTTAACCCTTCCCGAGTCTAACCCTTCTTGAGACCCTGAACATGCTCGGGCGAGCCCCTGTGCTCGGACGAGGCCCCGAGCCATGCTTGACCAAGCCCTTGTTCACCAGGTCCTAGCCATGTACTTGATCTGGTTTCATGTAGCTCAATGTTGACATACGAAGCCCCATTGCCTCGTGTTTAGACTTGAGGAAGTATGTTATAGAATATGGTATTAAGTCCCAGTAGGATGATCGAGTAGGGGTGGTACCCGAACTGATTATACGAGCTCAGACTCAATCTCGATCCAAGTGTCTGAGTTCTATTCTAAGAACCTTATCAGATATAGAATACATGTGTGATCTTTTTAAATCCATGGAAATCTCGATAATCTCGTGATATGATTAAATCTACCAAAATATTTGGGATTTGATAAGAATTTACCTTTACATGGGAACAATCCCTAAAATAGACTTCTTCTCGGTATGCACTAGTCATCTCAACGCTTATAAATATTCATGTATGGTTCACTGTTTGAGGGATTCACACAATGCTTCACTTAGCACTAATTTACATACCGGACTTTGTCGCTTCTCATTCTCCTTGAGTCAAGATCTAATTTGAGCATTACAAGAGTCACATCGGAAAAATCTCAAATATTGAAGGTTCAAAGATCACGCTCACCAAACCGGAACAAAAAAATATCATCACATATGTATTAAAGTTTGTCATGAATAAATAGACCGTATTTTCTCGTTTGCTTAAATCTAACAATTTAACAAAAGAAATCGTTGACAATAGATTTACAACAACAAAAAAATTTAAGTTTGGTAGATAATATTAAACACAAGTAGATCAAGGGGTATATATGAGAGATATATTAATATATTATATACGGTGCAATTGAAGGGATAGAATTATAACTCAACGGTGGTCATAAAACTCGAACAAGTTTCAAAATCAATCCTTGCGATTCACGTGTATGTGTACATTTAATTTTTGTTTTTATTTATTTATTTTTTTACTATTTTTCATAATTTTTTTAGATAATAAATATGACTCTCCAATTTTCATTTCATGATTTCCTAACAAAATCAATCTAAATTCTTTGATTGAGTCAATTAGTATGATTTCCCTGCCCCCTGCGTTTGTGTGTGTGTGTGTGTGTGTGTGTGTGTGTGTGTGTATATATATATATATATATATATATATATATATATATATATATATATATATGAATTCGCTTTACTTGAATTTATCAATCCTTCCTTTACCTTAATACTAAATATTATGCCCACAATAGTCCGAGATTATATGAGAAAATGAGTAAGTCTCTTGTGAGACGGTCTCACGAATCTTTATCTGTGAGACGGGTCAACCCTACCGATATTCACGATAAAAAGTAATATTCTTAGCATAAAAACTAATACTTTTTTCATGGATGATCCAAATAAGAGATCTGTATCACAAAATACGACCTTTGAGATCGTTTCACACAAGTTTTAGCCTCGACAAATTTGATCATGGTCCAATAAGAAGTTATTCTTATTTTTCACTTTTAGAATTGTTGAACGGGTTTCTCTAATCATTGGGTTGGTAGGTATTGGGCCTCAAAGGTGAAGTCCAACAAGTTTAACGGAGGAAGCAGCTGGGCCAATTAACATTGGTGAAATACAAGCCCATAACCGGAAAAACAGAAAATAGCGGTTAAAAGGAGGGGGAAGTTATCGATCAAAAGGGTGACTCAATTCTTAGCTTCGACTAACAGATACTCCAAGAAACATTCCAAGACAGAGACCCAAGAAGAAACCTGGTGATACAATCCGGGAAAGCAGAAGTCCGGCGAGATACAGAGAGGGTGGCAAGAGGAGAGCACAAGAAGAGTCAAAGGAATAAGCTTGATCAAGTCTTGTAAAGTTTTGCTTTCAGTTGCTAAATTGTAAACTCTGTGTATTAACAAGTATTTCTGGAAATCAATAAAGGGTGGTGCTTCTCCGTGGATGTAGGTCTTTAAAGGGACCGAACCACATAACCTTGTTGTGGATTTGTGTTTGG
Source organism: Primulina eburnea (assembly GCF_022965805.1). Taxonomy (NCBI): domain Eukaryota; kingdom Viridiplantae; phylum Streptophyta; class Magnoliopsida; order Lamiales; family Gesneriaceae; genus Primulina; species Primulina eburnea. Next base: position 26,043,649 of record NC_133113.1, read on the forward strand.
GAGTGTGTGTGTGTGTGTGTTCTAGTGCACACACAAGAAGCGTGAGTTCTCTGATTGATTCTTGTCCCTGTCATTGTGTGTGTGATCTGTTCTACTTGGTCACAGATCAAGTCAAGATCCTAAAGTAGCACAGGGAAACTTCATTACTCGTATAAAGAAGGCAATTAAAACTAACAAGTGGCGCCGTCTGTGGGAAGTGGCAAGATCGATGGGAACGATGAAATGTGACATTGAAAAGTTCACAGGGAAGAATGACTTCGCACTATGGAGAATAAAAATGAGGGTGATACTGATTCAACAAGGCCTGTTAGAGGCGCTCAAAAGAAAGGAAGATATGTCCAGTTCAATAAAAGACAAGGAGGAAATCATAGAGAAAGCACACAGTGCTATCATCCTATGCCTTGGTGATAAACCTCTGCGGGAAGTATCAAGGGAAGTAAATGCAGCTGCTGTGTGGAGTAAACTGGAATCTCTTTATATGACCAAGTCACTGGCAAATAGGTTATATATGAAACAGAGACTATACTCGTTCAAGATTAAGGAAGGACAGAGCCTCGAGGATCAAATTGAAGAGTTCATCAAGATCCTGGACGATTTGGAAAATATTGAAATCAAATTAGAAGATGAGGACAAGGCTCTCATACTCCTAAATGGACTGCCAAGGACCTATGAACATTTTAAGGACGCGATTCTATATGGCAGAGAACAGACAATTACCCTTGATGAAGTCCTGTCAGCAATAAGATCCAAGCAATTACAAAGGAAGATCTCATCAAGCATAGAACCCTCAGGAGAATTTCTGGTGACAAGGGGGAGACCGAGTAAGAAAACACCAAACTTCAAGAGGAACAATTCAAGGTCCAAAAGCCAAGTGAGATACAAGTGCTTCATCTGTCACAGGGAGGGTCATTTCAAACGAAATTGTCCTGAAAAGAATAAGTGGAATCAAGCTAAGTCTTCAGATCATGGTGAAGCATCTGTGGCATCAGATGGTTATGAGTCAGCTGAAGCCCTTGTCATTACCACTGAAGACTCAAATAATGAATGGATCCTAGACTCAGGTTGCTCTTTCCATATGTGCCCAAACAGGTCCTGGTTTGATAATTTAGAAGATGCTGATGGAGGACTGGTTCTACTGGGGAACAACAAAGCTTGTAGGATTAAAGAAGTAGGCACTGTTAGAATTAGAATGCACGACGGAGTGGATCGAATCTTACAGAATGTAAGATTCGTACCCGAGCTAAAGAGGAACTTGATATCATTAGGTACATTGGATTCAGGAGGCTACACATTCAAATCTGAAAAAGGAAGTATAAAGGTAATGAAAGGGTCACTGGTAGTAATGAAAGCAGTGATGAAAAACTTCTTGTATCTATTGATAGGCAATACATTGATAGGTGGAGCCGCGGTGGTACAAACATCAGAACTCAAGACAAAGCTGTGGCACGAAAGACTTGGGCATTTGAGTGAAAAAGGACTCCAAGAGTTGTCCAAACAGAAGCTGTTAGGGGAAGATAAAATTCAGACAATGGAGCTCTGTGAATTTTGTGTTTTGGGAAAATCGAAGAGGGTCAGCTTCTCAGAGGCGAAACACACCACCTCCAGACCTCTTGAATACATACATTCGGATGTATGGGGCCCTTCAAGAACAAACACCCATGGGGAAGGAAGATATTTCATGACAATCATAGATGATTTCACAAGAAGGGTATGGACGTACATATTAAAAACAAAAGATGAAGCTGCTGGTAAGTTCAGAGAATGGCTACTAAAGGTAGAAAACAAAGGTGATCTCAGAGTGAAACATATCAGAACTGATAATGGGCTCGAGTACTTGTCTGAACAATTTAACAGGCTATGCACAGACAGAGGCATCACAAGACATAGGACAGTGGCAGGCACTCCTCAGCAGAATGGGGTTGCAGAAAGAATGAATAGAACTTTATTGGAAAAGGTACGATGCATGATACTAAATGCAAGGTTACTTAAGACTTTTTGGGGCGAAGCCCTGTCCACGGCCTGTTACCTAATCAACAGGTGTCCAGCGAGCTCCCTAGGATTTAAGACACCTATGGAGGTTTGGAGTGGTAGCCCAGCCGACTATAAAGGATTAAAAGTGTTCGGATGTCTTGCATACGCACATATAAATCAAGATAAATTGGATGCTCGAGCTCTGAGGTGCATATTCATTGGCTACCCTGAAGGAATTAAAGGGTATAAGGTGTGGAATCTAGAGTCTACGGGACCAAGATGCTTCAACACAAGGAATGTTGTGTTTGATGAATCACGAATGGGATATGACTCAAGAGAACAAAGTTCAGCAAGTAAGGAGATGGATTCTAATGAGTCACATGTTGAGGTGGAGCCTGGAGAGTTGACTCACATGAATGATCAAGAAGCTCAACAAGATTCAGAGGATGACACAACAAGACAATCAGAAGAAGGGGAAGCCAATGAAGAGATAAGAACATACTCACTGGTCAGGGACACACAAAAGAGACAGATTAAACCTCCTAAGAAGTATGGACAGCTTGATCTAGCTTGGTTTGCACTGACAGTAGCTGAACAAATGGAAACCATTGAACCCTCATCCTATAAAAAAGCTGTCAACAGCAAGAATAAACACAAATGGATAAAAGCAATGGATGAGGAGATGGATTCCTTAAAGAAGAATGAGACCTGGAAACTGGTTGATAAACCCAAGGGTCAAAGATTGTTAGGATGCAAATGGATTTATAAACTCAAAGACTCAAATCCAGGGACAGAGAAGCTGAGATACAAGGCAAGACTAGTTGCTAAGGGTTACTCACAACGTGAAGGAATAGATTTCAATGAAATTTATTCACCTGTAGTAAAACATAGTTCAATTAGGCTGATCCTTGCCTTGGTGACTCAACTGAATCTAGAATTACATCAATTAGATGTAAAAACAGCATTTTTGCATGGAGAGCTTGAGGAAACAATCTTCATGGAACAACCAAAAGGGTATGTCACTAATGATAATCAAGGAAAAGCATGTCTGCTGCAGAAATCACTCTATGGCCTAAAGCAAAGCCCTAGACAGTGGAATAAGAAGTTCGATGATTACATGAAAGAAATTGGAATGCACATAAGTGAGTTTGATAGTTGTGTCTACTTAAAAAGGGACAAGGAGAAGGTCATATTGTATCTTCTCATATATGTAGATGTCATTCTCATTGCAAGCAGCAGCATGGAGGAGATCAGGATGTTGAAACAACAACTGAACGTCAAATTTGAAATGACAGACTTGGGAGAAGCAAGGAAGATTCTGGGTATGGATATTCAAAGACATAGAGCAGAAAGGAGCTTGTTTCTAAGCCAAGGACACTATTTAAGGAAAGTGTTAATCAGATACAACATGCACAAGGCCAAGGCAGTCACCTCTCCACTTGGCCAACACATAAAACTCTCAAAGGATCAAGCCCCTCATGGTAATGAAGAAACTGACAGGATGGAAAACATTCCATATGCAAGTGGTGTTGGGAGCCTAATGTATGGAATGGTATGTAGCAGACCGGACTTAGCATTTGCCATAAGCATAGTGTCTCGGTTCATGGCTAATCCTGGACAGGCCCATTGGGAAGGACTTAAGTGGATACTGAGATATGTGAAGGGAGCAGTAGACGTGGGACTGAAATTCAAACACAGAAATGAGGAAGAAGGACCAGTGGTGGGATATGTGGATTCAGATTTTGCTGGAAACATAGATACACGAAAATCCATAACGGGATATGTCTTCACAGTGTTTGGAACGGCAGTCACATGGAAAGCAACACTTCAGTCAGTTGTGGCGTTGTCAACCACTGAGGCAGAGTTTATTGATGTCACAGAAGCTATCAAAGAAGCTTTATGGCTGAAGGGATTCGTAAGTGAATTGGGTATAAAGCAAGCCCAAGTGGTGGTACACTGCGACAACCAAAGTGCAATTCACTTATCAAAACATCAAGTATATCATGAGCGGTCCAAGCATATTGACGTAAAGATGCATTTTGTGAGGGATGTCTTAAATAGAGGAGAAGTGTTTTTGGAAAAAATCCCAACAGAAGACAATCATGCAGATATGCTGATTAAAGCACTACCTAGTACTAAGTTCAGACATTGCTTGAACTTAGTGAATGTAGTGGAGATCAAGTAAAGTCCGCAAGAAGATAAGCAACCAATCTTTAGAGAAAATGTGGAGATTGTTGAACGGGTTTCTCTAATCATTGGGTTGGTAGGTATTGGGCCTCAAAGGTGAAGTCCAACAAGTTTAATGGAGGAAGCAGCTGGGCCAATTAACATTGGTGAAATACAAGCCCATAACCGGAAAAACAGAAAATAGCGGTTAAAAGGAGGGGGAAGTTATCGATCAAAAGGGTGACTCAATTCTTAGCTTCGACTAACAGATACTCCAAGAAACATTCCAAGACAGAGGCCCAAGAAGAAACCTGGTGATACAATCCGGGAAAGCAGAAGTCTGGCAAGATACAGAGAGGGTGGCAAGAGGAGAGCACAAGAAGAGTCAAGGGAATAAGCTTGATCAAGTCTTGTAAAGTTTTGCTTTCAGTTGCTAAATTGTAAACTCTGTGTATTAACAAGTATTTTTGGAAATAAATAAAGGGTGATGCTTCTCCGTGGATGTAGGTCTTTAAAGGGACCGAACCACGTAACCTTGTTGTGGATTTGTGTTTGGGAGTGTATGTGTGTGTGTGTGTGTGTGTTCTAGTGCACACACAAGAAGCGTGAGTTCTCTGATTGATTCTTGTCCATGTCATTGTGTGTGTGATCCGTTCTACTTGGTCACGGATCAAGTCAAGATCCTAAAGTAGCACAGGGAAACTTTATTACTCGTATAAAGAAGGCAATTAAAACTAACAAGAATATTTCGTAAAGTGATGACATGACATATGATATTACTGACATCATTTCAGATTTTGTTGATGTGACATCGAACACCGCTAACACGTTCGATGATATGTCAACATTCCACTGTAAAATGACTGAAGATTAAAACAAATGTCAACTTAGTGAACTAAGACGAAACAGTTTTGACAATTTGCAAGATGATCAAAAGTGAAATCATGTCCATTTATAGTATATTTTCAAGGACCTCCCAATATATCCGGGATGTGGATGTCGTTGCAATTGTAATATTCCACTGTTAAATGAATGAGTGGAGACGTAAAAGGATACCTTAATCCATCTTCCATAGAGGCTAAGGCGGGTGATCATCACTCTTTCTGCAAGTTCTTGGTTTTCCTTCAAATAATACTTGTACACGAATTAGAATGCCAAAATATTATTAAAAAAATATTAATAATTATACTTCTGCACTTGGACTAATTATTACCTTTACAAGAATTTGAAGAAGACGTTTCCAATCTTTTGATTCACCGTTAGTCGAAACAAAGCTGCAAAATGTCATCGGGACAGACCCGATTACTAAAAGAAATGTCGAAATCTTAATTTCATCTAAATCTTGGAAGTACGTAGCATATGCAAACTACTTTTATAAATATACTTTAAATTACTTGGTTCGTGTATATATATATATATATATATATATATATATATATATTGATAATATCATGAGCAGTAAAGTTGGTTTACCCGTAGAACCAAATGTATTGCGGTGGATTCAATTCATAGAGTTGTTCAAGAACAGTCCTCACAGCTTTGAATGTAAAATAATTGATTATCTCCTGCAAGTACAAATTCACTCATGTTACATTTTGAATGGATAGATATGAAGTCAATGGATTTCGATTATAATTTTATTGTTAACATTGAAACAATAGATAAAATCTTAAGTTCATATCTTATTTATTTAAATATGAGTTACACAAAGTATAATGAATTTATATGTAAATGTCTTTATTATTGGGAAGATTTTAAATTCATTCGCATTAACATAAAACGCTATATAAACATGTAAGATGTTGATTTGAAGCTTATGATCTTACTTTATTAAAACTACAAAATTACATTTTGAAATATGTCGATTCAAATTCAACCTCAATTCATCATAGTTATTTAATAGAAACACCTCATTTTCCAAATTGTGCTTAAAAATTTGGTTATTTAATATATATATATATATATATATATATATATGAAAAAATGTGAACTTACAAGTTTGACATCATTGAAAGTATCTTCGTACTGCCCTCCTAATTCATTGACAACAATAAGCTTCCCATTCCTCTTTCTTGAACTCAACCCATTTCTAGAGCAAGATGAGAGCTGCCTTTTCCCAGTAATGGAATCCAAGAAAGAAGTGTTCGAAACTATCGCCAACCTTAATTTCTCCGAATATAATCCTCTTTTTCTTCTGATGTTTGAGGATATAGAATCCAATAACAAGCTGCGTGGACATGGTGATAGACTAATAGCCATACTACTCTCCCTTGAATCTTGGTGATATTTATGTGGTTTTGTACTACTACTCCTTTTTAAGAGATTTTTTTGAGGTCCATATTTTTTCTGGGCACGAGAAATAATAAAATCTTGTCCAAGTCCAATTTGCTTATATTCTGTTGTAACATGTTCTCACTTCAATAAAAAAAAATTATATATAAGTTTATGAAAGAAATGCAACATTCAACTTCCTTGCAAAATTTTTTAATCGTCACTCACTCGATGTCATCCTAAATCCTAGATATACCATCCTTAACATCCACTCTTCCAAGAATTTAAAATTACCAAACATGTGTAATAAACTTTATTACAACATTAAGATTATACTATGTCAAAGTTCAAATTTTTTTGGAAGAAATCATTGTATTTAGAATACCTTAAATTTCATGATTCGAAGAGAATCCGTCTAACCTTAGTAGGAAAACTAAATGAATCTTGTAAAATTGAAATTATTTTCAGGACAAGGGTTTAGTATTACTTTGTATTCGAGTTGGTGAAATGGATAAATTCTTGACTAATGTAGTTTACAAGATATGACGTTAATTCGATGATTTACGTAGTGTACACCGAAAAATAACGATCTCAGATTCTCAGGTCATAAATAAATAAATAACTTCTGTTTTTAATCAATCTGGTAAAAACAAACAACGTAAAAAATAAAGATAAATATCTTTTTCATCATTACAGACTACACAGATACAAACGTCAACAAGACAAAAGTATACATCACTTATCACACAAGCAACTCTTAAATGTGAGTCTTCTTCAAGGCTTTCGATGAGAACTTGCAACGATAGCCACTCTAGCAGTTAATTCCACACTCCTCAACATCAGGACCAGTGACTCGAGTGGTGAACGGATCGATTCGAACCCATAACAACGAAAAGATTGAAGCGAGAAGAATGGACCACACCACAACGATCGTGGGTGTACGGTTCTGGCGACCCATGAGACCTTTAAGGAAAGGATACAGATGAACAATCACCCAAAAGGCAAAGAATAGTTTCCCAAAAAGCGGCCCCCACGATTGGTATCCACTGTTGATTGCGTACGAAATACCAGCAACAACGCCCACCAGATTTATAATGAGGAGAGTTGTTGGGGGGATTAGAAGAGTCGTCCATTTGAACATGTAAAGCTCGGTAAAATCACCGTCTTCATCTGAGGCCTTGGACGTGACAGTGAAGTTGGTGTCGATTCCAGCAAGTACTTTGAGCAAACCTTGAAAGACGGCAAAGAGGTGGGCCGAGACACCTCCAATGACCCAAAACTGCTCGTTCCTCCACCATTCGTCAATTCCAACACCGCTCCACCGCATCTCGAGTATACCCGTTGCAAAAATAGAGAGAAAGAGGGACAAAAACCAGATACTGGCAATGTTACTAATCTGCAAGAAGGAGCAGGTGGATTTTCACGAAAGATGAGTATGCAGTTAGAATATAATATCATGTTGGTTCTACAATTGATTAAAGTATTAAGAGTATAGTCCAGACAAACAATTAGATGACACATAAAGTTTTAGATTTTCAAGCAGGGGCATGAATTTGGAGACGAAAACCAACCTGTGGGATAATGAACTTGCCAGTAAGCAAGCAGACGGCTGGCAACGTACAATAGAAAACGAGAGGAATGGACGTGATTGGGTAAATCGTGGTGTTGACATAAGCAAACCTCTCTAACCATTTCAATCTTCCTTTATAGCCATACCATATAGGGCAATGTCTGCTAAACAAAATCTCCACTGAACCCAAGGCCCATCGAAGCACTTGGTTCAGACGATCGGAGAGATTAATAGGAGCTGATCCTTTAAATGCTGGTCTTGGCGGCATACAGTAAATAGATCGCCAGCCTCGCGCATGCATCTTAAATCCTGTAAGAATATCTTCTGTGACTGAACCATAAATCCATCCAATCTGAAAATAGAACCAGAGAAATGAGTCTTGTAACATTATCGCATGGAATAATTGCTAATTAGAATTTCAAAGCAAAAACAAAACACACTTACAATTACATATCACTTTGTGTTTAATTGGAACCTTGTCTGATTTTAAAAATTGTAAGTAATTTAGATGTTCCAACTAACCTCAGATCCCCATTCTGTCTTATCTTCGTAACCACAACTAATAACATGGATGGCTTCTTTTAGAAGAGTCTCTGGTGTAGCAGACTGGGGAACACCACCATTCTCCATGAGGGTGGACGCAACAAAAACTGAAGACTGACCAAATCTTTTCTCAAGGCTCATTTGGGACATGAGCAATGACTTCTCATCATCAAACCCAGCACCTGGAGCAATTTCCAGACCAGGAGATTTACAGAGGATCAAATGTTAAACATATGACCAGTTATAAATCGTAAAGGGTCAAAAAATGAAATGTTATTATCATTTGTATCGGTACTAAAAAACTTGTGAAAATGGTGGAAACAGAACAATCACAACAGAATAATCAAACAGGATAAGCAGGAATGATAATGGATATTAACTGCCTAATCAAGATTTGAACTAAAATTAATGATTTTAAAAGAAGGCATACCTTCAACACCCTCCTCTATATCCTCCAAGCTGAAGATAGGAACTGTGGGATCGACATGCTTGCCAGATTTCTTTTTATCAGACCCCATTTTACTTGATTTAGAAGTATTCTTACCTGACCTGCCAAAGCATGAGGAGAACACTCCAGATTTCTTTTGTTTAGGTTTATGAGGAGGCTCATAACCATACAAAGCTGTTCTATTGAAGACACAACCAGTGCCCACATAAACAGGGCCTTGAACGCCGTCCAGACCTCTCAAGTTGATCTGATCAACCAAGAACATGTTCATGTTAGTTGTAGATAACTCCCCAAACGGAAATTTTTTTTGCATCAAAGTAACACAGAATATTTGCCTTGCAAGAAGGCTCCATGAAATAACATCTATAACAATCCTCAGTAGTGTCTAGTACCAAAGAGGACAAACATTTACAGCGATGATGACTCACATCAAAGAAGACGGTGTTGCGATTGGCATATCTATCACTCTTATCAATACCATCAAATCTCTGTGGAAATTGAACATAACAAACATATTTTCCTAGATTTGGATCCATTAAAAAGCACATTGATTCTCGCAAGGCCTTGCTGTTGTTTATGTAGTGATCACAATCAAGATTCAACAAGAAAGGTCCATTGGTAAGAACCGCTGACACACGAACCTGCAAGAAAATATTTGACAAGTTAAATTTGTGCCAACAGGAAAAACATACGAGGGCAAATATATATAGCCCACTTACAAGTGCATTCATAGCTCCAGCTTTTTTATGATGCTGGAACCCTGGCCGTTTTTCACGAGAAACGTATACTAGACGGGGCAGCTCATTACCCTCACTGTCAAGACCTCCACTTTGGCCCAGGAAAACCTGCAATCAAGAAAATAAAGATGTTGTATTTAGAAGAGGAACTCTGCTAACTACAACCGACAAAATTTAAGAATGCTGTAACTTATAGGACCAGTCCTACTTAATACAAATTTGTAAGATGTATCAAGTGCACTCGCAATATGACAACTAAAGTACTATACCCAAAGAACCGAGCTTACCTGGATCATTCCTGGATGATCTCTTGTATTATTTCCAGGCCACGGGGTACCATCTTGCATGATCCAACCTTCATCAGGGACTTTTTGAGCCTTGGCAACTAGTCCATTAACACGAATTTTGAACTCTTCATATTCTCTCTGTATGATACACGGAAGAAAAACAAACCTAAGAAACTTTATCAAATGCAAAGGCATTAACCTCTATAGAAGAGAAGTCTTTCACCTTCATAGCCCTACGCTCTTTTACAAACGATGGCTGAACTTTATCTTTCAAGTAGTCAATCTTCTGAGCAAAGTACCATTCTGGAGCCCGTGGCTCAATATTGAACTTCTTGCAGAATGGAACCCATTTTCTTGCAAATTCTGATGTCTCTGATAGAGCTTCAAAAGTCAGCATGGCAGAACCATCATCAGAAACGTAGCATGAAACCTTGTCAACTGGATAGTCAACAGCAAGAATGGACAAGACAGTATTGGCTGTAACAAGAGGAGGCTCTTTCAAAGGGTCGACGGTACTGACAAATATGTCAACTGCAGCCAACTGTGATGGCTCTCCTTCACGGTCATATCTGATATAAAGTTTTCCGAATCAGTGATGAAAAGTAAGAACTGGTGATTCTATATGCAACCACCCAAAAAGAAAAATAAAAAACAAAACAAACCTAGGAGGAAACTATATTTGAATAACATCAAAAAAGAAGAGAAGAAAAGACAATAGAGAAACAGATGATACATTATTTGGAAGTTAAATAAAGGTGACACAAAAACCTAACCACACAGAGAAATATAAAGAACTGGAGAAATGAAAATATTTCTCACCTAAGAGAGAGTCTATCCAGATAAGTCTCACGGTTTACTGGAAGCCATTTTGGGAACTGATCCAGAATCCAGGATATAGCAAACCAAATTTCACAGATTACTGATATTAACCACAAAGCAAATGCATTTGGCACAGGATTGGTTATTCGATAGTGCAAGAAAATGCACAGAATTATAAGCCGCAATACTATAACCATCCTATAAGGATTTATTCTAGATGATGGAACAGAAACCTTCCTTGATAGAGGCTGTCGGGCTTCATCATTCCTACACCAAGAAGAATAGTTAACATGCAGGATAAGAAAACATAATTTGAGAATTTGTCCAGCCAAATGAGAACAAAATCAGTTATGGATACGAAACAATTTTACTATAGTCCATTCTCAATTTCATCAGTACGCAAATAAAATTTAAGTCGAGCAAGGAACTCACAGTAGAGAATCATCCACAAGAATATCTGTGCTCGCGTCAATATCTCCACCTCTCTCAGAAGGAGGATGGCTAGTTGTCATCGGAACAACAGGTTTCTCCTGCTTCATCTTCCAGCCATCAACTCTTTCTTTCCAGGCCACATTACCTAAACCTTGGGACCCAAACTCCCTCACTGGATCCACAATTCTAGCTGTAAACAGAAGAAGCATATGTCAAACACTGCCTAAAATAAATTCTAGGAGAACAACAAACAAAGATCAGGTTGATAAAAATCAGTTGTAAGGGGGCAATCGTATACGTTTCCCAACACCACTAGGAGGTGGAGATGCCATAGAAACACGTTCAGGTGATGCTGCTGAGAGTTCTCCAGATACCTATATAGAGGATTGGAAAGCTGAAGTGTCATAAAGATACCAAGAATGGAAAGGGAGAAGAAAATTGAAGACAAAATTCACAAAAACATACATCTGTTCCATTTGTAAGCAAATGAATGCGGTTGTGAGGGACCTCCTTGTCATATTTTGGTATTCCAATATCTTCCCCTCGACCATAATTTGTGTGCCAGCTCAACATGCGGTCTGAAATCTTCTGCTTCTCATTTTTACCATCAGAGTAATGGACATCATTGTCATTCCCGTCAACAGCAGTATCCTCCTCTCCATCCCCACTAATAGCAGGACTTCCTGTGCATAGTAATAATTGTGAATTCTTCTTCATAAATCAAATTAAAGTTGCAAATATCAAAATTCATTGTCAGGTACATCACTAGAAAACTAGTACAGAAGTTGAAAAAATAAAGTTGACGCATAGATCAAACATGGGGAAATAAAAGCCCATTCCAAACTTGATATATCATATAAATATCATGTGTATGTTGGTATTATCAATTTATCAGAGCAAGTTATTATTTCTGTTACAGGTATTTGTTTGGGTATTACAAATCGCATACTTCATTTAAGCTTTCCTCGTATCCTCATGCAATATCTTTAAGCTTTGGCTTCTCTCTGATAACGGTAGCTAACAAAACCAAGGGTAAAAAAAATGAGACAATGCAGATTCTAATTCCACATCCCATAAATGGTCATCTGGCTCTAGTAACATTTCGCTTTTCGGTAGCATGCAGCCTAAGGGTATTGGATGTACCAATTAATCCAATATATTTAAATCCCTTGAAATTCAAACATTAAAAAATTGGAAATTTCCTCCCCAACACTGCAACTAGATTTACTGTCTATCATATACTATTTTCCATTGACAATCAATTGTATGTCAGCACCATACAGAGGAAACACCACATACATGATACATGGATAACTCTCCAGATGATGATCTGTAATATGATAGACAAATAACAATATGGAATGCCAAATCCTGGAAGAATATCAATGGGGCATAAACTGCAACTATACCTTTATGCCTCTTGTATCTGGTTTTGCACTGAGGGCAAGACTGATTCCCATCTTTTCTCTCATACTCGTAACATGGCCTACACACAGGAAATGCACAGACATTGCACGCAACAAATGGCTCCCCTGCTGCATTCAAGCCCACATTGTCGCCACAGATCTGACAAACCTGACCGCCAGTGTTCTTCATGCTCTTTCCCTATCGGTTAAACATAACAGTTCATTACGAGGCTATAACGCTCCTAAGGTTTAGTTCTATAAAAAAACAAATGGATGCTGAACCAGACCCAAAAAAAAAATTGCTTACTTAAAAAAAAACAAGCCAGGATGATGTTACTGATAAATCACAGCAAGATTAAGCTACCATAGCTAAATCATCAAGGCATTATTTTAAGCATCAAAACATAAAGATTCTTAATTTATCACCAGGAATAATAAACCGAATAATGTTTACTCACCTTAGTATCAACTTCAGGTTCCATTTTCACCTAGCTTGGCTACGGCAATCTATTCAGGATCAGAAAGCTATGAGCTTCACTGATCTTTGAACATGCTCAATTCCTTATATTGATCTTTTTTAAGAAAATCTGCAACAATGTTATTCTTGTCACACTCATTCACGGAAATGAAATTAAACTCTAAATTCTTTTTCCTCCATTGACAGATCGGATGTAGTTATATTAGCAAGGAAGCAGAACAAAGAAGAACAATATTTTTAGAAAACTTAACTTAAGATCAACTTGCCGACAATCAATTATAACACAAAGAGTGACTCCTTTATATGATATATGCGAATGAATAAAAAATTAAAACAAATATTCAGGAAGTAAGCCAGTAGTCAACCTAAGTGGGATTCAGTCCAAAAAATCTGTAAAACCTCAAACATCACTTCCAATTCGACACATACAAATCAAGATCAAACGCAAGAAAAGCACACGATCACACACGCGCGCACTAGTGATCACGCAAAATTTAATGCAATTGTAAATCTATTTCAACCTCCTTCAAGAAGATATCTTCGTGATCTACTGAATTTCATCAAACAATGAATCATTAATCCAACAGATCCAAAAATAGACATAAAATTGAGCCGGAAACGAAACATTCTCGAAAAGGAGTGAGAACTTGGTCTCCCTCACAGGGATTCCCTAAAATCCAAAAATCGCTTCCAATTTCGCAAACAAAAGACCATCAAACTCAACAACGAGAATGCAGTACTCACCTCAAGATCCAAATCAAGTTCAATCTCCGCCAGAGAGATAACTTCGCAAAATGGCAATCAACCAAATTTCATCTACAGTCGATCAATCGTTCATCAGATCTACAAATTTGCGCTGATATCAATGATGGAGTGAGATGAACAACTGGCTATGGGCTGCTACCGACGATCTATGGGGTATTTGTACAGCTGGTAGTGAGTGTAGTTTGCGTATTGATTGATGATAACTAACGCCTCTTTCTTTATTTATTTATATTACATCATATATATTTGCATTTGTAATTCTTGGATAAAAAAAAAATAAGATATTCGACTAACAAAATTTATTAATAAAATAATTGATTTTTTGTGTATTTTTTATTAAAAATCGTTAAATTATATTTTAAGTATAAATTAAATCGACATATCTCGTGAATATTGATTTGTGATACAGTCCCGTCCAAAATCAACTCATTACAAATTGATTTGAAACCAAAAATAATATTTGTTTGATTGTTTCATGCAAAACCAAATCGTTGGAAATTGACTTGAAACCAAAGAGAGCGACGTGGGAGCTGCTGCTGCCCACCGACAGTGAGATGATTTTTATTTTTTTTCATTTTTTAGTAATTTTATAAAAATATTTAAAATGTAAGAGATGGTTTTTTTAAAAAAAAATCAATTTCAATTTTAAGTAATGAAAAGGCCAATATAAAATAATGGTTGTATTTGAACGTGATTTTTTAAAATTAATTTAATGCTTTCCAAAATTAAGATATATTTTTATGATTTGAAAAACAAAATATGTGAATTATAAATTTATAAAGTAAGTTTTAGTTAAATTATCTAATATTATTATTTTGTTTGACAATCGATTAATATTTTATTTATGTCTCAATAAATGAAAATACGCTAATAATCAACAACCCGTGTTTGTTGAAGAGGAAATTTTTTATTATCAGTAGCAAATGGACAACTGTCTAGGGCCATATTATTTTTATTTTGAATTTCATATAAAATTTGGTGATATTAATATTAAAATATACTTTATATTAAGTTAATACTTATGGTGATAAAAATTTGTGTGAGACAGTCTCACGGGTCGTATTTTGTGAGACGGATCTCTTATTTGGGTCATCCATATAAAAATATTATTTTTTATGCTAAGAGTGTTACTTTTTATTGTGAATATCGGTAAAGTTGTCCTGTCTCACAGATAAAGATTTGTGAGATCGTCTTACAAGAGAAAGTTGTGTGCAACGATGAAATTTGAACTTGATACAATAAATGAAGGTATTATAATATTTTATTATTAAAACAAGTTTGATTTTAGTCTATGAAAAAAAGGAATTTTTCTTTTTTAAAAGTACCATTTTTCGTCGTTCTCATGTTGTAGTTGCATAAATCTCCTCCGAGAGCATTAAAACAAAGGTAAATTGAAGATAAATACTTAATTCAAACTCAACTTTATTATGACTTCTTACACCCAAAAAACTTTCTTTAAACTTTCAAATACAATAAAAATGACAAAAATACCCTTATATGTGTTAAATTTAATGATTGATTTAATGGGATCATAAATTGTATCAGAGTATAGGTAAAAACTCCCATGTTCAAAATGTTGATGAAGCTCCAAGCCTGACGATGAGCAGAGTAAATTTATTATTATTCTATAATTAAATTTTTGAGTTGGAAAATTTACTCAAATAACATGAATCTGAAATCAAGTTCGAAATTAATTATTTACAAGATTTATTCAAGAACTCTGGAATATTAAAAACAAGAAAAATCTAATCCATGTTAGATATCAAGAAAATAGAAGAACTTATCAGATTCCTGAGATAAACATATCATTCAAATTATCAGGTTTCTAAAAATAATACCAGATTTCTCTAAAATTTCCTGAGATATTAGAGAAATTCAAAAAACAGTACAAAATTATGATAATATATTGTATTATGTACCACAAAATGTTAGGGGTGATCACGGTGCGGTTTTGCGGTTATTTTGAAAAAATTCAAACCGAATTGCCATATGCGGTCGATTAGTATTTTGAAAAATTAATTGCGGTTTTACATGAAAAATTAGCCTTGCAGTTTCAAGCGGTTGCGGTCGGTTTACGGTTTTTTAAATGAAAATTAAAATATTAGAACATATATTCTAATTTATTTGAAAACAACAACAATATATTGTCTTCAAATATAAAATATAGTACAAAACATATAAAAATCAAAATAGATAAAACAATAATCAAGATTCAAAACCAAGGTAATAATTTAACAACACAACACATTCACAACAAAAATGACATTTATAATATTTTATCTTTTTTTTTACTTTCAAATTTCAAACAAAATATTGTAACAAAAGAAATAAATATTTAATAAAAGACTAATTTGAAGAATAATTAAGAAAAAGATAAGTTTTATTTGTAAAAATAATAATTTTGAATAGAGTTGTGATATAATGAATGATGACTTATTTATAAAAATATGTTATTTACAAATTATTATAATTTTAGACCTAATATTATGACAAACGATTTCGGCGGTGCGGTTTGGTGCGGTTTTTGACCAAAAAAATAACCGAACCGCGTATGCGGTGCGGTTTATGATTAATATTTTTAATCGCGGTTTTTATAAAATATTATGAAACACGGTGCGGTACAATTCGGTTCGGGCGGTTCGGGCAGTTAGTAAAAAAATTTGATCACCCCTACAAAATGTAGAGAAAATCCTTGAAAACAAGGAAGAAATTCTTTGAATATTAAATGATATTCTAGCAAGAATTCAAAACCTAAAACAACAACCAATTTCTAGTAAATGGATTTCGGAAGGAAGGTTACTACCATCATTTGGTGCCGAACTCTTATTACATCAAAGAGGGAATGCCAAATTGATGCCAAAACATTTAACTAAAGAAGAAAAATGATCAATCTAATCAAAACAGTCTCAAAAAAGAAATGAATCTGATGACAACTTTAAAAATGATTGATCTAGATGATCTCCAAGCCCTTGTAGAATCTTTTGCAAATCTCAAAGAAAATTGTAGATCTAAAGATGAACATAATTAGAGGTGAACAACCCACTATAACCTGATCATCTTTGCAGGAACCACCAAGAGAAAGTGTGAGATCTCAGATATAAATATGAGAGAATCCCAACCAGACTTTTACAATGGCGGAGAATCACATAATCAGGAACAAGGTCAAGGAAGAGTCGAATTCCTTAAACTTTTAGAAATAAGTCTTATGGGATCAGTAAAAATTGCTTAGGACATGACTTCAGTAGAAATCAAAGAATCAAACCTAGCCAGAGAATCTATTAGCGAAATATCCGAAAGAATGACTACCCTTTTTAAAGCACAATTTATAGGGATAGATTATTTTTAACAATCAAGATACAAAGAATAAAAAAATATACTCAAGCTCTGTATAGTCTTGAATTACATGACATATGTTTAATAGATGAATATATTACATTATCAACTAAATATAGATGTAATTCTAGGGTCGAAGAAAATATATCAATGCAACTTTTCTTCGACAAAATGACAAGTCCTCGGAGAGAAATGCTAATAAAGGAATATATCCCTGGCAATCCAGATACATTGGCACAAATAGTCTCTTTTCTCAAAGGAAAATTGACAGAATTGTGTCATCTCCCAGCAATACAAAAGAATTACAAACGATAAAGTATTATTAACAAACGTACTCCTTTTTGTTGTAAAGAAAACGATTTTCCACCAATTATTGGAAGTAAATCACAAAAGAGGAAGAGGAAAAGTTTTAGAAATCATCCTTTTGCCAGAAGTGGAAGAAGTTCTTGGAAACCAAGAACAGTTTGGTCTAGATAAAAGGCCAGATCTTACAAATCTGGGCAAAGAAATAGACCCTCAAGAAGTAAGATATCATCTCAAGCATCGAGTGCATCTCGAAGCACAAGAAGAACACCTACAAAGAAAACTTTCAGAAGAGCTGAGCAAGATGTCATATCTCAACCAACTGTCTAGAAATGAAAAAAAAGAGGTATTAAACACTTCGATTCAACCCCGGATATTGAAGAAACATTTTATTATCAAGATCTTATTCAAGTATATGGTTTTGAGGATATTGTGTCGAACGAAAGTATATATGAAGAAGAGGAAGTCTTACGTCGGGAAGGATCTGATGGAACAAAATCGGAATCTGGCTGAAGAAGAGGTGTTTTGACACGAAACACATGAAGATTAGTCTGATTTCGTAAGTCAGACAACAATATCCAATAACATGGTCCAAAGGATCGTGAGAGAAAATCCTAGCCTTCAAATGTATCAGGGATTCTCTATAGGACATATATAAAAATTCTTAGGAAGTCTTCGTCTAAGAAATAGAAAGCATCATCTAATCGACAAAGTTTTCAGAAGAGAAATGACAAATCTAATAGAACTTACATGAATAGAATAAAGATGCAGTTAATTCCTTCTGAAGAAATTAATGAGGAATTACAAACGCTCAAGATAGAAGTAGCACGAACTATGTCCTGAATTTATATCGGAGAAGTCCAGATTATGATAAAAGCTAATTTTAAAGAATGAATGGATTCACCCATTGATATTGTTATATGCGATAAACAAATGGGTAACATTCAAGATTCAGTACTGAGAACAATATCAGGAAATCTATGTACTGGAAAAATTGCAGGAGTAATTTATCCAAGAATTGTCTATAATCTGGCAGATCGAGATTTCAGGCTTTCAGCCGAGTTTTGACGTTGTATCGGAATTTCAAAAAAGAAAGGCCGATGAAAGAGAATAATAGACCGTATTCTATTACCTATCAAATTTCACATGCTCTATCTAATATACATAATTCAGAATTGATTATTAGAAATTAGTTTATTGAAATACCTAAGATATTTGGAAAAGTGGCTCAGGCAATTTATCCTGAAAAATTGAGTTTCTTTAATACATGAAACAGATGATAAAATACATGACAAATCAATTCTACAAATGAAACAAAGTCTTAGATTGGAATTAAGAAGACTGTCTTTTCAAGAAGATAGAATTACGAGCAACATATGGGGAAAAACACATGTCCAAGAAACCCAACAGGCACTAAAAAGCTTTCGACAATAGGAAACCTTAGATGTCCAGAAGGGTGAAAGGAAGTAGAAATAATATTTGATATTACGGAGCAAAAGAATCAATTTCCTTGTAATACCATATACTGTTTAGAACAACCTATGATAGGAACTTACCAAAGAATGATCAACATTGGAGAATTAGAAGTTCATATCAAAGGAATTCCAGAAAAAGAACCAGATCGATTGGTTCTTGGGCTAGAGTTCCTTGAGAAACATAAACCTTGAAAATGTCTAGAACGTGGAATGAAGTTTACGGCTAAGGATATAATGTGGAAAATTCAATGACCACAAGCTCATTATTGATATACATTCCAATAGGAATGTTATACGAACAATATAAGGCATGATATTTTGCTGCTTATATTGATTCGGGCGATAGAATCTGTACAACAAAAAGAGGATTTTTTCAAATAATTTGAAAGAAGATTTACCTAAGATTGCTGTAAGAGATTTCTCTAAAAGGAATTTAATGTTATCAAAATGGATTAAAATGACAGAAATCGTGATTGGATGTGCTGGACAAACACATTGGTATTAAGATAAAAACATCACCAATTTATTTTCATGATACATGAGCTGACATTCTGTTCGGAAATAATTTCCTACAAATGTTTAAGTCCTACACCCAAGAAAATGAGACCAGACGTTTAGTGTTCACAACACCTTGTGATCACAAAATCATAGTTTTTACAGAAAATTGTCAATCCAGTTTTGCAGCAAGCGTGGTGATGAAGGAAAACTTCTGAACCCAAAGATGAAGGATTCTAGACGGTTTGGAGAAACAATCCAATTAAGAGCAGATAAGAAGCTCCAACGAGAAGAAATATAATTCCTCAAGATAGTTCTACAACAGAAAGACGTAGAGTTTGAATCAAATGTATAATTAGAAGATGTCAAGAGAAGAATAAAAAAAAATTACAATGAAGATCCCTTGGCATGGTAGGATAAAAATCAACTCAAAGATTGCCTTAAAATTAAGGTAGGTAAAGAGTATGAATTTTTCTGATGCAAGCCTATCCCAATGAACATAGTTGATAAAAGGGATATGCAAATTATATTCAATGAACATACATACCTTGGGTTGATCAAAGCAAGAATTTCATCATATAGCAGTCCATGATTTCTTGTAAGAAATCATGGTGAAATAAAAAGTAACAAACACATACTAGTTATTAATTATCAAGAAATTAATAAGATTCTGGAATTTGATGGGTATTTTATAACCAGTAGAGAACATTTAATTAGTTGCATACGCAACGCGAAGATATATCTAAATTTGATTGTAAGTCTGGTTTTTATCGGATTCGAATGCAGGAAGAAAGCAAGAAATTCACAACTTTCTCAACACAACAAGGACACTATATCTGGGAAGTATTATCAATGAGATTGGCTAATTCACCTCAGATATTTCAACGAAAAATGGATAATCTATATTATTTCAAATTTATGTTTGTCTATATTGACGACATTTTAATTGCATCTAAAAATATGGAGGAACATATAAAACATTTAGAGATTTCTCTAAAGTTTGCAAGGAAGAATGACTAGTTTTATCTGAAAAGAAAGCAGTCATTGCCACAAGAAAGATTGAATTTCTTGGAATAGAAATCGATGAGTCTAAAATAATTCTACAGGATCATATAGTAGAAAAGGTGCAAAATTTTCTAAACGAGCTAAAAGAAAAGAAATGACTTCAAAGTTTTCTAAGAGTTGTTAATTTTGCTGGGATGTTTATTAAAAACCTAGCAAGGTGTTCAGTCCATTACTGAAAAAATGATAAATTTATATGGACGAAAGAACACACACATATACTTAGCCAACTCAAGGAGATTTGTAAAAATCTTCCGAAAATGGCTATTCCCCAAGATGAAGATGATTTGATATTATATACATATGCCAGTGATCATTGGTGGACGGCAGTTTAAACCAAGCTCACATCATAAGGAGAACAACCATGTAGATACTGCAGTGGACTTTTTTCAGATGCAGAAGCCATAAGATGACATATCAACGAAAAGAATTTTATGCAATAAAAAAGACTTTAGAAAAATGGACATTATTTTTACTTGCAAAAAATTTACTTTAAAAATTGATAACACATAAGTAAAAGTTTTTTTGAGAAATAGAATAGAATAACCCGAGAAGGCTAGATTATCAAGATGACAAGCGTTATGTCAAAATTATATTTTTGATATTGTGATTATAAAATCTCATGAAAATAATCTTGCAAATTTTTTAACAAGAGATGGACATCGATGAAATCAATGTCATCATAAAAATGCAGAGGCATTTGAGGAACACCTTGGAACACTTCAAAACGAGTTCAATAAGCTTGTCCTAAATGCAGAAGTTGCGGTAGGCTACAACAAACTGATAAGATAATTGTCTCTGATCGAATCTGAGTGCACTATTGCATCCAAGTTTAGGAGATCATAACAAACAATCAATTTTAGTATTTATTTCTCTTGAATTCATAGACTCAGATTTTATGATTTTTACATAAATCGGTGTTTATAACATCCCACAAACCAACAGTATCAAAATTTGTGCAAACAATGTTTGTGCTACATGAGCAACTATAGAGGCCCACATGCCACCTCCCAATATCATGCATGGTCCAATTTTTTGTTTTTGTTTTTTCCAAATATGTATTCAACGATAGAGATCATTGGATATATATTACTATAAACTTTATATTTACTAGTTGTTTTTTATTCTGACTTTGGAAAAGATTTGCCCAACATTTAGTAGAACTCAAATATGAATCCTTTGGTCAAATAATTTATGATTTAGGCTTTAAAAAAAAAATTAAATTTTTAGAATTTTAAAAATAATATATTAAATTTCAAGAAGAAATGTTAAATCTGATATGAGTTAGTCATAATAAATAATTAATAGGAAATTAGGTCAAACCAGAAATTTTCTTGAAACATGAGGGACCGAAGTACAATTAATGACCTCCAAGGCAATTCTCAAATCTCCGTTTACCTCTTGTCCCTCGCTCCTTCCCTCTTTCCCTTCACCATTTCATTTCCAATTTCCAATTAAATTTTCAAAAAAAATAATTTAATTTTTCTCCCCGCACAAATAAACGCTACACGGTCAATTAATTTTCCCCGTATTTTCATATTTTTCTTATGGCATTTCATGTTGCTTGCCCAATTACATGGTACCATTCTCTTAATCCCATGGCTCAGCCCACTATTTATTTCTTCTAATTATAGTTTTACACTCACTGAAGTGTGTGTTTTTTGGGTTTTTGTGATGTGGGTTTTTGAGTTTGAATGATACTGTGTTTGCAGTCGGAAGATATGCTTCTGTGCGCTGGGATTTCCGCGGAGGCTGCAGAGCGAAAAGGGCAAGATCGAGTTTTTGCAGGAGGTTGCTGGGGTTGAGCAGTTCTTGAAGGATCCGTGGCTGATCAAGGCCAGGGAGGATGCGACGATTCAGGTTATGGTGCCCAAGCTGGTTCGTTCCTCCGTTGCGGCGACTCAGCCGCCGCAGCTTCCCGCTGCGATGGGTGTTGGAGGCGGAGACAGCGGGGAGGAGGTGGCTGCAGCTTCAGCGCAGGTGAAGAGGGTGGCGCTGCAGAAACAAGCTACTGCTGCGTCATTGGTGGCAGAGGATTATGCGAGGAGGTTTGAGTCTGGTGATTTGATGGTGAGGGTTTTCAAGTTATGCAATTCATTTTTTTTTTACTAAGATCGACATTATTCTTGTGGGTATTTTTCCTGAAAAAAATGTGCATTTATATGGAATATGTGGAGTGTAAGTTGTTTACTCTCTTTAGGCAGTCTTGGTTTCAATTATGGGGTGAGTGATGAGTACTTGTTTGTATTGCTAGATTTTTTAGTTAATTTAGTTTGAAATTGGATTTTCAAGTTCGCAATATGCACATTATGCCACCTGAATTTTTGGATACCGTAGTTACTTGGATGAAGTTTATGTTTTATATTAAAAATCGTTATATGGGAGTTATTGTGGTTACTGTAAAGCATCGTGGTATGTGTTTCAATGCTGGGGCTGAAGTTAATGCGATCAAGGAAATGTTTTCTAGTATTGCAAGTAATTCTTCTATGAAAGTTCTGGTTTTATTGCACGTGGATGAGGAAGTCGTTATTTCATTGTGGTAGTAGTAGTTACCGTCACCATTATCATTAGCTGTCGGTTTACATACTGATCTTATGATTCTTATCTCGTATGGACTATCGGTATATTTTTTATTAAGAGCTTATTTTGGAGATTTTACCTGGATGAAGACACTGCCTTTTGTCAGTTGTTTGGGGGTGTCTGTTGCAGACAACTTGTAGCTTTAAGATCGTGTTTTCGTGGCAGAGGTTAAGATTCCTTCCCCTATTGAAGAAAACTTTTTACAAGAAGGCTATACACTTGTTCAATTGCTTACCCTGTAGAATTCCAAATCCAGGCTGAAGGCTGACCACACCTTAAATTTTTTTTGTGTTTGGATCCTACTTCAACAGATTGAGTTTTCTGATATTTATGATCTCTAGGTTAAACGAGTAAGTACTCCCAAGGATTTCTTTTATGATACTCAATTGTATGTTCTATGAAATTCACTATACATTTGGCGAAAACCTGCTGGAAGATGATGATGATGATGAACGATCTGTTTTTTCCTCAGTATGATTCCAGCTTGGGAATTGGCTTGGCCAGAGTTAATATCTCGACCTGCCATGTCTTAGAACCTGCTTGATACTTGCACAAATTTAATGAGTGTGGCTAATGGCTATTAAAAAATCGGTTAATGTCTTTATTCTCATATGGTTGCATTCCTTTGTATTTTTGCAGAGCTGCTCCTGAATTATGTGCTTGTTTGCTCCTCTTTGATTGAAATTATTATTTATGCACTATACTGAAGCATGAACCCTAATCATGTTATAAAGTCGGCAAAGTAGTTGATAATTGTCTGTTTCTTTTTCATCTTGCTTCATCAAATTACATGCCTTTTGGTATTTATGTAAAGATTTTCTGTGAATGCACTTATTATGTTGATTCACGAAGGTAGAATTTCTGTTGAGATGCTTGTGGACTGATTGTTGTAGCAGACGTCTATGAAACATGCCTCTGGAGAAGAGCAAGGTCAATCGAATGTCAAAGTTATGTGCCGGCTATGCTTTAATGGGGAAAATGAAGGTGGTGAAAGGGCAAGAAAGATGCTATCTTGCAAAACTTGTGGCAAGAAGTATCACAGGAGCTGCATAAAATCTTGGTCTCAAAATAGAGGTACCATTTGTAGCTGCAAACAAGTTACTAGACATGCGTTTGTATCCTTTGCATGAAATTTTTTATTACAGATCTTTTTCACTGGAGTTCTTGGAGTTGCCCCTCTTGCCGGATATGTGAGGTAAATATCTTTTCTTTGCTATAGAATCACACTTCTAAAATTAATAACTAAGACTTGTTCTTTACGGGAAAGCATTCTACTATGCTGATGATAATATTCAAGGGAACTCAATGCTAAAAGTTAGTAGAGCCAGTTAGTTGTTTTCTTGGAGATTTTAATTCTATTTCAGAAATCAATAACTCAGTATATCATGCAGATAGCTTCTTTAGATATATTGTTTTGGTGCCTCTATGAGTAGCTTATATGTGCTAATATCGTGAGATTGCCATTAGAATACAAGGAGGAACTAGGAAGAGTTACACGACGAGACTGATATCCGGATCATTTTCCTTGAAACCATAAGTTATACATATTTTTTTGTGGTACTAAATAATTGAACTATGTAAAAAATGCACCTATTTTGTGGTTAAAGCATTGATATGAAATTTTGATAAATGAGAGAGGGTGCTGTTTTTATTCCTTCTTCTCCTTCAAGTGTGCTATTGGATGGCTTATTAGGATCTCGATTTGATTTCTGATTATTTATCGAAGTCGATGAAACATGGTTCAAACATTGTCTTCACTTTTCATAATTGGCCTCCTTAGGTTTGCCGAAGGACTGGAGATCCAAATAAATTCATGTTTTGTAAAAGGTGTGATGGCGCATACCATTGTTACTGTCAACAACCTCCCCATAAGGTGGGTTGTGAATTCTGTATCCTCTTAATCATGTCCAATTTTTTAGTGCCTCATGTATTTTCCTTTTGAGCATGCAGAACGTTGGCCATGGGCCTTATTTGTGTCCAAAGCATACAAAGTGTCATAGCTGTGGTTCTTCTGTTCCAGGAAATGGGCTAAGTGTAAGGTATAAGTTTTCGGCAATATTTTGGAGTTTCTCCTTGTCCTTCATATCCTAGGAGCTTTTGCTGTCTTTATTTGGTTCTCCAAGTTATCCTGTCAAGTACCAGACTTTGTATCATGGACAATCAACTCATTTTGTAATCTGGAATTTTAAAAATCGTTTCTCTGAGTTAGCATCTGTGCAAGGAAGGTTTTTGTGTTTCTAGAGTGGAGTTACCATCTTAAACAAATTAACATCATATACATTTCACAGTCCTGGTTTTTCCGGGATTAGTTATGCATCTTAATTGTTTATGGATATAAAAAAAATGCTTCTGAACCGTTTATGGATATAAAAAACAATATGCTTCTTAATCGTTTATGGATATAACAAAAAAATTATTTTCTAGGATAATGAAAAACATTACAATTTAATTTTTTTCAAATTTTGGAACTCTTCATGAATTACGTATTGGTTTTCTTGAAAAGGGAGTTGTGGTATTTGAATTTGAACCGAGCGGTATGTTCCTTTTTAGCATGATCTCCCTTGCTTTATTTTATTATTTTTGACTGTATAAATGTGATAAGTTGAGGGTGTTGATTACAATGAGTATCGGAGAAGGCCGCAAGTTCCTAATGTTCTTCAATTTTAGGTTATTATTATGCTCAAACTTGGGTTCTCATATCGTTGTTGCCAATAAAGTTGGTGTTTTGTTTCACTTACAGTTTTGTGCACTCAGGCACATATGCTTTGTAACCTAGGCCCAAAGCATAAACCAAGGCGCATGTCATATTTAAGTAAGGCTCATGCCTTATTGGTTTGCGACATGCTCGAGCACAATATTATAATATCTAGACGCGTATAATTGCAAATTATTGAACAATAACAAAACTATGTTTAATTATTATACAAGACAATATGAAGGGCTATTATGTTGCATTTTACCCTGAATTGACAATCCATTCTGTGAAGTGTGTGCCTCTAAAATGCACCTTAGGCCTTTAAAGTGCACCAAGGCACGTGCTTGACAGAAATGATGAATATTTGTGCCTCGCATCATGATTTAACTTATGAAAGTAGTTACAGAGGGTGAATAGGGTGTGTGTTAATTAGAAAACCTTCTATCTCTTTCTGTATGTTTTACTCTTCCTATTTGGAGAACTCATTTAATTGAGGAAGAAAGATAGGTTTGTGAAGAATAATGTTGAATTCGCTTATACAACATAATTAGAATATTTGTTTAGATTTTTAATTCTTGAAGTTAAATGGAACTTGTCTTTGGGACAGCTGATTAAATAAGTAGTTTGTTAACTTTTTGGTCAACTATCGACAGTACTTTCTGGTTTATAGAGTAGAGCACTTGAATACTTTATTAAAAAAAAGAAAAGAAAAAAGAACACTTGAATACTTTCTGTCTGCTTTGGTGGAGATACTATGTATAAGAACTTTCTGGATTACTTTTTGCTGGATCTAGTTATATATATTCTCTCTCTTTCCATTTTCTAAGACTGATGATATCTCATTTGTAATATCTAAATCCATTCTGCCCTCTTCCGTGGGTGTGGCTTGTCTATTATTTGGTTTATTGGGGTTTTCCGTAATTATGGTAAATCTTGAACATTCGTTGGAGTTGATTTTGTTGTTTATATACATGATTTACCTTTGTTTCTATGAGTTGAGAATCTTTTATGTAATATTTAATCTAGAGAAATGGAGATAATAAGTGTGTGCATTGCATGCCGCAGCTGTTGTTGTGATAGTCTTACGGAGGACAGGAAGACAATTTTCTTTATGCTCTATGAATACTTTTGAGGGTGGGGTCAACACCTTCTCTGTGGAGATCCGGACGCTGATCTTTCTTCTTAATCATCTTTGGGATTTAATTATCAATTCAGATAAAACAAGGTCTAAAAATTTTTCTTTTTAAAATACAAGTGCGGAAGGTAATGACATCTACGTAATATACATATCTGTATAACACTACGTTTCAGTACAAAAATACAATAATGTACAATAGTCTTTCAATTAATCTAAGGTTTGACTACTAAAGTTCAAGTAATAAAACCTATCTATATCCAAGTCCGGAATCACCACGCTAAACTCGTCTTCTCTCATCATCTTCTCGACCCCGATCTTGCCCCACCTGTTGTCATGCACACAGCCGGATAACTCCGGTGAGAATAAATCCCAGTATAAAACATGGTAAGCATGTATATAAACAATCTAAATCATAAAACATGCTATCATGAACGTATTCAAAGAAATAGATTTCATAATCTACTGAAATCAAATCACAATAAGCATGCAACTCATTTCAGATAGACATGCAATTTAAATCCAATCATATAAACATGCTATCATACTGAAAGTAATAAACATGGGTTTCATAGTCTATGAAACCACCTCTATAAACACATGCAGTTCTAGTCAAATCATGTCTAGACTCGACTCCACTATAACTCTAGGGATCCCGTTGTGAATAAGACGATCTATCATCTACTCTCCAATCGGGGTGACGGTACGTCTTATTCCCAGACTTCGGCCTAATCTGTATCCACATCTACAATAGGAGAGTGAATCTTCCCCTAAGCTGTGATATCTACCGAACGTCTAGAAGTTTGACGGATCTGTCAAGACTCCCTATCTTAAATGCAATGCATATAAATCTATAAACAAAGCAGTAGCATATCAGCATATAACAAAAACATATTCACCTCAGAATATAACAATAATCTAGTATGTGATTTTGTTGGGAAACTCAAATAGGATCTTATTTGAGTTGTGTCTTCCCGAATATCACATGAATTATACCTTTGTCGTCCCGGTCTGACGAAGACGATGACCTGTACTCAAATCTGTCCATATCGAATCTGAAATGACAATATCGAATACCCTGTATCAGTGAATAACTCAATACACAATCTGTTCTGATCAATACTTAACTCAGTACATAATCTGATCAATATCTGAACAGGATACAATTCAATTCATGTCATCGATATCACAATAAAATCGAAATCATATCTGAATCTGATCAATCTAAATCAACTGATGTTTTGACGGCATAACAATACAATCTGAATAACCCCGTCAGTTCTGAACATCACAAATATAATACTGGACTCATAATCGGTGTCAAAATAACTCATAATCTGAATACTAACACAATTCTGATATAGAATCTCAGTTAATATCTTTCAAAAATCATAACAATTACAGAAACGGTCTGTTCTTTAATCTGACTTCAATTCTATAATGTCTACGGTAGCAGAAACATCATATATGATTCATATTCAATTCTGACAATATCATAATTTCAAATCTTGTCTAAACGTAACAAAACTTACGTCTAGTTGTAGCCTGCGTTGATAGGAACACAGTACTGAAGTCGGATTCAAAATCAGACGGACGGATTTCTCGCAAATTAATTTCTAAGGTCACGAGCTGAAATTCTTCCCCCAAGTCTCGATTTTCTTTCTGAATTAACGTTTGTATGTATATATATATATATATATATATATATATATATATATATTCAACTCGTGCATGATAACCCAAGTGGCGTCGTGCATGTGCTGCACGTTTCGCGCATATGCGCCAATAATGTCGCGCATATGCGCCGGTAGCTCATACCAGCATTTTGCTAACTCGCGCATAACTCGCGCATATGCGCCATTTAAGTCGCGCATATGCACCGATCATTCTGCCCAATCCGCGCACGTGCGCCATTTACGTCGCGCATATGCGCCGATCATTCTGGACATCCCGCGCATGTGCGCCGTTCAGTTCGTGCATATGCGCCAAGTGCTCTGCCTCCTTCGCACATGTGCGCCGATACCCGTTGCGCATATGCGCGAGGCTTCTCCTTGCACATCATATCAAATCATCTTTTGGCTTTCCCGATCCGATTCGTTCTGTCTATACTCATAACAATAATCACCAATAGATTATAATAATCATCGCTAACTCATTTCGGATTAACGGGATAAATTCCTCGGGCATTACATTCTCTGGGCAGATTTGTTTTTACAATAATGAAATCTGACTATCTCACAATCATAAGACTGAGTTATTGCAGGTGGTTCCTAGGGTATACTTGTTGTGATGCTTGTGGAAGATTGTTTGTGAAGGGTAATTATTGCCCTGTTTGTTTGAAGGTACGACTTAGTGCCCCAATCATTTGTTTTGATTTGATGTGCTCACTCTGTTAGTCAAATTGTACTTGCTAAAGGTTACATCCATGCCTAGCATGGTGATATACTAAACTTGATTTGAAGCTAAAAAGGTTGATAACTTGTTTGTTGTAAAAACTGAAGGTTTATAGGGATTCTGAGTCGACACCTATGGTTTGCTGTGATATCTGTCAACGCTGGGTTCACTGCCCCTGTGATGGGATCAGGTTGGTTCTCTAGTTTTTGTTCATCAAGTTAATCCCATTATGATTTCCTCCTTATTTTTTCGCAACCTTATCTTATTTACACACTGCAAATCTATGTATATAAATGTAATATAAGTAATTTCAGCATGCTGATGTATCACTCCTCTAAAATAATATCTCACCCGTACACAACTTAAGTTTTCACTATTCATAATCCTCAGTAATTCTACAAACTTTTCTACTGAACTGTGAAAACAGTGAAAAAAGATGAGAAGAAATAAAGTCCTTGCGAGCACTCAGCACTGTAATTCTCTGTTCATTTCTTCCCCCTTTCCCCTAAAAAAAGAGACAGAGCACTTTCCACTTTCCTTTTGTCCCTGGCAGTAACAAGTTAGTTCCACCATTCAGCCTACTTTGACCTGCGTCTCTGTCTCTGTCTCTGTTTAGCATTCTATTCACACTCCGAGCTTTGATTTTGGCTGGAATGTGTGATCGAATTTGTGCACTTATATCACCCTAGACATGTTCTCTTTCATGGCTTTTTGTACTTGACCTAAATTACCAGATTGACCTCGCAAGCTTCGCTTATGTGGTGTTATTTACAAGTCTCCAAATACAATAATGGATGACTTCTCTTGTGATATTGGCCATGACTTTTCTAGGGATGATTATTTTTAATTTTATTGGTCTTCAAGTTTTTGGTTCTACATGGAACCCCGGCTATTTTTGTATCATAGGTTGCTCTTTTGATTAGATTAGTTAGCTTTTGATTTATTATTTTAACTTTTTGTTGGCTGCTATTCCATCCAGCGATGCAAAGTACATGCAATTTCAGGTTGACGGACATCTCCAATATGTGTGCCCTACATGTCGTGGAGAATGCTCCCAGGTGGACTTTCTTGCATAATTGGTTTCAATATATGCGCAACATGTTAATGCTCCCTCTTTTACTGATGTTTTCCTCAATGTCTATCCTCTTCCCAGATTAGGAATCTCGAGGAGGCTGTTCAGGAGCTCTGGAGACGAAGAGATGAAGCTGATAAGAATATGATAGCAAGCTCGAGGGCTGATGCTGGGTTGCCAACTCAGGAAGAAATATTTGACATTTCACCCTTTTCAGATGATGAAGACAGTGGATCTGTAGTGTTGAAAAATGAAAATTGCCGTTCATTGAAGTTTTCTCTTAAAGGGATAGGTGATAGTTCGCCAATAAAGAAAAAAGAACATGGAAAAAAATCATCAAATAAGAAGTATGGCAAGAAAAAGGGGAATGAAACATTATTCGTTATTGGAACTGATGCATCCCAGAAGTTTGAGAGACACCAGGATGGTCAATTGTTTGGACGCAGAACTGGTGATAACTACAATGAAGAAATGCAATTTTCTGGTGAACCGGCTGCTGGAGATAAGGCAGCAGGCATACGTTCAGTTAACGAAGCAGCGGTGCCTAATCACAAATACATTGATGAGGTTACAGAAGCCACCAGAAAGAAGGCATTGAGAACAATAAAAATAAAGAGTAACAAATCTTACGGAGATGGAGAAGGAATTGGAAACAATAGTAATGTGAGTAAGACTGCACAAGGACCCAAGCTTGTTATACATTTGGGTGGACGAAGTAGAAATACATCTAGTCCTCCGGGATCGGAGGTTTCAAATGTTAAGAAGGAAGAAGTTTTGACTTCACCATACGGTATGTCCTATGAGATATTTGTGTGTTTATTTTGCTTTTCTTTCAATTTGAATTGTTAAACTTTGCATGCACATACAATTTATCTGGAATTTAACATATTAGGGATCAAGCTTTGGTAGTGCAGGAAAGCGAATTCTATAGAATTTATGGTGGAGTATTTACTGATTGTTTTTGGTATTGTAATTTTACTGTGTAAGAAATGTAGCTAACGAATACTTGTTTTAGAAGTCAATTTCTGCTTTGGATTAATGTAATTAAGCAGAATCAATCAAATTCAGTCAAATTCCGGGAATTTGAAATTATCGGAAAAGAACCCTGCTGATGATTGAAATTCAACAGCATATGATATCCACTTAATGGAAATGTGAGTTTTATCTCAGAGTTGTCTCTTGCTGACTTGTTTGCCATAAACATGCCATTCGAGAGGACATGGCAGGCAAATTGGGCATACTAGCGAGCGATCTGTATTTTCATTGCCCAAGTATTGCACCTTTAGTATTGTGGATTTACGAATGGGAAATCCCTCTATATATTGCTGTGAAAAAGTTGTTCCAGTGCAACATGCAGGAGACAGAATCTTGGTCTTGGATTTGACATGTTGAAACCCATTGGTTCATAGATATTCCAATTACTTAACACGGATAAACTATTGAAATATGTTTGAAAATCCGATGAGAAGTTTTATTCTGCTTAGTGGCATTTGGAAATAAACATTAATAGTTAGAGAAAATAGGATATTACAGGGAGAGAATTAACCATGCACCAATGGATAAACCATTTAGCTAGTCTCTAACCTATTGATTTTTACTTTATGATCATTCATTTACGAAGCCATGTTTCTCATAAATACAGTGGGCACTGAGGATATTATTCAACAGAAACATCATGAGTACATTGACAGTCCTGATAATGCAGTTGAATCCGGGGATAAAAAAGGTGCTACTCTTTAGTTTAAGAAATGTTGTCGTCTACACTTTCTTCATTTATTCTCATCTTTTATATCTCGCAGTACTGTGTCTACTTTTTTTTTTTTTTGCAAATTAAACATTTATGTCTTGTGAGATGCAGGACATATTAGCCACACTGATCAAATGAAAGGTTCCAAGTTACGAGAAAAAGAGGTTAACTTGATTAAGATCAAGAATACCAATTCAAAAGCTTCCGACGTTAGCTCTAGACTTTCTGTAGGCAAATTCAGTCATGAGGATGAACCTGTTTCTCTAAAGAATGCACATTCAGTGTTGGGAAAAAAAAGCATTGAAGATGGTGCATCTACAAGGAGTGGTTCTGATGTCCTAGTTAGCCAGGGGAACAAATATTCTTCAATGAAGTACGCAGAGGATAGGCCTACTGTTTCTGGGGACTTGGACGATGGCAATAGTAGCATTCCATCAAATTCAGAGGCATCAGCGAATGATCACAAGCCTTTTTTGAAGTTTAAAATTCCGAACAATTCAAACAAAGGAAATCAAAATGTTCCCGATAATTTGAATCAGGGATTAAGCCGAAAAGAGAGATCCGATTGGAGAGTCCATGTGGGACAGATGGTAATCCGAACTCCCTCTCCTTTGCCTCTTCCTGGAAAGGAAGAGATAACTTATAGGCGTGGTCAAAGGTCAAAACGGCGTAGACCAGTACCAGGTGACGAAGATACGTCACAATGGCATGAAGACAACACTATGAAGGAGTTCACTGATGCAAACTGGGTATTGCAGAAATTGGGAAAAGATGCTGCTGGTAAAAGAGTTGAGATTCATCAGCCGTCCAATGACTCCTGGTGAGTTTCTTCTTCTTCTTCTTCTTCTTCATAAAACAGTACGCATACATGTATATGATTACAAGGTAAAAGAAAATGAATTCTATAATGTTTCTCGGGAATTTAATGGTAAGAAATGACCGATGCACTTGTTAAATTTTTAACCTTTTCATTTTGTGGCTGTAGACATTCGACACAATTTAAGATTATTATATTAGTACCCCACCACCACCACCACCACCACCACCACACCACACCACACCACACCACACCAAACATAAAAATTACCAATTGTTAAAAATGAA
This sequence comes from Primulina eburnea, assembly GCF_022965805.1. Lineage (NCBI taxonomy): Eukaryota > Viridiplantae > Streptophyta > Magnoliopsida > Lamiales > Gesneriaceae > Primulina > Primulina eburnea. The sequence continues at coordinate 26,076,937 of NC_133113.1, forward strand.
TTATGATCACAATCCCGGGTCAGGTACCGAATAGATGGTTTGGTGCACATTGTACAAGTTTTAAGTAATTGATGTTTTGTCCATGTATCAGAGGCTTCATCTCTTTCTGGGATTTTAGTGTTGATCCAAAGATTGAGCTATCCCATTCTCTTTTCTTTCAGGCATAGGGGAACAGTATTAGAAGTCTTAGAGGGTACATCAACGGTCTCCATAGCACTTGATGATGGAAAGCCCAAGAATTTCGAACTTGGGAAGCAAGGAATCCGTTTTGTTTCTCAGAAGCAGAAGCGTTGACTTCGCTGGTTTTACGCAAATGTATGCCTCCCAAAGATGACAGGCGAAAGATTTTTATGGTAACTCGAAAGTCTAAATTGTTTTGTGCTGGAGCTTATATGAGGCAATTGTATTGTATGGTATCTGAAGCCACGAGATGGAGGGAGCTTCGGTTTTACTCCATCAAGTTGTACCCTTTCATCTCAGTGCCGCCAATTCTTGCTGAACTACATCCATTCGGAGGAATAGGGTGCTTTTGACATGATTTTGCTCTCATTTTCTTTAGGAATAGGAGTTGAAGTCATGTTTTAGACTACAGTAGTTTATATGGCTGCATTTGCACCTAACATCAACTCTATCAATATTCAGCTTGTGTTCAATTAAATGAATTCTTCATCATGCAACTATCCAAAATTAAGATGTTCATCAGTTATAGAGAAAAAAGTAAAATTTTATAAGCCTCTCTATATTATTACTGCAAATAAATTCCACTATATTTTCACTAATCATATGATATTTTGTGATATTCTTAAAACTGCCATTTTTTTAACTTGTTTACTAATCTTTTAAAGGTGCCATTTTTGTGCTTGATGCCAAATTGATCTAATTTTTTTGTACTTATAATAGGCCATCGTTCCAGTTTTTCTTTTTTCTTTATTTATTTATTTATTTTTTTTGTGAATCAGGTATCGCTAAAATTTTCATAAATAGAAATATGATAATGATAGGGATCAATTAAATTGTTAGAAAATTCTTTAAGTAGGTTGGTTGATGAGAAATTCATTATGCAATGATATAAATATTAATTCAGCAACTTTTTTTTAAAAAAAATAATAGACAGCAAATATTGTTACTCTACTATTTTTTAAAAAAATGTTCAATTAAATTTGAATAACCTCACGCTAATATTCTATTAAATTCGAAACACCTTAATAATTAGTTGGTATTATGCAACATTTTTCTTGATATACCTGTAATTCACATAATAAGTTGTTAGAATCAATTGTTAAAATATAATACACTGTATTTACTATTTATGAATGTAAAATAATATAATAATAAATTATTATACAATTAATTTTAAATTACTTATATGTTGGTCTCAATATATTTACATAAATTTGATATTTGTATTAGATAAATTATAAGTCATATTTACATCCAAACGGGTTTACGTAACAATGATTTTTTAAATTAATTTACGTAAACGCATTGGGACGGATATATGACTTAAAATTAGAGTGAGTCTCATGTGAGACCGTCTCACGGATCATACTTTTTCATGGGTGATCTAAATAAAAGATCCGTCTCACAAATATGACCCGTGAGACCGTCTCACAAAAATTTTTGCCTACAATTTATCGATAAAAAAATATCGAATTTACGTAAATATATTAAAACGGACATAGAACTTATAATTTATCAAACCAAACACCTCCCCCGATTAAAACAAATGAAGGTATGTGCTGAGGCCTAACACCCAATTAATCAAGATATCATATACGACACTGCTGCTACGATAGGCGGAATGAAGATTGAAACTGGGTGGCCACTTGGTTTCTGGAGGCCGAGTCCTGCACAAAGCCTTCTCTTCTCCCATGTAATTCTCTATCCCTCGCTCTCTCAATTGATCGATGTCCTAAAAGAATAGAAGGATCAATTTTTGTGGGATTTTCTTCTGTTTTTATATCTGTCCTAAGTTATTTTCCCATGCAAGCAATGGATAAACATGACGGAGCTAGAGTTTTGGATAGTTTAATATAAACTATGATGTGGTTTAGTGAGTTTATCAATTAATTTAGTATGAAAAATGAAAATACTCAAAGTTATAAGGTTTTTTGGTGCGTTACAACACGATTACTTTTTTTTTTTTTTTTTTTTTTAATAAAGTGTAAAGAAGTTCATATATTGGTTCGTGGAGAAGCTTTAAATGAGAGGCGGATTGAAATTTTGGAACTTTATAACGGTATATGTTTGATGAAAAATGAGTGGGTGTACTGCCGTTCAGCAGTGGTGCTAGTTTCTGAGGTAGATATAGCTAGAAATTTTCTCGAGCAGCTCATTTAGTTAAGATCCAAAAGGCCCATAATTTTCCTTTTTATTAATTTTTGCGAACAAATGTTTGTTTGAATCACCTTAATTGTTTTGCACATCATTCATGTCATATTATCTTATCATCTATGAGGGAACCTTTGTTTGATGGGTTTAATAAGGTGATAAATGTGTACTGGTCTTGTATCATCATTTATTTGTCTATCTCAACAGCTTGTTCGTACCAACTAGATCAGCATTTATGCCATGTTACTTTCAAAAATCATCTTTACATGATCAGTGTTTCCATCCTGTTGTGTTATTTTTGTTTCTATCCAATGGATAGGTATAATAGGGAACAATCTGCAGTCCAGCAGTTGGGCAAATGATGAAGTATGCTGGGCATGCTTTGTTTGCTTCTGTATCTCCTTTTCATTCTGTTATCCCGAAAGGCCATGGCAGACTGTCACCAAAATTAATTTATGGAAATCCTTTAAAATTGAGGAAATTTGAGTGCTACTATCAGAAGCACATGTGCCATAAGGAGTCGATGATGGTTGCCTCCCGGTACCCTCCCCCTTGGTTTAGGTGAGTTTTTGAGTTTTGACTCCCTTTATCGTCAAAAGGTTTTGGACATAACATAAGTTTAAAATATATAACCTATTATTTTTTTATATTCAGTGTTGCTCCAATGATGGACTTCACAGACAATCACTATAGAACTTTGGCCCGCCTCATATCAAAACATGCATGGCTATACACCGAAATGATTGCTGCCCTGACAATTGTATACCAGAAGGGAAACTTGGTAAGGATATCTGTACATCGTTTCTGTTAGGTTTATTAGGAAAAAAATGCATGGTTTCTATTAATGCAGTTCTCAAAACAATGGAAAATTTTGAGTGCTGAGATTACTATGATCAAGATTATATAGATGGAGCTCCACCAAAATGTTTTTCTTCCGTCTCCTTTATCATGATACAGCAGGAGATGATGGAATATGCCTTAGCGCTTGAGGGACGCTTGAGGGATCGCAGAAAATTAATACAAAAAGACGATTAATTTCCCTCTTGTATTTTCATTTATTTTTGTGAGATATTTCATATTGTTTTTAAATATAAATTTACTAAAAAAAATTTGTTACAAGGATTTTCTTTCCTTAGATTTTCAAATCATGTCTTGGTCATCTTTCCAGCTGTTCTCTTTTAATTGGATTTCTCACTTCACTTTCTCATTTCTGTCTCTGAAATTTGTGTCGAAGAATCCAATTATAAAAGACACGTATTGTTATTGATGTAAATGTCTTTTATCTGTCAGTTTCCTTTCTTTGGGGGTTTGTTAGGATGTTTTTCCTTTTTCATAAATAATTCTAGGTATAATGTTATGTAGTATTAGCTTTTATCTTCATGAGTTAACAAAGGAGATTTTAATCTTTTGGTACACTCACTTCATGTTACCAGAGACACTGGTCCTTTTGGCTCAAAATTGTTCTGAATTAATTGATTTCTTTGTAATTACCAGGATAGATTCTTGGCATTTGGTCCAGAGCAGCATCCTATAGTGCTCCAGATTGGGGGAAATGACTTGGAGAACCTTGCTAAAGCGACTGAACTTGCAAATTCATATAGCTATGATGAGATCAATCTGAAGTTTGTTCCCTAGATCTTGGCTATTTGTTGGATATATTTTTTAACATTTATTTCTAAAAGTACTGAAATAAGATTTCATCCTAGCAGCTGTGGATGTCCAAGTCCAAAGGTAGCTGGAAAAGGGTGTTTTGGTGTGCGCCTTATGCTTGATCCAAAGGTATGGGTACAGGTGTTGAGATTGCCTGACGTTAAAAATTACAATTTATGGTAATGAGTTCTGATTTTAGTCACCTTTTCATTGTCAAGGAAAGTTTGTTGCTAATGCTATGTCAGTAATTTCTGCACATACGAACGTTCCAGTTAGTGTCAAATGCAGAATCGGCGTTGATGACAACGACTCATATAATGAACTTTGTAAGTTCCAACTCTACCTCTTTCGGCTGTTTTTCTTATTATTTAACTCAAACATTCCTCATAAAAGTGGTTATTCTCTTTAAAAGACTGGTATTGGCTAGATATTGAATGCACGGGTTGTTCAGCTGTGTTTCCTGAATAGATAGATATATTTGGATCCTGGCGCCATGCATAGCCTTCTTTCCTTCTTTTTTTTTTACTTTGCCTAATTTAAGGAAACAAACTTGTGCAAGTTCCTATAACTACTAACTGCATTCCTAGTGCTCCAAAAGGAGTGGATTGTCTGTCTAACCACGCCCTTCACGTCCTTCGTGCTGCTGAATCTATGCATACATGTCCACATTCATGCTGATTCCATGTTCTTGATCAGTCGATTTATCTGGACATTGGCTCTTATGCTGACTTAAATTGATTCCAAAAGGCTGCAAGATCACAATGTTTTCAGTTACTTTTGTTATGCCAGTTTTTTCATGTTATCAGTAGGGTTCATCTTAATTATCGTAATTAGTGATTTTCCGTTTTATTTAGGATCTTACTTTTGTGATTGTTAAATTTTGTCCAGCATAATTAACAATTCCCTTTCTGTGCAGGTGAGTTCATATATAAGGTCTCATCTCAGTCACCAACAAAACATTTCATAATACACTCTAGGAAGGCATTACTTAACGGAATCAGCGCCAAAGAAAATAGATCCATTCCTCCCTTGAAGTATGCATTCGTTTGTTTTCTTTTGTCCCCATTTTAAATACACATTTATATTTATCCGCATGTGTTCATCATCTCTTAGAATTCATTTAGCGCTATTGCTTCGTTTTTTCCTTTTTTAAAAAATTTTGAAGGTTGCTTGAAAGTATTTTTCCTTGATTGAGCACCAAAGAGGTGTCTCATAGATGCACCCAAGAGATGTTGTCTATCTGTAAGGGAATATCTCCTAGGAAATTATCAAAGAAATATAGCATCAAAGTCATTTCATTCACTTGAAGAATTCCAGAATTTCTTTTGATCCATGATCTTTGATAACCAAAAAGGATAATACAATCTGTTTTAGTTTGTTTTCTTAATCAGTTTGGATCAACTGATGCAGATATGAGTACTTCTATGCTCTTTTACGGGATTTTCCAGACCTGCAGTTTACTATCAACGGAGGCATAAATACCATTGATGAGGTAACTAAAAACCATATCCCATTATGATGAGTATGGTGTTTCGAAAATGATTTTTCACAGAGAAAACTATCCCCAATAGACCCCCTATGTTTTTGTTTTTAAAAATAATAATCTCCTATGTATTGAAATACATCGCAGATGGCTATTTAAAAAATTAAACATAGCGGGCCTTTAAAAAAGTTGCCCCTTTTCATAAACTTAATTGTCTTGTCATATTTAAGCAAGAGTTGGTTCTATATGCTAATCCTTATTTCTGCTGTGTGCATGCTTAACCTATAGATTTTCTTGTATTTTGCTTCACTTCTTTTCGTTTTATGAAATTCTTTTGTTCTGGATGATTGTTGTTCCCTTTTACTTGATTTTTGGAGGTAACAAAGATCATCAAAGTCTGGATTGATGATGGATCATCCACTTGATGAGAAACCAAATCATATGTTGAAATGTATCAAAGTATATTTGCATGCCTTCAATCAAACACGAATACCATGACACAAAACTCAGCTCACAGAAGAAAGATTTCAGTTTGACATGAGAAATTGAATTAACAATAATATCCTAATTGCTGACTCATTTCACTAATATTTCTGAATGGTTTTGATGCCACGTCTCCTACTTTTCTGTATAGATTGATATTTATACTTTTAGGTAAATGAAGCCCGAAGGGAAGGAGCTCATGGAGTCATGATTGGACGTGCAGCTTACCATAAGTACGTACTATATGAATCTATGAGTTCTTTATTTGTATGCTTTTTTTATATTTCCTGGCTGACCCAATTGCTCTTGATTAAATTAGCATATCTTTACATCCTTTATTTGCATATGAGTTGTTTAGTCTCTGTATTTAAGTTGCTGAGTCTAACCTTGTTTGATATGCTACCAGCTGCCTGTGACTTTACCTGAAAATACGAACTCTCCTTTAAGTTGAATATCTTCTCTAAAACTACCATCCTGGCTTGTGCAGAAATCATTCGATATGGGGCGAAAAAATGAAAAAAAATTGGTCTGGTAAAATTGAGCTGAATTACAATTGCAATTTGCAATACTACCAGTAAAGAATGGTTATGTGCAATTCTGAGCTTTTTCTTTATATATATATATATACTAGAAAAGTGCACGTGCGTTGCACGTGGAAACGATTTTATCTGAGATAAAATTAGTTGATAAATAAATAAAAATGAAAATTATATATTTTATAAATTCATATTAATTACATATATGAAATTTACATGTTTTCACATGTTTATTTTAAATAATTTACTTTTCGTTATATAATTTTTTTTTATTTCTGTGTACGTGTCGAGTTTTAATAACAAGTACGGATATCGTCCGATAAAACTTGATATACTACAAATCTACAATAAAAACAATTCTTTAATTAACTTGAACAAAAACTTGAATAAATTAATAAAATAAATTGAAATTAAAATAAAAGGATTAAACAAACACAATTTAAATTAAAATTAATAAACGACTGTTCGAATATCGGTTAATGTACATATCAATTCTTAAGCAATGCTTTTGAAGGAATTCATTATTTTGTCAATATACTATGTCAAATTATATTTAACTATTCAACAACATACAATAACCAAGTGTCTTTTTGTTATTTAATAATTGCAATTGCAACAATGAATGGTGGATTTCTCTAGCTTTCGTTTTTTAGTCTATGACTATCAGCATGTACTCAATCTCATATATTGTTAGGACCGGCTAGATATTTAGAGGGGGTGAATGAATGAATACCCTATTAAAACTTCGGTATGATTGGTTTGAGCTAACAAAATACAATCGCTTTATCTCAACTAAGTTGTCAGTTGAGTTACAAGTCAGCAAGGTAAAATAAATATATGTACAGAAAAAGAATTGTGCTCAAAGTTGAACCAAATGGATACTAACACGATAATCGGTAGATGCAGTTATCCCAATGCCAAAAAATTTCATGATGTTCAGTAGTTTTTCGTTGATGAAAATATTGTTAGACAACCAATCCAAGCTGATTTTGATGGAGAAAATGGAGAAGAAATGCAGATCCATTGGAGAATGCATAATCTATAGAGTACAAGCAACAATCAATAATCAATCAACATATTTCAGTCAATGAGACAGAAAATGAACAAAGAACTCAACGATTTAGAAAAAAGAGCAACATGGATGACACATCCTTTGGAGAATGCATAATCTGTAGAATACAAGCAACAATCAATAATCAATCAACATATTTCAGTTAATGAAACAGAAAATGAACAAAGATCTCAACGGTTTAGAAGAAGAGAAACATGGATGACAAATTATGAGGTAACTGGTAATAATCAAATTGATTAATTTGTTCATTTTGCTCTATTTTCATATTGTGATCCAGTAACTTTCTAAGAAGATGTCAAAGAATCAAAATATCAAAAGGAAATGGATGCTGAAATTACATCCATCGATAAAAATAAAACTTGAGAACTCATCGAACTTCCAAAAGGTCAAAAAACGATGTGTGAAGTAGATTTACAATATTAAATTGAAAGAAAATCGAAAGCCGACAAATTCAAGGCACCGTTGGTAGCAAAAGATTACAAACAAGAGTTTGGAGTCGGTTATAAAGAAATATTTGCTCAGTTGCAAGACATGATACGATCAGATTGGTAATTACCTTAGTAGCACAATATTCATGGTCTATATTTTATTTTGGCTGTGAAATCGGCATTCTTACATGGAGAATTGGAAGAACATATATGTATCCATCAACCTCTTTGTTATATTAAGTTGGAAATGAGAATAAAGTGTATAAATTGAAAAAAACTTTGTATGGGCTAAAGCAAGTCCCACGAGCTTAGTATAGTTCTTTTTTTCGCCCCCATGTTGTAAGGTAAGTTTTCAAAAAAGTCCATATGAGTATAAACTTTGTACAAAATTGAAGATGAAGGAAAAATCTCATTGTTTGTTTATATGTTAATGATCTTATATTCATTGAAAATGATAGTGTCATGTTTGAAAATTTTATGAAGTCCATGATGGTTGAGTTTGATATGTCGGATCTTGGCAAGATGCATTATTTTCTTGGTATGAAGTAGTCCAATCTACTTGTGAGATTTTTATTTCACAAAAGAAACATGTTCAAAAAGTTTTGTGCAAATTTAATATGAAGAAATGCAATTCTGCAAGTACTCCCGTAGAGTATAGTTTGAAGCTAACAAAAAGTTGTGAAGGAAAGAAGATTGACAACACATTTTACAAGCAAATTGTTGGAAGCTTAATGTATTTGACAGCAACAATGTCGAATATTATGTATTCTTTCATTCTCATAAGCAGATACGTTGAGAATCCTATAGAAATGCATTTTTAAGCTGTTAAGAGGATTTTACGATGCCTGCAATGAAAACAAGAACTTGGTATCTACTATAAGGAAGGAGAACAATCAGATTTGATGGATTTTTTTGTGATAGTGATTATGCAGAAGATCGAGATGATAGAAAAAAACTTAAGGATGATTTTTTTTCTTAGATCAAGCGGTTGTTCCATGCACTTCGAAGAAACAATCAATTGTTACTTTATCAACCACTGAAGCTAAATTTGTTGCATCAACTTCATGGAAGAAGCAAGCTCATTGATGTGAAATATCAATTGTGACCTCACAAATAATGAAACAATTGATCTCATATATTGTAGAAGGAAAACCAAGTAGCTGACATGTTTACCAAGTCCCTGAAACTGCCTGCATTTCATAAACTAAGGGAACTACTTGGTATTAACATACTACAAAACAAATTTGAGGGATTATATTCTTATTAAGCCGATGTTGACCTTATCGGTTTAAGGGAGAGATTATTGAATTGTTAAAAGTTTGTCGAAGTACTTAGTTATATGTCTTGTCAAATAAAGTCTGTTAGTCATTGTTTATTATTAACGTATTACAGAAAATAATTATCTTAGCATATTTGTTATTTCATGGTTTAGTGGTCAAATACTGTTGCTATTTTTATGGTTCTTTCTATATGAGTACTTGCCTATAAAAAGCTCATTGCTGAATAGATAAAATATATAACAGAAAATATAATTCTTCTCTTTGTTTGATTTATATTTTACTTAAGGATGATTTTTTTTCTTAGATCAAGCGGTTGTTCCATGCACTTCGAAGAAACAATCAATTGTTACTTTATCAACCACTGAAGCTAAATTTGTTGCATCAACTTCATGGAAGAAGCAAGCTCATTGATGTGAAATATCAATTGTGACCTCACAAATAATGAAACAATTGATCTCATATATTGTAGAAGGAAAACCAAGTAGCTGACATGTTTACCAAGTCCCTGAAACTGCCTGCATTTCATAAACTAAGGGAACTACTTGGTATTAACATACTACAAAACAAATTTGAGGGATTATATTCTTATTAAGCCGATGTTGACCTTATCGGTTTAAGGAAGAGATTATTGAATTGTTAAAAGTTTGTCGAAGTACTTAGTTATATGTCTTGTCAAATAAAGTCTGTTAGTCATTGTTTATTATTAACGTATTACAGAAAATAATTATCTTAGCATATTTGTTATTTCATGGTTTAGTGGTCAAATACTGTTGCTATTTTTATGGTTCTTTCTATATGTGTACTTGCCTATAAAAAGCTCATTGCTGAATAGATAAAATATATAACAGAAAATATAATTCTTCTCTTTGTTTGATTTATATTTTACTCTGTGAATCACTAACCACAAATCTATATGTTCATTTAACTTGAAGTTAAAAAAATACAGTTCGAACCATTTTTGCTTATAAAACGTATATGTTTATTTGGCTTGAAGTTTAAAAAATTAAGTTCGAACTATTTTTTGTTATGAAACATAGAAAATATATCGTACATATAAAAAATATTAATAGTAGTCTACTTTTTCATGTTAAAGAATGCATAATAAAAAAATATGTAAAAAATATTAATAGTATTCAACTTTTTATTTGAAATAATGCATAATTATGTATCAATTAAATAAATAAATAAACTAACTTATATTAAAAATATATCAGTTATTAACTAATAATGGGGAAAATAATGCATAATGATGTATCAATCTATAAATTAAATAAATTAACTTTATTTAACTTGAAGTTTAAAAAATTAAGTCCGAACATCTAGCTAAAAATTTATATGTTCATTTAACTTAAATTTAAAAAAATTAAGTCTGAACCACTAACAAAAAAATTATATGTTCATGTAACTTGAGGTTTAAAAAATAAAGTTTTTACCATTTTTGGTTATAAAACGTAAAAAATATATTGTAGGTTTAAAAAATATTAATAATAGTCCAATTTTTAATGTGAAATAATGCATAGTAAAATATATCAATTATTCAAATACAATAAATCACCAACATCTACAAATTTATTTAAGCTAAATTTTTAGATTGAAACCATATGTAAATCAAATATTAGATAACCAACAATGTATGGATGCGTATTATAGATAAATATGAATGGTATAATGACAAATGTATATATTTTAATTAACTTTAAGTTAAACATATTAATATGAATCATTTTTTGTTAAAAGAATAGAAATATATTGTAGGTTTAAATTAAATAATATTAAACTTCAAATTTATATGTTTATTTAACTTGAAGTTTTAAAAATAAAGTCTGAACTATTTTTGGTTATAAAACATATATGTTTATTTAACTTGAAGTTTTAAAAATGAAGTCCGAACCGCTAACAAAAAATTTATATGTTCATGTAACTTGAAGTTTAAAAAATTAAGTCTGAACCATTTTTGGTTATAAAACATAAAAAATATATTAAAATAATAGAAAATATATTGTAGGTTTAAAAAATACTAACCACAAATTTATATGTTAAATCAACTTGAAGTTTAAAAAATAAAGTTTGAACTATTTTAATTATAAAACATATATGTTTTTTAACTTGAATTTTAAAAAATTAAGTTCGAACCGCTAACCAAAAATTTATATGTTAATATAATTTGAAGTTTAGAAAATATTTGAAGTTTAAAAAATAAAAAATTAAGTCCGGACCGCTAAAAAATAGAAAATATATTGCAGGTTTAAAAAATATTAACCACAAATTTATATGTTCACTTAACTTGAAGTTTAAAAAATAAAGTTTGAAATATATTAGTTACAAAACATATATGTTTTTTTAACTTGAAGTTTAAAAAATTAAGTCCGAACCGATAACCAAAAATTTATATATTATTGTAACTTGAAGTTTAGAAAAATTAAGTCCGAATCATTTTTGATTATAAAGCTTAGAAAATATATTGATGTGAAATAATGCATAGTAAAATGTATTAATTAAACAAATTAGGTAATAGGTAATTAGATAAAAAAATTGAAAAGTCACCTAAATAAATAAATAAGACATTAATTAAGTAATAGTTGGAAAAGGGTAACCAAGTAAATTCACAATTGAAACTCATATATTTATAATAGTATTAGATTAGATTAGATTAGATATATATATATGTTGATGAGATGACAAGATCCAAGAACGTGTATGGAACCTGATCCTTCGATTTTGTGAATTTCAATGAATCTCCATTGGAAACAAACTTTGGCAAGTCATATTACAAAAAAGCGCATGAACAAGCTATCTGCGTTTTGTATTTTCAAAACTTTTATTGGAACCGTGGCTCTTTTCAGTATCCTAAACATCTAAAAAGCGTTGAGTTTATCTATTTCTTTTACTTTCTTCTACATGTCAACTCAAGGAAAAATTTATTTTTTACAGCCCCTGGAATCTCTTGGGACATGTTGACAGTGCAATATATGGTGCACCTGCTAGCGATTTAACTCGGCGACAAGTTGGTCAAATAAATTATGATTTACTTTTGATCTTGCTTAAATTCATATTTACATACCTGTATCTGGTCATTATTCTGTGTAGGTTCTTGAAAAGTACCGGTTGTATGGTGATTCAGTCTTGGGACTATATGGAACAAAGCCAAATCTTCGTGATGTTGTAAAAGTATAAAATAATCTTCTTCTCATTCATGTTATGCTAAAAAATTCTCAAGGAATCAAAATGAAGGCAACCGTTATGTTATTCTTTGGGATCATTGCCTGTCAAATTTGAGTCGTAATATTTAACGATACCTCAATCGCATGCAGCCTTTGCTTGGTTTTTTCCATTCAGCACCTGGTAATAGTCTATGGAAGCGCAAAGCTGATGCAGCTTTTCAGAACTGCACAGTAAGTCATCTCCTTTTCAAGATGTACCCAGCACAATTTTCAGAATTTATATTTTTAAATCGTATTAAATGGAACTATCAGAAATCCCGGGTTCTGTGGTCGAAGGTCGATAAGTTCAGAATTTGCCAATCTCATGTTTCAACTTAAAGTGAAGAAAACATATAGTCAGTTATGAGACAACTCCATAACCTTAATCCTAATATTTTCTCTAGGTTCTGAATATTGTTGTAAAAACATTTAAATTGTTTTAGAAAGAAACCGTGTATGTTCTATTATAAATTCGCCTTGTATTGGTTTCAATGTGGTTTCATAAACGGATAACAGGCCTTTGTTTTCTTGCTTCAGGATTGATAACATTTCCTTTTTCTAGTAGATTCCATCATCAAGTTTTATCATGTGTCTTTGAATCTTTCAGACAATAAAATCTTTTCTTGAAGAGACCCTGGTGGCAATTCCTGATGATGTATTGGATTCACCTCTTACCGAGGCTCCGCTTGTTTTTCCAGATGTGTTTGCTAAATCAAAGTCTCTGCTACCTCCTCCATACACAGTAAGAGAAGCAGAGCTGTTGTATGCCTAGTTTTCATGTATTTTTATCCCATTCCCTGAGTTCTGCACTCAAATCCCTTTCGGAAGTATATAATATTTCATTGAAATATCATTTGATTGATTTGTGTATTCCAGTGGAGGGGCGTAAGAGTTTACTGCACTTGCTTTGGATTAGAGTTAGTGCTATTGGCGTCAATTTTACCACGGGTGCAAACAAACATAATCGAGCCAATAAATTTTACCTTCACTTTGGCTTCGCTTAAATTGCAAATTCAAGCTTCGTTTCTTTAGTTTAAATTTGATCATCGAGCTCTATTAAGTGAAGCTCCAAGTACTTTTTTTGCATTAATAATTATTTAGGTCTCTAAATTCATTTTGATCTTTTCATTTAAGATGTGTCAAAAGACCTCATTGGGCACAAACCCCACCCCCTTAGTTTTTTTTTTAAAAAAATATTTCCGGATTTATTAATTAAGTTGAAATAAATTACAATGAAGACATGATTTCTCTGTAAATGGAGTAAAAAATTTGGACGATTTACCGAAGAGTCCCTTCGAAATTATTTACTATATTTTTTTTATATTATAAAATACCAGTGCCAAAGCAAAAAACTTCAATAAACAAAAAATGTGACTTCTAGGTTTTTAAACCTCACGAGGTATCTTCATCTACATTCATAGGTATATGAACAATACTTGATGATACGAAAATATCATTATAAAATATGATATAATTAAAATAGATGTTTTTTAAGGTAAATATTCTGATATAACATCTATTTTTTTTATTATTTAATCATATTTAAAATAGATGTTTTTTAAGGTAAATATTCTGATATAACATCTATTTTTATATTATTTATTTAAAATTATACTTTTCCGGAAAATTGTCTAAATAGATAAATCTATACCTATCTACATTAAATATAAATCGTTACTATTTGAATTAAATAAAAATAATTAAAATAATTGATCATCAAAAAATAATAATAATTAAAATAAACAACTTAGAGGGTAAGAGTGTGAGTTCAATCAAGGGAGATAAATAGCGAGCTATTCTTTTATTAGAATGTGGCGTTTTTCTTATATGTTGATTTTCATGATTATTAAACTCCGATACAAACTTCATCTAGGTATTTCACACGTGGTCATTCTGTTGCAGGTGTCTTATTTTGACGTTTTTTGGTCTTATGTCTTCTGGGTTTGAACTCTTAGGTTGTGTTTGGATTAATGAAATTTAAATCTATTGATTTCACAATCTTTGACTCGCTATGATAGATAAAATTCAAATGAATCAGTCCATGTCTAATTATGTAATTTCAACTTATTTCACAAAAATATTAGGTAATGTATATGGAACTGAAAATAAATACGAGAAAGAAACATAACTAAGGAGAATATACTGAATTTACTTGAGTAAATCATTTTTATTAATAATATCGTGAAAAATATCAATGAATAAAATAATCAATTTCAGAATAATACGAATAAATTTTACATGTATGTAATATATATTATAAATAATTTTAATAACAAGATACAAATTATAAAAATAAAGAGATTATATGAAACAAGAACTAAATAAAATTATAAGATAAAATATTTATTTTTAATGAAGCGACAGAATATTTCACATACATATATTACTTCTGTATTCGAAAAGCAAATGCTGCTTGCTAGTATTTTAAAAGCGTTAAAAACCGTATGCGATTCACCTAAAGCATATATATACAGACTATATAAAACACGACAATGCTCACTGGCAAATGCAAGCAGAAGAAAGAATGGTTATGGTTCCATGGAGCTTCGATGCGAATTGGACCATCGCTCACGGTTCTCTCGAAGGTTCTGTCACAGTCGAGTCTCCGGAGTACCTGATCGCCGAATCCGACGCTGATGATTCTGCGCCAAGCTCGCCACTTGTTCTCAAGCCTTCTCGCCTCGATTCTGGCCCTTGTGAAATTAAGAGTAATTTCCTCGTTCGCTTCTTCTATTATCTATCGATTTTCGGAATCTTTTAGTTTTTTTTACAGCTTTGTTTCTAGGGGATTTCATAGGGTTGTTGAATTTTGGTTGAGGGGGATTCATCGCATGGATTACTTTCCTGTGATATTTAATTTTGTTGCTCTGATTTTTTGGAAGCGATTTAAAGGTTGTGAGAAACTTTTAGCAAGCTAAGGATTTTCTCGAAAGTAGCACTGAGTAATCTAGCTTATGAATATTGCACCGGATGATTCCACTTGTTTTGACTATTGGATGAAAAATGGGGTTGGAGAGTGAAGAAAGGTTTCTAGGTAGAGACCACCAATCAGAATGCTACTTTGGACTGAAACGGAGAGACATCTATGTGAAACTTGATTTAATAATTAAAGTCAAGAATACCTTGCAACTCTTTTGAACCTGGAGGATGGTTTGCGTAATCATTATAATGATGATTAACTGAATATGGACTACTGGAATCGCGCTTGTAATCGTTTTTGCGAGATTCCTTGGATACCATGATGTTATTTATTGGCTATAATATCATTAATGCACTGAGTTCCTCTAGCAACGATAGGCAGTGCTTGATGCGTATATGCATAACATCTTCGTTAAAAATTATCTCCTGATAATATATCCAACCGCAAACCATGTTCCCCAATTCACTTCCAACAAATATGCACGTGAAAATTTAAATACTTAATATAAGAATATTTTAACAACCTGAAGTGGCACGATAACTAAAAATATTATAGTTCACATTTTAATGAGCTTTATTATAATTTGTGTATGACATAAAAATATATATAAATGAAAATTTAACTAATTGATGTTATAAAATTTCAATTTCGTTAGGCATCTTACATGTATGTTAATTTAATATGTTCAAGACCAGACATAAATCCAAGTTTAATGTTCACAACACCATTTGTTAACTGGAAAATAGATATGGAACAGACCAAGACATACACAATTTTAGTTGCGCAGAATATATCTTTTGTTACTTTTACTCATGAAAAGTTAAAATGCATAGTTGCTCAGAAGTTGGATATGCCGCTGTAATAGGCACAAAAGCCCGAATTAGGGCAAATAACGATCCAATCCAGCAGCCCGACAAGGAGGATAATAACCTGCTTCAGTCAAAGGATAACGATGAGAACAATTAAGGATGTTAGCCAGCTTCAGTTAAGGAATAAAGATTTCAATCAGCTTTCAGACTATTGGATTTTAGTTTCCTAATTTATTGTGCTTTCTTAATTTGTTTCATGATTGGTCGTTGGTTTCCTTATTAAAATAGTATCCTATTTGCATTTAAGTGAGAAAATAAATGAAATAAGATATCAAATAATATTCCAAATTCTTGAGCAACAAGATCGTGAGCTTCTCTCGAGAAAATGAGCCTCTAACTAACTTAATCCAAAATAAGTGGGAAAGGCAGAAAAAGCCACAAACAAATCAGCGAGCTTAACGATCAACCACTCAATCACCCTATAACTAGATCCTTTACCAAGGGTCATAACAGCTGCCTCCTTGCAGTAAATCGATCACCCACTTGGATGAGCTTAAAATACTGAAGAGCGAATGATGATATTAAGTTAAGCATGCTGTTCTTTTTCAGAAACCTGTGTCATGGAGCCCAGCTATTCTGTACTTTCTTATGATTATAACACTCTTGAAATGGCAATTTTTTGAACTTGTTTTCTATTCGATATGCGACAACATTTAGTATGCACACATTATTAAAACATTATATCGGTTTATACCATTCTCATCTTTACTGGTTAAATGAAATATTTTGTTGCAAAATTTCAGATGACTAACAATATCTGTGCTTGCAGTATGTTTTAGGAAAAAGCACGATCTTTGTCAAATTTATGTTCGAAGTACTGCTCGTGTATATGAGGTGTATTATTCATGTCCTCCTCAGATTAGCAATGAGTATCTGTGCACTGTTCGGTGCAATGCTGCTCAAAGAGATGAAATGTTACTCCAAACAACGGGCATTGAATATGTTTCCAAAGAACGTGGTGATTGTTTTGTGGGGGAACTGCCTGAAGATATCGTTACAGATGGGGGCAGTGGTGATGATGATTGGGTTAAGATTAAAGTTCCTGAGGTTGGGCGAAGTTCTTTGGAGAAGACTAACACTTTCAGGGTGAAAAAAGTACAGGTATCATGTTCTCATCCATATCCTTTCCTAGCCGTGACTGCATTACATTTTTCTGCCTTTGAAGAATCCAGTTTTCTTAAATTTTGACAGTGTTTGTCCTTCTGTGCATTAACAAAATGGAGATTGTTCTGAACTTTTCTTTCAAATGCTATTCAGATACATATCAATAGCACCACTTCTATAAAATTGTCAAATAAAATAATGATAGGCATCCGGGGTGTTGCAAGAGTCCACAAAAGCAAAAATTGATTTGTTTATCTTTATCAATTATGGGAAAAGACACAGATCTTTCATGTATATTCCTGAAACATTTATATTAAATGGTCAATAAAAAAAATACCATTCAGACAGGGTTATTCACTAAAAATGATCCATTTTTCACTAATTATTGTTTGATTGATTCTGTTGTCTTTTTCTAATTGTTTGTTCTTCGTTTGTACATTTCAACGTGATGTTATATTAACTTGCCAAAATTTGGTTATTTATATTCCTTCATTTAATCAACACTAAAATGCGCTGGTTTAACAATTTAGCTGTTTTGTCCTTTGAAAATATACTAGCTTTCCCCATTTTCATGCCACTTGCTCTATGTGCGTTAGAAGTTTCATGAGGACAGACAACGGTTCAATTTTGTGTGGCCTGCAAATTCAGTGTGTATTATATACCTTTATTATGTGTAGGATCTGTACGAGGCTACAGCACAAATTAGCGATGCAGAGCCTTGCTCATTGCTCACAATTCGATTCCTATCACTTCAGAATAAAAGCCATGTATATGTTGATGAAGTTTACATATTTGCTGATCTTGCGGAGTCAACTGATTCTGCGAATGAGGCAGTGGTCGCAGGCAGTTCGACTGGAAGTTCTCTAATGGCCATGCTCCTCCCTGCACTTCTGCAATCAACTAGATCGAGTATAGGTCCATGTGTAAAAGATAATCATGCCTCTGAGGATGTCCTTAAGGATGATAAAATGGAAATTGGATTGAGAAAAACTGATGGAATTGATGTTGAATGTTCAAAAAAACAAAGTGATCGACAGAATGGAAATGTGCTGAATGCAGCTCCAGCTATATCAGCTGAACTTCAACAACCCAGCTTATATCCAAATACTAATAAATCTATTGGGCCTATGATAAAAATGGATGTAGGATCAGCAGGAGAGCAAGTTGATCAACAATCTGTGAAGTTGCAAGAACTTGATAAGGATGCAGTTGAGTTCACTGAACCCCAGCAACCCACCCCAGTTCTAACTACAAAGCCTGTGTACGATAATGATTCACTACATTATCGCCTTGAAAGAGCGTTGGAACAGCTTATTTCTCGGGTGAGCAGAGTGGAAGATATTTGCTTAAGATTTGAAGAAAAAATGCTGAGGCCCATGGAGACCATGGAGTCAAGGATTCAACATTTAGAGACTCAACTTCAAAAACTTACTGGGAATTCTTTCTGTTGTGAACTGCCTCATTGCACTAGAATATCTGCTCCTGCATTTTCCTGTAGCAAGCCCGACTCTAAGTCATTCTACAAGGGATGTGACTGTCCACTAGGTGTTGCCTCTGAGACTCAACTTCAAAAACTTGCTGGGAATTCTTCCTGTTGTCAACCGCCACGCTGCACTAGAATATCTGCTCCTGCATTTTCCTGCAGTGAGTCTGACTCTAAGTCACTCTACGAGCCAAGTGACTGTCCACCAGGTGTTGCCTCAGACTCTGAAAAGAAGGTTTTTCTATGTGAAGACACATCTAGTTTATTCTCTACTGCAAATTTTCGTCCAAGTCTTGTGGTCAGCGCTCCTGAGTTTTCGTGTAGTGAAGATGATGATGATACTCATTGTACAAAACCAACAGAAACCTTGTTAAGTAGTGAAGATGATGATGATACTCATTGTATAAAACCAAGAGAAACCTTGTCAATTGATGATGCGCTAGCTGCAGCTCTTTCTGGATTTATATCCGCTGCTAAAACTAATCCTTCTGATCATATTCAGACGATATCAGGCTCCTCCAGTTTGGTAGATGGAAAAATAGAACTGTGCAGTATGGATGAATCTTGTCAAAAGAAAGCTCAAGTCCTGTCTGCAGAAAATTACGGAAGAGAACCTTCAGTATCTACTCAAATTTATTCAATTATGATTCCTGATTTTACTTCAGTGGAAAATGGTGACGATGGGCATCTAAATTATGGCCACTCTTCTTCAGATCCTGCAACTGTATATGAAAATAAGGACGACCATGATTTTGGGATGATTCCTTCTAGCATTCAAAGCAAAAAATTCTGTGATGTTCATGAAAACAAGAATATGGATGACTTTGGGTTAACATGGAATGAGAGTTCTGTTGTTTCTACTAGCATAGACAGAACATGCATTCTTAATGTGCACTCAAGTGACTCCGTCAAAATATTTGAATCTAACACTGTGGACAGCTCTTGTGAAAGGGTTGTCAGTTGTGATTGTACAGAAGCAGGACACTTGGTGGGAACATGCAGTTACCAAATTTATTTGGAAACGAACCCAAGAGAAGCAAATACTGATGGTCTTGATGATCAGGAGACTACAAAAAAGGTGCTAGGGCTTGATTCTGGGTGTAAATCTGTTGTTCCAGAAAGGTATGTTGCAGTAGAAGAGTCCTTCAAAGATGACACACCTGATAATCTTGAATCTTCATGTGCTTCCACCGTGGATTATGAGTTTCCCATTTTGGATGTGGAATTCACTTTTGATGACTACACCAGTACCAGATCGCCCCTAGAAGCTCTTTTAGATGGCTTAGAAGAGTTGAATACTGAAGCCCATTCAATTCATGATAGAGCTGATGATGATGGGAATGCTGAGCAAATTATTGTTGAAATCATGGACGGCAATGAAACAGCTGATCTTTTGCCAAGTAACTCACTTGTGGTGGACCTGGCAGTTTCCTCTGAAGATGGGTCTTTAAATTCCGAGGGTCTGGATACCGTCTCATCTCACATCAACCAAGAGGTGATTGTAAGTCTGATTTGATACTTCAAGTCTCTTGTTTGAATTGCATATAGTTCCTTGGAGGTACACTTGTGTATAGAATTTTACTGACACATAATTCTCCCGTTTTCTGCTAAAGAATTGTGCTTCTTGGGATCTTGTTCACGGGCTAACTGCTCTTGCGTTCTTAATGTCATTTAGTTTTTAACTGTAGAAAGTTTGTGCAAAAGTTATTTCAAGCTTCCTAATTCCTTCAAAACTTGTGGATGATGCATCAATGCAACTTCTTATGTGGATTAGCCGGTCTTTTTCATTGGTTGTACTTGGCTGTGGATTAGTTGGTCTTTTTCATTGGTTGTACTTGGCTTTTAATGGATTGTTTCCTTTTTCTAGCTGCGTGATTTCAATGTGCTCCTTACGCTACAGTCGTCTTTTATGTTTCCTCTTTATTGGTTTTCTGTGGAACCCTTTTTGGCATATGCCTTCCAGCCAATATCTTACCACCACGGCCATTGCCGGTCGATTGGAAATCGATGATGAATTCTATTCGCCTAGTGTTGTTTGGTAACGTCTCACGTCTTATTATACTTGAATTCTAGTCGAAATTCTACTGTAAAAAAATAAAAATAAAAAATAGACGGGTGCAAATATATATATATATATATATATATATATATATATATATATATATATATGTGGACGTGGTGATCAATACTATCTTTCGCTGGCATCCCATTTGATTCTCTAGAATTCTCATGGAGGGTTCAATAAATTTCATTCTTGACAGTTGGTCCAATTATGGTGATGCTTCGAAGACTGTTAAAAAAGACACAAGTCTAAGCACAAATCACATCTTTTAATTGGAAAAAGATATTTTTAATTTTCATGTATATTTAAAAAAAAAAAAATCAACGATAAGTCCATGTATCTCCTGACGTGTATAAAAAGTAATAAAATAAATGCGTTGATTTTAAAAATTATAAACACTATTATGAAGTTTGTATTTATTTTATATTTTAAAGATATCTTCAGTCCATTTGGCTGGAGAAGTCAATGAGCTAAGGCATTTTTTTAAAAAATAAAATATATTTTTTTTAGAAAGTATATTGTTCGGTTTCAAAAATTGTTTAAAAAATCAATTAAAAATGTTGTTTAAAATATAGAATTTTTGGTTTGGTGGGATTCCACTTGTCTGCTGCCTTCGAGCGATACACTGATTTATCTCGTCCAGTTGTGTTTTGGCTTGGACATTCTCTGTGTATTGATTTTGAACAGCCAAGCCTTGAAAATACTATTTACAGAATATGTTGTAAAATATGAAGAATATCTAGCCACGCAACCTGCAACGATTGACGGAGAAAATTCTGAACCCTCATCGAAGAAACGTGGAGCTAAGGAAGAGTTCCCAATGATGTAAAATGAAACACCTCACTCCCATGACAATTAAATTAAAAAAAAAAAACATACGCGGAAGCATTTGAAATTACACGGGAAAGAACAATAAACTATTTACATCATAAACATTTTCAAAATCATCATCAACATATCTTTGGTTCATTTACAAAATACAAGATACTAAAATTTTTAATGTTTCACCATGCCAAAATAAAATCAAAAGCCAACACAAACCTTTTATTTCATTCATTCATCCAAACTACATGACATTTTAAAATTTTACATATGTTCACTCCACCACAATTCAAAATGACAAAACCAAAAAGTCTTTCCCTTGGTCTCTTATATGACTTCTCCCGCCTCGAATAATCTATTTCAGTCCTTTTTATCACCTGCATCACATGATATTAACTGGAATGAGATAAAACTCAGTAAGCAGAAAGCTATACATAAGAAGTACTATACATGGCTAGGCTTGAAACATGGCTATAGCAATGACATTATGGCAATGACAATAAAGAATGAATCATAAGTCTCAAATTAATGTAAAGGGTCTCTCATGTCATGAATTAAAGGAAGGAAATGACAGTTCTGTGACATGTGACCTGTGGCAATTATCTCTTTGATATAAATATCAAAACTGTGAGAGATACTTCATAATCATGTGATTGGCCAATGACACGCATGTAATAACTATCATTCCTTGGCTTTGATCATGGGAAATTTCATTGAAGCAATTCAACAAATACTTGGTAAGCAACAATAGAGTATTAGCTCCTTATCAATGAATTCAATGATATTCTTGGCTCAATAAACAATTAAAAATACATACGCCAATAATTTAACAAGGGAATGAGCTAGATATCAATAACTATGGCTTTTATACATATAAATCATGTGAGCAATAGAAGAAAAAGCTTCTACTTACAACCCACAAGCAATATGGTTGCTATGATGATCTTGAATAATTCCTACAACAATAAGCACAATAATAACCATAAATCATCACCATTAATCCAAGGAATCAATCAATTCAACTTAACCCTTCAATATAAACCTCAATATCTCTAACCTTTCCATCTCCAATAATAAAATTCTTACCTTGAACCTTGGAGAATTAGGTAGAAACCACTAAGAAATCAACTAAAATCCTTGCACTTGGAGTAGAGAAATGTAGGAAAAAAACCTTTGAGAGAAAAGGGTTGGGAACGTTCAAAGAAAAGGAGAGAAATGAGTAGTGTGTCGAAGGGTCTAGAATTGAGTTAATAAGCTTCCATTTACTCCAAAAACTTGTTTTCTATGCCATAGACACGGACCCCGTGCCCCCCTCCGTGTAAGGGTACGTGTACATATTGGAAATCACACATTTTTCTTGCCAAGACCCGGATCCCGTGTATGGGTCCGTGTAGGGGTCCGTGTACCCTCTTCCAAGGGCTAAAACTGCATTTTTTTCTTCCGAATTAGCCAAAGTGGTAAACATGAAAGTTGTAGCCCTATGTATTTTCTTGCATCTCCAATTGACCTCATGTCATTTGAAGGTCTGAATAAACAGTTATGCTCATTCTCCCAACATATGTCAGAGCAAGAACAATGATACACACGACACACTTCGGGCCACTTTTGGCTCGTCTTCCCTAATGATTTGAACAAAACTCAAAACATGAAAGTTATAGCCTAATATCTTATCTTTCTAATGGAAGTGGCCTCACATAAATTGGATTAATATACAAAATATTATACTAAAAACCACAACTACTGCCACATTTGTCATACAGTTTCTTCACTTCCATTTCCTATTTGGCTCAAGATCAATTTTTTATTCTACCCATTCACTTCCATAATCATCATCAACTATGAACATAATACCAAAACAATAACCATGTAATAACCATTCCAATAAACATATCCATAACCAGTAACCATTCAACATAATCTCAACCAGTAAAGCATAAAACATGATCATAACAATAATAAACCATAAGGATTAACATAAAAAAAAACCCATAAAGATTAACATGATAAAAAGTTGGGCTATTACATAAAATCTCCACAAAAGTTGAAACGTTCCTTTCCTTCCTTGTTATTATTGTTGCTAGTTTTAATTTTTGGTGCCCTTGTGGCATTGCCTCTGCTACAACTTTGACATGTATCTCCATATTGCATCTAATTGTGTGTGTGTTTGGTGTCTCGACGTACATGTTGCACGCTTGTACAATATTATATTTTGTGATTTTTTTTGGAGTTTAATCGAATTTTTTAATTAATTTGATTTATATTAAAATAGATATAATATTGTAATAGTAAAAATTGGTGATGATTCGATGAATCATATTGCAATTTGGTGAGAGACCATTACTCAAGCAAAAACAATTATAATCACTCAAGGAAATAAATTAAAAAACCGACTTGTGTGAAAAGTCAAGCTACTTGAACTCGACTCGAGCTCGATCAAATCAAAATCGAGTTAATCAAACTGTTCACAAGTAGCTTGATTTTCTTCCATTCGTAATCCTACAGTTTTGGTAGGTCTAAGACACTGTGCCTTTACATTAGTAATAAATATCTTTATTTATTTCAGACTGAGTTGCGATTATGGAGAAACAAACATAAAATTTAAAGGATAGAATTTATTTGAATAATTGTTTTGAGCCAGGAAAGAGAGGAATACATGGATCTTTCACTTTCCAAACTCGGACACAGCTATGATAGTTAATGAACTATAACATTCTGAATATTAATATTATTAGAGAGAATATTTTAAAATATCCTTTTAGTTTACCTTAATTCCCAATTATGTCTATTTTTTTTTATCTATGGGCTAAAAATGTCCCTCTATTTTTTAATAATGACTCAATGTTGTCCTTAAGACCTAACCTATGCTAATTTATTCCCAAAATACTCCTGCTCTTTTAAATAACAATCTGGAACAATGAAATGATATTATAGCATGAGTTGAACAGTTCAGACATTTTTTATTATTATTATTGTGTAATTTTAATGTTTGAGGATGAGATGTTTCTCAAAATTATGGATCCGAACTACGTTCGAGATTTATTATTTTTCAGATTTTATTCCAATATTTTAGAATATTTGAAAAAAGGAGATCTAACTAATGTTACATATCAGAAGCAAACATGAATAGATCATACTACCGAAGTAAAGTTATGATTCAAAGTAACATATTCTTAGGAATAGTCTCAAATTCCTCAAAAATTTCGGTAGATCTTAAATAAATCCAAAAAAAAAAAGTAAATTTACGGTAATTGGCTATATTATGTACCACATAAAATTGAAAAAAAATTTAAAAATAAGTAGAAGTTTTTGGAACATTAAAAAATAGTCAAATAAGAATTCAAAACCTAGAACAACTCAGTTCTAGTAAAAAGACAGGATAGAGGTGAATGACTAGTTGTGTCTAGTCAAACATTCCTGTAGGTGATAGTAGATAGAGACAGTATAGTTTATTTTCTTATTTGAGTTGTGTGTATGTATTTATTATACTGTTTCTGCTACACTGATGTAGATAGTGTGATGATTGCACTATTTTGTCGTATATGTATTATATTATTACGTAGTTGAAAAGAAAATTTTTGTGCATATGACGTCACATGTTGAATGATTATGTGGCGAGGTTTGGAGCGCCACACTTGGTGGTATCAGAGCATATGTTAGATGTCTGAGATGGTTAGGAGTTGGGTTTGTGATGAGGGAGTTGGATGGCGATAATATTTGCGTGTGTCTATGAATTTGATTTGTTCTTGATGATTTCTTGGTATGATTGATTGTTCTTTCGTTGCGTGATGAGTTGACTTTGGCACAGTTTAGTCGATATCTTCCGCCGAGATTTGATAGCTCTGAGACTGGCGAGCGAGCAGAGGAGTGGATTGAGATGATAAAGCAGATATTTGTGACTGGTCTGTGTGCTAGGTCTGCTTTGTTACAATTGGCTATATTTTAGCTTTAATTTCAAGGAATGTACTATTGTGGTGGCAGACGACTAAGGCTGGATTGAGAGCCCAGGGCCGTAATGTTGATTGTGATGTGTTTTGATCTCATTTTCATGATAAATACTTTTCTATAGTAGCCAGATAAAAGAAGGATAGAGAATTCGAGGATTTGAGACATGTTAGTATGCATGTGGCTGAGTATGAGACTCGATATACTGCATTGTTGAAATATGTGTCACATGTTGCTACGAGTGTTCATGCTAAGATTAGGCATTTCTTGAGAGTGTTGAAGTTAGAGTTATTTGATCGTGTGCAATCAAATAACCCAGTATCATTTGAGGACGCAATGACGAGAGTTGAGATGGCCGAGTTGGTTATGCAGGAGTATGGGGGTCAGGGACGATTATCAGAGCCGACTAGAGAGTCATTGCGACCACAGAGATAGTCTTTTAAATATCAGAAAGGTTCATATTCTTCTTCAGCATCATCTGAGAAGTGTCGATTTGATTCACGACGTGTTGATAGCCGTGGGGGTAGTTCTCAGTCTGTTCGTCCAAGTCTTCTGCCCCAGCGCGCCTTGCTCGTAGATATACTATGTTTTTTTCGTAGGCGTTGGGGAGGACAATTTCACCCGTCCTAGTGCACCTTCCTCGACTTTGGCTTCTGAAATCCACCTTTCTTGATCACATTGCCTACAATTAAATCCAACACGTGAAAAACAAATAACATGCATAAATATAATAAAAACAACTAAATATAAATGCAACCTAAACGAAATATGTATGAATGTGACTCAACATGGCATGATAAAATACGTAAAAATGACACACATCAGGCAAAATTTCTTATAAAGCTCACCCTAGGAGGAGAACTGCCATGTGGATATTGTATTAGATTATTCTTATATACAGAAGCTATAAGATACACATCAATGAAAAGTAATTCTATGCACTAAAAATAGTTTTTGTTAAATGGACACTATTTTTGTTTGATAAACAATTTACATTGAAAATTGATAATACACGAGTAAAAGTTTTCATGAAATATAGAATTGATTCTAAACCAATAAACAAAATTATTAAGATGTCAAGCTTTATGTAAAAATTATATTTTCATATTGTTATTATTAAAACTCATTAAAATATTATTGCAGATTTCCTAACAATATATGAACAATGTTGATATCTATGTCATCGTGAAAATGTAGAGACACTTTAGGGAAAACCTTGAAATGGTTCGAAACGAGGTCAACAAGTTTGCTTTATATGCAGAAGTTGAGGGTAGTGTACAACAAGTTGATAATAACACTATCTATGATCGAATACACGTTTTTTACATTCTTATACTCAGTTATGTTCTGTACTACAAAAATATATTTTCAAACCTATTAAGAAACCACTAGCTTTTAAAAATGAGAGTTTTCGAGTGTATTGCTCTATATCTAGAGCAAGAGATTGAAGTAACTCTAACACAAACTAAGTCGGGATAATCCTTAGATGAGTCGACCCAAGAGAAAGTTGAAGTTTAGGATCCTTATCTCGAGCCTTCAGGTCAACCCCTCATCTCGGGAATTAAAAAGGGAGAGATCAACATTATACCTCAAATAGACAATGAAAAATCTAAGGTTGATGAATTTGTAATTTCTCCATTTCAGGTATATCAGTAGAACGACGAGAAATTAAAAACCAGAATATGAATTAACCCAGCTACAGCTCGGTTTGGCATAGCAGGAAAGTTTCCAAGGATATAGATGAAACCTAATGTTTATCTTAAGGAAGTCAAGACATAGTATGAGTTTTGAGCTCTGGTCTCAGTCTATACCACAACACCCAGTTTCCCATAAATATTCGCACTAAAAAATGGTTTCAAAATTTTTTCGTGAAATATGGGCAAATAATGATTATTTGTCTAGATGAGACATTCTGGAACTATACTTCTTCAGTCCAACACCGGAACCGACTGACAAAAGCTCACACGAGGCTTTCTGTTTCATCAAGCTCAGGAGACCACATATAAATATCCAAAAATGCATCAAGGATCTTCCAATAAATGAAATACCTTTTGTTGTTTCACTTATTGAAAATGACATCTCTACAAAAAGAGCGTGGGTGATGAGGGTGTCTCATATAGATGGACAAAATCAAGTTTCTGTTTAATTTCTATCAAAATTCAGTTAACGGATCTTTCCTATTAAATATAATAACATGAAAAACTAAAGGATTTGGAGAAGAAATATTTGAAATAAAGAAATCTTTTGTGGAACAACAAGCTGTCAAAAGTAAAGAAACTCTCCAAAAATTCTGCAATATAGCTCACATTGGAAGATGATCAGAAAAATCTGTCCAGAATTCTCAAACCAGAAAGAGCCAAAATTTGGGAAGGATTTCGGCCAAGATCAGACACAAAAGCATAATGCAAAGACAAGTTTAAATGGTGAATGGCCACACAAGTCGCCTTTTCCTTGGGGACCACTAAAAAATAAAATATTCCCAAACAAATTTAACAAAGACATGTGACAGGCCACCACAAAAAGACATGTCCACTAATTAATGAAATAATGGACCATTAGTTAGTCGAAATTTGGACCACCCAACCAACCACTACAAGACGATGTCGGTATCAACTAACATGCAATAAATTAAAAGGTTGTCTACAAGTCTGAAGTCCGAATTTGAAATTCGAGAAGGGCTTCTAAAAATAAGAAGGTAGAAAGAATTTGGGGATATCGATCATCCTCTCCAATTTTCTTTCAGATAACTCATTATAATATTTTTAGTTTTTTTATTATATTTCCAACTACCATAAGTAGATAAACGAGTTATCTCATCCTTTACAAAAGGTTACTGTATAATAATATTTAGTATATCTGAATAAAATTTATAAAAAATTTCCCATCTCATCTATTAAATTCAAAATCAATTCATTACTATATACATTGAAGTAGGAAACGAAAAAAAATTTGTTAGGTGTTGCGGAAGAAATATGCATCAAGAATATCAGTTGTGACTGTGTGGTTGAGCTATGAGGATCAGTCTATAAAATATGGTGGACATCACCCAGTTGCATTTTGGTAAAAAAAAAAAAAAGGTATAAGATTTATTTTATTTACGAAAGCATGATATATCATTAAACCAAATCTATATATATAGACCGAAAATATTCCGTAACCTTAAGTCTAGGCTTATGCCTCTAGGGAGATTCGATAGGTGTAACAACGCTACGTACTTAGGTCAATAAAAAAATACATGAGTAAAATTGAAATTACGACATAATTGAGTCAAAATAAAAAAACATGACGAATATAATTGGTATACTGAAAACTTGAAGAGCAAAAATTGGAATAGATGAAAACAAGGAAATAAAGAATTATCTCATTTAATTATAATAATCATAAAATATCTAAAATTAGTTGTCGAAGAGATTATGTAAAATTAGTAGGCTATTGAACATAAGAGCTTAAATTATTGAACGTTGAAAATAATAGCTGAAATTATTGAAAATTAGTGTGTGATGATGTATGTAAAGATGTATTTATTTTTGGATTATTTCCAAAGAAATTCTATAAATAATTCTCTCACTTATAATGCTTGTACTTATAATTTATCCGTCACTTTTTATTGTCATGTTAATAGATTTAGAACTTAACTAATAAAATGTGTTGTTATTTTTCTTGTACCACTATGTTAAATTTGGCAAAACTCGAATTTGTTGCGCTCGACATTACTGGAAAAAATTATATGCCATAGACTCTCGATGTAGAAATGCATCTTGTGTAATAGCCGAGCCTGATGTACGGTACGGTTTAATATTTCATAAGTTTATTGACTACTTGGTTAAGTTTAAGTATAGTTTGGATGTTAAGAGTTTCGAGTTATGATTTATAGTATGGATGGTTATAGATGATGTGCAGTGTTATTGTAGCGGCGTTACGATTAAATTCATGATAAATGGTATATTGATCCAAATGAGGTGAGGCCAATTGGAGTGGTTAGATAAGACATAAGGCTATAACTTTCTTATTTTGAGTTTTGTTCAAATCATTGTGGAAGGTAAGCCAAAAGTGTCCCGAAGTGTGTCGTGTGATTCGACGTTCCTCCAGTGACACAGGTTGGGAGATTTAGCATAACGTTTTACTCAGACCTCCAAATGATCTGATATTTTGAGGGAGTCAAGATAAGACATAGAGCTACAATTTTGTAGTTTACCACTTTTTCTAATTCGGACGGGAAGAGGCGTTTCTGAGGCGATCTTTGAAGAAGGTGTGCGCAGAGTACGCTGTGGCAGGACCAATGCAGGAGCGCACCCGCGGTCATGTAAGGACCGCACCCGCGGTCCCAGTGGTTCAGAAAATGGTGTTTGGTCGAAGGCTTGGCGCACCCGCGGCGCTTGTGTGACCGCACCCGCGGTGGAGGTATGGCCGAGATATTTAGTGCTTTTTGGAGTGGTTGGCCATCACTTTACTCATTTCTTCCCCTTCATTTCGACTTTTCTCTCTACCTTATAGGGTTTTCTTCCATTTCTTTCATTTCCTATCTTCAATCCAAGCTTCTTGTTGGCGATTCGAGTTGAGATCGACGTTCTCCTTGGTGCTAGGAAGCTTAGGTAAGTTTTTGGTGCGATTCTTTTAAGGTTTTGAGTTAAGAGTTTACTTGGGTTTGTTATTCTTGTGGATTTATGGATTTATTGTTATGGATTCTTGATTATAGAGTTGATGTTGGTGTTATTTATGGATTATTGTTGTAGGTGGTGACCAAGAGCTAAGTTTGAGGTGTTCTATTGGGTTGTAAGTGGAATTTCATCCCTTGTGCTCACATGATGTTATATGTATTGTGTTTCAAAGGTTTTAATGTGTTATTCCCTTCATTTGATTCATGTTTATGTATTGATTTCATTGATATGTATATTGGAGGCATTTTATGTCTCATTATTGTTCAAAGGAAATAAAAGAGAAAAGAAAGAGTTTCAAAGTGATTGTTAAAGCCAAGAGAGAGTTTAAATGTTTCTATTGGATTGATAAATACATAGCCAGAGAATTGCATGCAACTAGTTGATCAACGACCATAGGCTTATATCCCTCAGAGTTATCGGTTTATATCGATTTGGGATACGAGCACCACAGTCAGAGATACTATTGATATCAATCCAACCAGAGTAAAGAGAAATATCATCTCATTTCTATGTTATTGCTATGATATTCATGTTCAGAGTTTATGTTTCAGTGTTGATGGTATTTATGATTTCAAAGCTATGTTTTCAGAGTATATTGTCATTGCTATGTAAGAGTTCCACTTGCTGAGTTTTTATACTCATTTCAGTTATTTTCGTGTGATGCAGATAAGAGCGACGGACCAGGACGTTGACTGTGGTTAGAGGTCATATGCATACGAAGATTGGAAGGATGTTGTTTTGCAAGTATTTTGGGACATGATCATAGAAATGATTATTTTGTATTTTGTATATCATTTGAATGATCATGTATTTATTTTGAAAACATTTTTATGAAATGTATTTTGAAACTCCTTCCATTTGAAAGAAAATTTTAAATTCCGCTGTATTATTTTATTGTTACGGGTCAGGGTGTCACATCTTGAGTCATTGAGTCTAAGTGAGACCATAAAGAAAATGGTATATCATCATCACTAGAAAATGCAAAAGCTATAATATTTTTGCATCGACATCTTGATGTGGGATTAAAATGTGAGTATTTAATTGAAAAAGATCACATGGCTTCATGGAAAGAATTAAAAGAAAGATTTGAACATATAAGGAAAGTTATACTTCCGACCACCCATGATGAATGAAATACGTTAAGATTCCAATATTTAAGTAAGTCAGTGATTACAATTCAGTGTTGTATCGAATAATCTCGTAATTAAATTTTGTTGACACGAGGTTACAGAATAGTAAATGCTTGAAAAAATATTTTTCATTTTTCACGAATCAAATATCACTCTACAACAACAATATAGAGTGTGTGGATTTGCGAGATATTTTGAACTTATCGCAAGTTTTCTTGTAGTGACCCGTTCCAGAATCACCTACTAATCAAGAACTAAGCATGCAATTAACTTAATTAATAATAATCAGAGATAACAGCGGAAATATGGCTAACGACAAATAGTTATACAACCCAAATCGAAATCAGAACAACTCAAAAATAAATATATTCGGTACAACCATATCGAATAGAATAGTACTGAAAACTAAACCAACCAGCTACTCACTGTCCTCCTCCTGCTCTTCCTGAGCCATCCAACCTGAGGCCTGCCCCGTGGGAATGGGGTGTCCAAGATAAACAAAACCGAGGACGTGAGCGATAAGAACGCCCAGTACAAAAGCATGAGTATACAAGCCTATATGAAATGCACATGCTATGATATGATACCAGGGTAGTCAAGAAACAGGAGTAACAAAGGATCTCAAAATGCTCAGTCTAGAGGCGCCAAGTGGATAGTGCCGCGCGGTACTCCTCTGGGTCACTGCATCCACTACAAGAACAGACGTGGACCTAAAATGTCCCGGATCACCGAAGCCCTCCGGACCCGTCGGCCACTGTGTACTCTCGGTGTCCATGCGTCCACAAGACAAGACAGGGCTGAGCGGCCCCACAAGATATAGCTTATCTCGGAAGAGATACAGCTCAACAATAAAGGCTATCTCGAAGGAGATACGGCTCAACATGAAATGCAACATGCATCATAAAACGTGACATAATAGCATGCATCATATGACATATATCAATGCACCACATAATCATGCAACACATATAAGAATGTATACTCGACCAGGATATCTCGGATAGTACTTCCGTACCTCTATCACAGCAAGCCTAGCCTTACGCAACACCGCTAATCAGGTCTAGAACAAGCCTACGCATCAAAGCATACCCAATGAATAATACTACCATGCTCGACTAGCAAAACCAGTACTACCAAAGGTTTAGGGTTTACCTTCGTCCGTCGACAGCCCTTTGATGTCGATTGCCTCGTAACTCAGGCGTCGCTACGCTACCAATCCTGGCAGCTCTTGGCTATCGTTCGACCGATAACTAACCCTAGAAACCTTCCAAACCTCTCAAATATGAGACACAACTCAAGAATTTGCAATGCAAAATGAGGAAATCCGAGCACTATTTATAGGCTATGTTCGGATCCACCGAACCCACTTCGGAACGTCCGAACTCCTACGTGTCCATCGGCTCTTGACACCTCATGATCGGATCCACCGAACCTACACTTCGGATCATCCGAACTTGCATGTAAACTGACGTGTCGATCAACTCTTGACACCTCATGATCGGACCCACCGAACCCACTTCGGATCGTCCGAACTCTTCGGTGCTACCGAACCATCTTCGGTCCGTCCGATCATGACCACGGTCAAAATTACACATTAAACCTTCTAAATCACCATTAATCCGTTAATTACCCAATTTGGAATTCGGGCTACTACATTCTCCCCCCCTTAAAAGATTTCGTCCTCGAAATCAGGCTTAGAGGATGAACAAAACGAAATAACAACATCGTTATTACATCTCAATTGTTGTTGAATACAACTGATATTTCGATTACAACTGAAAACACAAATATATACAAAGCATAACTCAAAAGAGCTCTGGATGCTCCGAACGCATACGACTCTCTAGCTCCCAAGTGGCTTCTTCAGTGCCTCTGCGCTGCCACTGAACTAAGACAAGAGGAATGATCTTATTCCGCAACACCTTGTCTTTGCGATCGAGGATCCGCACTGGTCGTTCCACGTAAGACAAATCTGAATTTAGTTGAACTTTAGAGGGATGCAAAATGTGAGACTCATCTGCTACGTATCGTCTCAACAAAGATACGTGGAATACATCATGAATACTTGATAGGTACGGCGGCAATGCAAGTCTGTAAGTCAAATCTCCCACGCTTTCCAATATTTCAAATGGACCAATAAATCTCGGAGACAGCTTACCCTTGAGACCAAATCTCAAAATCCTGCGAAAAGGCGAAACTCGGAGAAACACTTTCTCACCTGGCTGAAAATAAAGAGGTCGCCGCTTGGTGTTCGCATAAGTAGCCTGTCGATCCTGAGCGATCTTAATCCGTTTCTTGATTATTGCAACCTTATCAATAGCCTGCTGGACTAACTCCGGTCCCTCAACATGTCGTTCCCCAACTTCATCCCAAAATAATGGAGTACGACAACGTCGCCCATACAACGCCTCAAATGGTGCCATACCAATACTACGATGATAGCTGTTGTTGTACGCGAACTCAACCAAAGGCAAATGATCCTGCCAAGCGGTTCCGAAATCCATCACACAAGCTCGCATCATATCCTCAAGTGTACGGATAGTCCTCTCCGTCTGACCGTCGGTCTCTGGATGATAAGCTGTACTTAAACTTAGGGACGTACCCAATACCGCCTGGAAACTACCCCAAAATCGTGAGGTAAAACGAGGATCTCTGTCACTGACAATACTAACTGGCACCCCATGCAAACGTACAATCTCTTGAATGTACAATCGAGCCATACGATCGAAAGTGAAATCACGGTTATATGGCAGAAAATGAGCAGACTTGGTGAGTCGATCCACCACTACCCAAATAGCATCACTATTCCTCGAAGACAATGGTAAGTGAGTAATGAAATCCATCGCGATATGCTCCCACTTCCATTCGGGAATAGGTAAGTTCAACAATAATCCTCCCGGTCGACGGTGCTCTGCCTTAACCTGCTGACAAACAAGACACTTGGAAACAAACTGATAAACGCTGCGCTTCATCCCTTTCCACCAAAATCGTGTCCTCAAATCTTTATACATCTTGTTGCTTCCCGGATGGACACTCAACTTGCTTCGATGAGCCTGAGCCAAGATCTCTTCCCTCAAAGTATCATCCTTTGGTACCACAACCCGATTAGACAAACACAGAAGACCATTAGACTGATAATGGAATTGCTATCTCCACCAACCAATCGGGCTAATCTCTGAGTCTTGAGATCAGACATCTGTGCATCTCGAATCCGAGCGAACAAAGCTGGCTCAGATAAAATGGTAGCAACACGAATGCTCTCCATACCTTTCCGATGTTTGAAATTAAATCCCAATGAACAACAATCCTGGATAGTACTAATCATAGCACTGGTCTGAAGTGCAGAGGCTCTCACCTTGCGACTAAGAGCATCGGCTGTGAGATTCGCAGAACCTGGATGGTACTTGATCTCGCAGTCATAATCTTTAAGTAGATCCATCCAACGACGTTGTCTCATGTTCAACTCAGCCTGAGTGAACAGATACTTCAGACTCTTATGATCAGTAAAAATTTCAAACTTAACCCCGTACAAATAATGACGTCAGATTTTCAGCGCGAACACAATAGCAGCTAATTCTAGATCATGAATAGGATACTTTTCCTCGTGAGGTTTCAACTGTCTGGAAGCATAAGCGATCACATGACCATTCTGCGTCAACACACACCCTAAGCCTTGAAAAGAAGCATCGGTGTAAACACTGAAACCATCAGATCCTGACGGTAACGCCAAAACAGGTGCAGAAGTCAGAAGTCGACGAAGCTCTCTGAAACTATCTTCGCACTCAGATGACCACTCAAATGGAACATCCTTCCGAGTAAGTTGCGTCAATGGTCTAGCTACCTGAGAGAAATTCACAATGAAGCGACGATAATACCCTGCCAGACCTAGGAAACTACGGATCTCAGCCACCGTCGTCGGACGTGACCAATTCAGCACTGCCTCAATCTTGCTAGGATCCACAGAAATTCCTTCCTTGGAAATCACATGACCAAGAAATACTACACGATCAATCCAGAACTCGCACTTACTCAGCTTAGCATACAATTGCTTCTCGCGAAGAATCTGCAACACAATCCTCAAGTGCTGGATATGCTCTTCCACACTGTGAGAATAAATCAAGATATCGTCGATGAAAACCACAACAAACTGATCTAAAAAATCCTGAAAGACTCGATTCATCAGATCCATGAACACCGCTGGCGCATTCGTCAATCCAAATGGCATAACTAGAAACTCGTAATGCCCATATCGAGTACGAAATGCAGTCTTGGAAATATCATCATCTCTAACTCTCATCTGATGATAACCCGATCGCAAGTCAATCTTGGAGTAAACAGAGGTACCCTGAAGCTGATCGAACAAATCATCGATACGAGGTAATGGATACTTGTTTTTGATCGTCACACGATTCAGCTGGCGATAATCAATGCACAATCGCATAGATCCATCTTTCTTCTTGACAAACAAGACTGGAGCTCCCCAAGGTGAAACACTCGGGCGAATATAACCTTTATCAAGAAGATTCTGCAATTGCTGCTTCAATTCTCTCATCTCTGACGGAGCAAGACGATAGGGGACACGAGAAATCGGTGCAGTCTCTGGCATTAACTCGATGCCAAATTCCACCTCTCTAACCGGAGGAAAACCAGGAATCTCATCTGGGAAAACATCAGGAAATTCACAAACCACTGGAAGATCATCTAGACCAACACTATCTGTGGATGATTCAATCGCATAGATGAGGTAGCCTTCCCCTCCCGCCTCTAAAGCACGACAGGCTTTCAGAGCAGATACCACCGGCATCGGAGGTCGCGCTCCCTCACCATAGAAAAACCAACTAGAGCTCTCAGTCGTACGAAACTGAACAAGCTTCTGGTAACAATCCACGGTAGCTCGGTAGGTAGTCAAAATGTCTATACCCAAAATACAATCAAAATCTTCCATCTCTAGGATCATAAGATTCGCAGTCAACTCGTTACCCTCAAAATCTAAGGGACAACCCATCACTAGACGCTTTGCTAACACCGAATGACCCATCGGAGTAGAAACAGAAAGAATGACGTCTAGGGAAACATACGGTAACTTATGACGCTTAACAAATCGTGCAAATCAAAACGCCTAGGACCATCCCGACGATGACGATGTTCACGATGACGCCTACGATCGTCCTGGTCACCCCAACGACCTACACTTCCCTGACTACTCTCATCACCAAAGTGGTCAGCCATCGCTATAAGAATGAGGAAAATGGTAAAATGGTCAACGAAAATCCCAAAACAGAAATCTATATCCCAAAATCGTAAGCATGCTCTGATACCATAAATGTAGTGACCCGTTCCAGAATCACCTACTAATCAAGAACTAAGCATGCAATTAACTTAATTAATAATAATCAGAGATAACAGCGGAAATATGGCTAACGACAAATAGTTATACAACCCAAATCGAAATCAGAACAACTCAAAAATAAATATATTCGGTACAACCATATCGAATAGAATAGTACTGAAAACTAAACCAACCAGCTACTCACTGTCCTCCTCCTGCTCTTCCTGAGCCATCCAACCTGAGGCCTGCCCCGTGGGAATGGGGTGTCCAAGATAAACAAAACCGAGGACGTGAGCGATAAGAACGCCCAGTACAAAAGCATGAGTATACAAGCCTATATGAAATGCACATGCTATGATATGATACCAGGGTAGTCAAGAAACAGGAGTAACAAAGGATCTCAAAATGCTCAGTCTAGAGGCGCCAAGTGGATAGTGCCGCGCGGTACTCCTCTGGGTCACTGCATCCACTACAAGAACAGACGTGGACCTAAAATGTCCCGGATCACCGAAGCCCTCCGGACCCGTCGGCCACTGTGTACTCTCGGTGTCCATGCGTCCACAAGACAAGACAGGGCTGAGCGGCCCCACAAGATATAGCTTATCTCGAAAGAGATACAGCTCAACAATAAAGGCTATCTCGAAGGAGATACGGCTCAACATGAAATGCAACATGCATCATAAAACGTGACATAATAGCATGCATCATATGACATATATCAATGCACCACATAATCATGCAACACATATAAGAATGTATACTCGACCAGGATATCTCGGATAGTACTTCCGTACCTCTATCACAGCAAGCCTAGCCTTACGCAACACCGCTAATCAGGTCTAGAACAAGCCTACGCATCAAAGCATACCCAATGAATAATACTACCATGCTCGACTAGCAAAACCAGTACTACCAAAGGTTTAGGGTTTACCTTCGTCCGTCGACAGCCCTTTGATGTCGATTGCCTCGTAACTCAGGCGTCGCTACGCTACCAATCCTGGCAGCTCTTGGCTATCGCTCGACCGATAACTAACCCTAGAAACCTTCCAAACCTCTCAAATATGAGACACAACTCAAGAATTTGCAATGCAAAATGAGGAAATCCGAGCACTATTTATAGGCTATGTTCGGATCCACCGAACCCACTTCGGAACGTCCGAACTCCTACGTGTCCATCGGCTCTTGACACCTCATGATCGGATCCACCAAACCTATACTTCGGATCATCCGAACTTGCATGTAAACTGACGTGTCGATCAACTCTTGACACCTCATGATCGGACCCACCGAACCCACTTCGGATCGTCCGAACTCTTCGGTGCTACCGAACCATCTTCGGTCCGTCCGATCATGACCACGGTCAAAATTACACATTAAACCTTCTAAATCACCATTAATCCGTTAATTACCCAATTTGGAATTCGGGCTACTACATTTCTTTTGGCGGAAAAGAACAACGAGCTGCTAATGAGAAATCATCAGTCTCGACCCACTAGATCAACAGCATTTCCAGAAGTAAATGTTGTAAGTAAAAATGAATTTAAACCTAAAAACCAAAATCAAAGTCAAAGACAAGGTTTGATCGAGGTCGAAATCGAGGTCGTGGTCGTGGTTTTGAAACTAATCGATATAGTTACTTCTATAACTCATCTCAAAAGAGCGTCACGAACGACCCACTGAAAATGCATTATGAGAACATGAGTATTAATGCAAATCACTCAAAACGATTTAAAAGTTCTTGTTTTAAATACGGTACTCTAGGACATTGGTCTCGTATTTGTCGAGCCCCCGAGCACCTTTGTAAGCTCTATAAAGAATCAATAAAAGAAAAAGAAAAAGAGACCAACTTCACTGAACACAGTGGCTGTTTGTGTGATTCAACTCATTTTGATGCTACAGATTTTCTGAATGATTTTTCTGAAAATGATCAATATATTGGTGGAATTGAAATGTAAAATATTTTATTTTTCATATGCTAATATGCCAATGTTTTATTGTATAATTATGATATGTCTTGTATTTTTCAATAAATTATATATATATTGTCAGTAATTTTTTAATTGCATGTTTTGTTAAGTTCAAATATGGAAACTAGTAGAACAAAGCTAAACAAGGAACCAATCACATGGAAGTTTATATATCTGACAGTGGTACAACGCACACTATTCTCAGAGATAAAAGATATTTCTTGGAACTAAAACCAATAAAAACAATGGTGAATACAATATCAGGTCTTGTAGACTTGATTAAAGGTTGTGGTAAATCACATTTTTTGTTACCTAATGGTACAAAATTTCTGATAAATGATGCTTTATATTCACCACAATGGAAAAGAAATTTGTTGAGTTTTAATAACATATACTCTCATGGGTATGATACTCAGACAATAATGAAGGAAACGAGAAATATATGTGTCTTACACACATATAAATAGGGAACAAATTATGTAGTTGAAAAACTATCAATGCTCCATACTGGATTGCATTATACACATATAAGTCCAATTGAATCAAACATGGTAGCTGATAATTCTTCAATATTAATCAATTGGCATGATCGATTATGACATCGTGATTCAACAATGATACGAAGAGTTATAGAAAATACACATGGTCATCGGCTAAAAGATCAGAATATCTTTCAAAATAATAAGTTTCAATGCAAAACATGTTCTCTTGGAAAACTTATTATAAGACCATCACCAACTAAAATCTAAACTTAATCACCTATATTTTTTTAATGTATTCAGGGTGATATTTGTGGGTCAATTCATCCACCATGTGGACCATTTAGATATTTTATGATATTAATAGATGTTTCCAGTAGATGGTCACATGTATGTTTATTATCAACCCGGAATGTGGAATTTGCAAGATTACTTTCTCAATTAATAAAATTGCGGAATCAATTTTGCGATCATACAATCAAGAAAATTAGACTTGGTAATGCTGGTGAATTTACTTTCTAGACTTTCAATGATTATTTTATGTCAATGGGAATCACTGTTGAGTATCAAGTTGCTCATGTACATACACAAAAGAGATTAGTTGAATCATTGATTAAACGTCTACAACAGATTGCTAGACCAATGATTATGAAAACAAAGCTCTTTGTTTCTATATAGGAACATGCAATTTTACATGTTGTTGTATTAATTCGCATCAGACCAAGTACATATAATAAATACTCCCCATTACAGCTTACCTTTGGTAAAGAACCAGACATTTCTCATCCGAGAATTTTTGGATGTATGGTATACGTGTGTATTACACTGGCTCAACGAACAAAAATGGGACCTCAAAAAAAGATCGAAATTTATATTGGTTATGATAGCCCATCAATCATTCGATATCTTGAGCCTCAAATAAGCGACGTGTTTACATCACATTGTGATTATTGTCATTTTAATGATGAAATATTCTCAATGTTATGGGGAGAAAAGAAACATATCGAAAGGAAATTACATGGTATACATCATCATTGTTACATCTGGATCCAAGAACTAAACAATGTGAAAAGGATGTACAGAAAATTGTGCACTTACAAATAATTGTAAATCAAATACCAGATGCATTTTCAGACACAAAAGGGGTAACTAAATCATATATACATGTTGTAAATGTCTCTGCTCGAATTGAAATTCGAAAGAAACAAATTGAAGACACTCATGATATCATTAAACGCTTGAAACGTGGAAGGCCAATCGGTTCCAAGGATAAAAATTCTCGAAAAAGAAAAAAACATAGAGAAACACGATGTCACAAAATAGAGAATGATATTCCGACCGAAATACATGATGATGAACATGATCTGTGAGAACCACAAACTGATGGGAATCGTGAAATCTCCATTAATTATATTAATACTGGAAAAATATGGAACCGAAATCTTTTGTGACATCGTGTTTCTCTATGAGATATTTTCTTACAATGTGGCATTTGACATCATAAATGACAATGAAGATCATGAACCAAAATCTTTTGGTGAATGTAAAAATCGATGGGACTGGATAAAATGGAAAGACACCATCCAGATTGAATTGGATTCGTTAAATAAATGTAACGTTTTTGGACCTATGGTCCTTACAATTGAAGGTGTAAAACCTGTTGGATAAAAAAGAGTTTTTATTCGAAAGCAAAATGATAAAAATGAAATAGTAAGATATAAAGCTCGACTTGTTGCACAAAGTTTTTCTCAAAGGTCTGAAATTGATATGAAGAAACGTATTCTCCTATTATGGATGAAATTAAGTTTGGGAATCTGATTTGTTTGGCGGTATCTGAAATTTAGAAATGCGACTTATGGATGTTGTCACAGCTTACTTATATGAGTTAAAGCAATTCGGTCGAATGTGATATAATCGGCTAAGTGAACACTTAATTAAAAAAAGGGATATGTAAACAATTCAATATGCTCTTACGTTTCATTAAGAAAACAACATCAGGATGCGTAATTGTTGTTGTATATATTGATAATCTAAACATCATTGGAACGAATATGGAAATTCAAGAAGTTATGTCGCACTTGAAGGAATAATTTGAAATGAAAGACCAAGTATTGTCTGGGTTTGCAAATTGGAAAAAAAAAAAGGAATGTGGAATATTTGTTTACCAGTCAAATTATACAGAAAAGGTTTTTAAATGTTTTAATATGGACAAATCAAATCCTTTAAATACTACAATGGTTTTTAGATCATTAAACACATAAAAAGATCTATTCCATCCATGTGAAGATAAAGAAGTTATTTTTGGTCCAGAAGTACCATATCTAATTGCTATTGGTGCCCTTATGTATCTTGTAAATTGTACAAGACCTGATATATCTTTTGTTGTAAATATATTGGCAAGATTTAGCTCATATCCAACAAAAAGACACTGGAATGAAATTAAACATATATTTCCTTATCTACGAGGAACGACATACTTGAGACTTTTGTATTCAAAATATATCAATCAAAGCATAATTGGTTATGCTGATGCTGGATATTTATCTGATGCACATAAGGCACGTTCACAAACCGGATATGTATTTACTCGTGGAGGCATTGTAATTTCTTTGCGTTCAGATGAACAAACACTCATAACAACTTCAATAAATCACGTCGAGATTATTGCACTATATGAAGCAAGTCATGAATTTGTGTGGCTAAAATCAATTACCGAACATATCCAAATCTCATGCGGATTATCATTCGACAAGAAGCCTGTGACACTATATGAAGATAATGTTGCATGTCTTACTCAAATGAAAGAATGATACATAAAAAGCGACAGAACTAAACATATTCCTCATAAATTCTTCGTATTCATCCAAGAGCTTGAGAAGAAAAAATATATTGATATTCGTCACATTTAGTCAAGTGAAAACTTATCAGATCTCTTCACAAATCAAGTGAAAACTTATCAGATCTCTTCACAAAAAGGCACTTCCTACGACAATATTCAGAAAGCATATATATAATATTAGGATGCACAATCTATAAAATTTGAGAATAATCGTTCCTGTTGACAC
This sequence comes from Primulina eburnea, assembly GCF_022965805.1. NCBI lineage: Eukaryota > Viridiplantae > Streptophyta > Magnoliopsida > Lamiales > Gesneriaceae > Primulina > Primulina eburnea. The sequence goes on from NC_133113.1 coordinate 26,119,230, forward strand.
GAGAGAGATTTTACGTGACTGCACTCTTTTTCCCTTAATATGGTTTTTATCCCAATGGGTTTTTCTTAGTAAAGTTTTTAACGAGACAGTATAAAAACACGTAATAAAGACAATCATTGTATCATGATCATCATCACAAGAGGGAGTGTTGAAAATAAGAGTTGAAATTATTGAATGTTGAAAATAAGAATTCTAAATATTGAAAATTAGTGTATGGTGATGTATGTAATGATGTATTTATTTTTGGATTATTTCTAAAGAAATTCTATAAATATGTCTATCAATTTTTGAAGAAAAACACAGTTGAGTAGACAAAATTATATAAAATGTGCAATTTAATATATTTTGTGAGTTTGAGATTTTTACTTTTTATCGTTCATTTTTACTTTTAACATGAACAATTAATTCTCCTCAGCACAATATGAAATAATGAATAGTTTGAATATATGTTTTCATATCCATCGGTCTATTTTTAAACAGTTTAACAGGTCAGATCGAATCAAATGGACAGTCGAACTGAAAGATGTTATATCATAAAAATTATAATATAATATAACATATATTATATTTAAAGATCTTAAATACTTTTATAAATAATAATAAAATATATATTTATCAAAAATTTAAAATCTAAACAACATACACATAATAAATATAATTATATATATATAATTATATATATAAATATATATATATAATATATATATATATATATATATATATATATATATATATATATGACAAAAAAATAAATCAATATGAACCTTAATATTATTAAAATGATATTTTTAACAAATTCAAAATCCAAATAAAATTTAAAATGCAAGAAATAAATTTTTAAAGATTATAAAATAATAATCAAATTGAAAAAAAAAAAATTGAACCAATCAGATTGATTTTTAATTGATTCATTGTTTCACGACCGATCCCACCGTAAAAAATATTATTAGACTTGGCCTGGGACAGAACAATTATCTGTTCTTAGTCGAGACAATCAATCTGTTTTAATCCATATAATGATTTTCACAATTTCACGGAATAACATTACATACAAATTGTAAGTAAGTTGTTTTTCGGTGAAAAGATATGGAAACTCTTCATTATTAGTTTATCCAAAGAAAAATGTATTACAATTATTATCGTCAAATGAATTTTATCACATAATCATCTACACCACTTAATACTTCAAATTGTTCTACGTTTTACTCGAACATATCCGTTTGAAGGAATTATTAAAAATTTAATGCACCCAACACTAGATATAAACAAAATATAATAAATCACGCACAATACATTCGATTGACATCTTTTTTTTAGTTCTATAACCACTATCATAATTCTCACAAGTAGTATGAATAATCAACCCAATACAATCCATTTTCATGGTCGGTAAATAAATAAAATGTTCATCAAATTATTAATCTCGCAAACTTTGTATTTATTATTATTTAAACTTTCTTGAACTTTTTGTCAGATATTTATATCACTTTAACTTGTCTTATTTGTCGTGCCTCGTAGAGTTATTACCATATCAGTGGGCTCACGTGCCTCGTACCAGTTTCCTAAAGGGGAACAAAAAATTGCGATAATTTTGACAATAGAAAGATATGTGTTCATTTGTGTTCCATATATCATACTATAAAACTGCAGTATTTCATATTTGCAACTTCTTAAGTATGTAACAAAGCGGTACTTTCCAAATAAAGGTCAACTATGAGATCACCATAAATTCACAGCTTTTCCTGTTCTCGAAGTTGTTCCTGTTTAAGTAGCACCAAAAAGAAAAAGAGAGGAAAGGAAGCATAAATCATAACAAGGTATAGTGAAGATGCTAAAGAATTATAGTCATGGCTGTTTCTGAATGTACTGACCTCAGACACAAAGAAGGCATGGAAACCATATGGAACTCTCTTAGGTAGTTCAACTATGGCAACAGGATCTGGTGACATCGTCTTCGCATCGATTACATTCACTTGTGACTTTCTGTACGCCATATCCAAGTCATATATTTGGTTGAAAAGATTCAAAAAGGCCAACAACAGATTAGCAATACAAATATGATTGATCTGAGAAAAAAAAAGGTACCCGGTGTTCTCATCATGTACGAAGAAAATCAAGTAGCCATCATCTTCATCAGAGGTCGTGCCAGGCTTCTGGGGAACAAAGATGGCCTCCGATCCAAATCTTCCAGGTCCAAGATCATAGATACCTTTGACATTTCCTCCAACTTCGAGCAGCGACTTTCCAGTCTCTGGCTCCGCATGTAAATCAAATTTAATAATACCAGTCACCTTAGCAATACTATCCAGTATCGTCCCATATACATAGCGTTGTTTCCTGAATACACAAGATTTCAATGATCCTGATGATTGAAAAACAATCTGAGGACCAAGTGTTTGTCGTTCAACCGAAAATTATACTTGATGATAATAGAGCAATTTATATTTTTAAAATCGTATAACAGTCCAAACATCACGTTTTAATTACTATGCCAATAGCAGCCACACAGGACATAATAGTTATAAGAATCAAATGTGAACCTCTCAGCAGGTGATTTTTCTCATAGTTATTGAAAGCTTATAAGGTGTGCACCTAACCTTAAGTCTTGTCAACCTTGGTTATGTTAACAACCGCAAAATTGGAAAATTAGATCAATCCAAATTACCAACACGATTAATTATTCAAACATTTTAAAATGTAAAAAACCATATATAGATACACCGCGCTATGAATAACATATTTATTCAGTACTGAGTACTTAAAAGCTGAACATTAATGATTTTTATTGAATCTTTTTTCAGTGTGCTGTTCGTTCGAGCCAAATCATTGAATAATTGATAAAATGTTACCTTCCGGTGAAGCTTTCATTTATCCGGGGAAAATCTACAGCGGAAACAGACAACCTTTTCTGTGAAGCCAAACAATTTTTCAGGTTGAACCTCATCTCATACCTGAATAGACAATACCAATTCAGAGTCATTTAAGATGGGGTAGATAAAGAAAGAAATCTTTTCATAACTGCAAGGCTCTTACAGTTCATTTGTGAAATTCTCCAGCTTTTGCTTTACAGTGCCATTAACCATGTCAAGATCAGGATTCTGAAGCCGACAAGTGATCAGGACAACCTCATCTCCATCCTCCCAAGCATTTGCTGACAAACAATTGAATCTCATGATTTGTCAGGAGTCAGGACCGAAAATGCCAAAGCAGAAAACAACCCTAAAGGTCACATAGTTATACTATGACATACAATATGACCTTGAACTGGTTTTGATTTGCTTTGATGGGGAAGTTATCGGTTTTGAGCCGTTGGTAGGCTCGATGACCGAAGTGAGGGAACTTAGCACCTTACATCGTAAATAGAGGCTTCGATTGGCATAATCACTGACTTACTTATGCCCATGATTTGGCCTGAGCATTGAACCTTAGGTTAGTTCGGCTTGAGTTTTGAACTTTAGGCTTGTTTGGTTGAGCTCTCAGCCATTTTTTGGCATAAGACTTGAGCCACATTGGTCTTAGATTAGGACCCCTAAATTAAATTTGTAAGTGTCTGCCAAAAGGGCGGGACACGGGCTCCATGAATTGGCCATGCAGGTGGGATTCAGGCTCGACAAACAGTCTGTGCAGGTAGGCCACATGGGCTCCACATGGGTGCAATGTGAGTTCCACACGTTCATACGGGTACCATGAGTTTGCTACGCATTGACCATGTGGATGCCAAGCAGAAGGGACATGCCCTCCTCTCTGGCCAATTAGTGTGACCCAATAGCAAATAGTTGTGGCTATTTACAAAGACATATACAATTTTCCAGTAAATATAAAAAGGACCCCTTGTTTTCTATTTAATTCAATCATATAATTTTCTCTCTATATCCTTTATATAATTCTAGTATTCAATATCTAAAAAACAGTTATTAGATTCAAACTTTAAAGGCATAAATTTTAAATTCAGATTTTAAGTAAACGACGCTTACATCCAAGAATAGAATAAAATTCAAGAGTTTATAAACACTTAAAAATATCGAGAATTTATAAACCTTTTCGTGGTTTGTTACGTGGTTTCTGATGTTTTGAATTTTGTATTGTTACCTCTTCGATTTTGCAGTCATTATATCTTGAGAAACAATTTCTATTGTCTGTAAGCATCAATAGGGGACAATATTTTTGCCTGTACACCAGCCATATCTTTTTCCCAACAAAAAGATCACTCTCATATATTCCAAGCTTAATCGACCAAATTCAACTAGTCATTTTTTTTTTTTGTTTTTTTTATCCCATGCCAAGCATTTACACGTGCTTCTGATTCCTATTACCAAAAGCAAGATGCCAAAATCTAAACAATACAATTCCTTTTTATGGTGAAGTTGAAAGATCTAAACAATATCAATCCTATTTATAGTGAAGTTGAACTGACAATGTATATCCTAAGCTCTGTTTGGAATTTATGTTGAGCCATCCATTAGAAATTCAAATCCATAACCTAATCAAAGAAGCTTTTGTAAATAGCTGAAATCTGGGATGATGTTAAATCAACATGCATAAACATATATGGATCCACAAAGTCTGTTCGGTCCTCCATCAGACAAGCAATCATACTTATGACACATTCAAGCTAGATGCTCACCATTATGGAAAATGAAGCAGTTTGGAAGCTCGAACCACTTGATTAAGAGCTCATTCTTCGCATACCGTGGAAGGATACCAAACCGGGCTTTCTTAGTAGGATCAAAACTGAATATAAATTTTTTCTCTTTCACCATTTCCTGAAAATATAATACTTCCGAATGAGTGAATATGAAAGACTAAATATTAAAATAATAAGATATATAAGTAGTTTACAAGTGCCTAAAACCGGTATGTGCTAGAAGTTGGTCACATAGATAAAGTATTACCCATAAATATATTCTAGTGAAAGAAAAGCTTGAATGAGTTCATGCAGCCAATGACACAACATGGGAACTGATGCTAACTAATTATTGATGTCATCAAGTGCCTAAACGCAGTATGTCCTAGAAGCTGGTCATACATAAAGTATTACCCATAAATTTTCAAATAAGGATGCTTATATTGTATCATTAGAATCTAGAGGATCATTCAACATATACGTGGGATTTTTTTATTTTTTTTAGAAAAAAGAGACAGCAAAAGGACAAGGGGTCAGATGATCTTGGTATGCCTCTTTTAAAAGTTAAAAGGCACATATATTTATAATCATAACAAATTTTAATGTCAAAGAAGAATAATGTTTAAATAATCTCCTCACCTTTGGTCTGAAGTACAATGGTAGATCCATAAAAATAGCATAATTTTCAGTAATGGCAAAATCATGCATCATGATTGGTTCTGACACAGTAATAGGCACTGGATCATGCATTACGCCATCGTTTGATATGACTCTGTATGTGATATATGGTGGAGAGTGAGCATAACCAAAGGTAAACATTTCACCTGCATCACAAGTTCAGATAAGCAAGCCACATTGCTAGTAAAGTATGAAAAATAAACATCTCAAATTCATTATTTAAGATACCATTGTTAAAACTAATTTCACACATCGTATGCATTTCGCAAGCTTGTCCGTGACTACGATCATTTGTTTTGATTAAGATTGTCATTGATTTTTATCAATTAAGCACCCAAAGATCACAACTAGGTGATAGATTCTGTAGTCAAATGACCAACTCATTGCCCACCAATTGTCATCCAAGTCAGTGTCGCATCTCAATGTGTTTCACATCACGCGTCGTTCCTACATCATCAAGTAAAATTAACACTAACCGAGAACCCTCTTTAATATCACACTCTACTTGTCAGCAAGCATTCCATATATTCTGCCTCAACACTGGTAGCATGACGGACCACACATGACCAGCAAATCCAAAAATAATTTACATGAATCTTCAAACTACTGGAAGTAGGAAAACATGATGGCAGCAGAATGCCTTTTACTATTATATCTAAGTTGTTATTTAGGCGTCATTCGATCTTTTAGTGTAATTTAGGTAACAGCAGAAAAGGAGATAAAAATAACTTCAATATTTCGAACTCAGAAAATAAGTTAGCATCATTTGAATTTTAACTCAATGACTAAAAAAATTTACTTTTACTGTTGAATTTAAATGGACATATCCTTTACCAGTAATCGGGTCAACTTTTGGATGAGCAGTAAAAGAATGTGACAGTCTTTTGTCATAATCCAGCATGCCAATTGTTTGCAAATCCCCATCTTCCAAAACTTTAATGACATCTGTGCAATAGATTGAAAACAGTACAGCAATAAACAAACATATCACATAAGTTTCAGCAATTATTGGTAGACATTACGTCCATGAGATTAACTTGGAAAAAAGCGTTTTGTTGGGATTAAATTATTCGGAAGTGGAGGTCGAAGGTTTGGCTACAATTTTTTTTTTTTGATAGGAAACTATTTTCATTAGAATAAATAAAGATTATTGGCTACAATAATTGGGTGCAAAAATGAGAAGTAGCTAGTTAAGTATCTCGGGGCACTGTTGGGTGGCAATACTAGGAATGTTGATTTTTGGGAACTTGTGGTTTCCAAAATGTCTAAGAATCTAGCAAGCTGGAAAAAGACGTTTCTTTCAAGGGGGGATCGCCTAACATTGATAAAGTCAGTGTTAAGTGCGATGCCAACGTATTTCATGTCTCTCTTTAAAATGCCAATTCGGGTAGCAAAAAGGATAGAGAAATTAATGAGAGACATTCTGTGGACGGTGCCGATGGGGAGGTGCATGGTCATGTAGTTGCATGGGATCAAGTTTCTAAACCTAAAGATAAGGGGGGTCTAGGCTTGGGGAATATTTGCTTGAGGAATAAGTCACTTTTAGAGAAATGGTGGTGGAGATGTTCAGTGGAAAGGAATTCCTTGTGGAAAAAAGTTATCAAGAGCATTTATGGTCAATGTAGTGGACTTCCCGATAACTCCAACTTTGATTGGATGTGCGTTTCAGAAGAGATTTAAATGAGGTCGAAATTGTTGAGTTCAACACTTTATTAGGGTCTTACATATAGTTAATCTGGAGCTGGGCACCGAGGATTTTAGGGTTTGGTTGGGGATTCTCTAGGGGTCTTTTTCTGTTAGTTTTCTCTATGACTTTTTTTTCTAATCAGTAACTTTCTTTTTTTTTCTCGTATTACAATAATGTCTGGAAAGTACCTATCCCGCATAATGTTCAAGTTTTCTCGTGAACTGTGGCTTTGGAAAAATTGCCAATTTGCAATTCGTTGCAACAAAAATGACGTATTTGTGCTTTAAGCCCGCAATGGTGTAGCGTATGCCGGAACAAAGAGGAGGATCAAGACTATCTACTTTTGCATTATTTGTGTTCACGAGCGAAATTTGGATAAAAGTATTGCAGGAATTGGGTTTCGAATGGACCTTCCCAAGAAAGGCGCAGGACGTGTTTCTTTTGGAGCCAAGTTTACTTACCAGGAGGAGAACTAGGAGTTTTGCATTGCCTATTTTGGTCAATTTGGTTGGAGTGGAACTAAAAAATTTACAGAGACATAGTCGAGTCTACAAATGAGGTCTGGGAGAAGATTAAATTCAAAGTCGCGAGTTGGACGACAAAGTTGCCAAAGTTTAACCACCTTTGTATCTCAAAAGTAACGAGGGATTGGAAATTTCTATGCTATTGATGATAGTGTAACATGTTTCTTTGTGATTTGTTTGCGGATTTCTCATCCACTTGTTTGTATTTTGTTCTCTTATTCTAATAAAATTTTCGTTTACAATCACAAAAAAAACCGAGGAAAACTGATGAGTGATTCAAACCACACAAAATTATTGGTATGAATCAAATTTTGTACTATGACAGAGGGCATTAATTAAACATACAATGAGCAAAAGGGTAATGAGAAAAGAAAACAAGTAGAATGAAAGCTTACATGGTTTATCTGCTTCACTGAGTGCCAATAGCTTTCCGTGGTGATATATAAGAGCTGTATTAGCTGAAAAAATATGAACTGTTAGAGACCCAATTACTATTGGCCCCAGATATTTAAACAAGCAAAGAGTCAAGGACCAAGTAAGAGAAGCCCATGGTTAATTATAGATCATGTGGAAGGGGAGGAAATGAGAGAATAAAAATATGAGCAGAGGAAAGTGGTAGGCATTCAGTTATATTCAATTTCAGAGTTTGTGGGTACTAGCAGCAGCTAGGGAAAAGAGAGTGTCTCTTTGTACAGAGGCTAACCTCTGGGAATAGAAATTTTCATTTATACATTTCATTTTTTTTTCCCATCTTCTGTCATATCTGTTGATATCGTGAAAAGAATTTGTGGTTGCAATAGGAACACCCTTCATCTTAGAAATCAGCAACCAAATAAATAAATCTTACTATAATTTAGGATAATTACAAAAACTGTAATTTAAGCAGGGAGGGTGTGGGTGTGTGGGGAGGGGGCGGGGTTAGACCACCGTTTACACGTGACAAACAATCATGATTTATTACCTGTACCATGACCATAGGAAACATCCAGTACTTTAAGCTTTGTTCTAAGCATTTGCATGTTGACCATGAGAAGTCCAAACATTCCTTTCAGGTCACCAATCTGCAAATCATAGGGACAATATTTAGCACCTACAAAATAAATGTGATAAACACCCTACATTTGATGAACACACACACACACAAATATATGTATATATATTATATATAAAGAGAGATTAAACCATGGCATGTATTATTGAGTATGAAAGCCTTTCCGGCAATTAGACGAACAGCCTGTATGTTAATCATGCATCTTAGGATATCGTCTTATTTTCTTTATTTATCTTTATTTTATTTTCCTATTCCACTACTCCGGGTTGATTTTACATGGAACAAGAAGAGAAAATAGATCCTCACAACCCTCTTAAGTTATTTCCTTGACAGACCATGTTTTCCAACATGGTAGATGCCATTAGCCATCAAGGCCCAACGATATTAACAACACATCATTATTTTCCACATTGTAATACTGGAATATACTCCTCATAGGATAGGTAAGTCCAGCCAATGCATTCACCTGAGTGAAAAGGTTCTCTCTCCGTTTCATCAAAAACACCCAAACACAACTTAGATACATTGTAGATGAACGAATAGGGAATGCTGATATTAAAGGTTTAGTAATTAGAAAAAGAAAAAAGAACTGGAGAGGATTTAAAGAAATTCTTATTTACCATTGCATAGTGTTCATGGTAAAAAACGAAAGAGAAATGAGTTCAAGATAATGAAAGATGTTCCCTCTAGAATTTACAATAATTCATAATCCACATGCAAACCTTCATGAACTTAGCTCCCGCATAAAACTCTTCTTGTTTAAGGCGTGATGTCTTCACAAAGCGAGAGACATATGTAGATTTTCCATCTTTAATATGCACTCCATGAATCATTCTGCAAAATAGAGCACCATAAAAGGCACATTGTTGGCATGATAATCAGTCAGTTGAGAAGTTCAAAGTATGTCTGGTACCACTGAAGTAAAAAATTCTAATAATGCACGACTTAGAATGCCCGAGTAGGTGTTTAAACATGGTAAAGTTTAGAAAACAATGAACATGAAGATCTCTTAATCAAAGCAAGGCAACAAACAAATAGCCAAAGAAGATTCCATATAGATAGATTCATAAATTTTCTTTCACTTCTGAGAACATATGTTGTAGGAAAAACTTAATAGTTATGCTTACTTAAAGCAGTTTGATAATTTAAATGGTATAATGACAGTAAAGCGAGATGTCAAAGCTATACTATCAGTAAACAATTAAAGAATGCTCAAAGCATTCTTGAAAATAAATCCTAACGTTCAACCAAGAAATCAAGTGATCGACAATCTACATTAGACTGGAAATTATCATAGTTGATGTACAGAATAACCTGGTACAGCAAAATCCACGTCTTTTAGTCTCCTTCAAAGATTTGCTTACAATTAACCCACCAACACTATCCGATTGTTTTGATGAACATATTTCTTTTGCATAGATGTAAGACACACAACAATAAGGTTATGCATACTGACTACGAGACAACATGTTTTAATTTTTTTTTAAAAAAATTATCAAGGTCTACAAATCAGCTCTTTCTAGTGCACTCAGTGTTCTGTAATATAGAAGTTCTACCAAGGAGAAGTTTGATACATATCAGGACAAGGAAAATCTACAAAGGTAGTACAATCCATAAGAGTGATATATAAATATTCTAGGAAGGCTTATTGATTGCTATCAATCATAATCAGTGATCTCGTCATACTCGTAGAATCAGAAAACAAATCAAGTTTATTAGTAAAAGTTTCACTGCTGTAAAAATATATGATTTTTGTTGTTGTTGATGTGTCATACTAGCCAAGAAATAATTAATGTTGAGAATGTAAAATCGCTGAAAAAGTGGCTTCTTTTATTTTGAAAGTTGTGAACTTCAATACCTGCAATTTCAAGTTTCAGCAGAATAATGGATAATTAATTAATTTGACAGGATGAGGAGACATCCCATCCTGGTTAAAATTAGCTACAAAAACTAAGAGATAAATGAGGAATTTATAACACTCACCCATCTCCATCAAACCTGCATAGAGAATAAACAAGGTCAGGTAAAGAAATCATTGGATAAAATCAGATCAGCAGATATATTCCACTACAACTCACAACTAAAGTTACAGTTACCTACACAAACAAGGAAATAATGTGCTGAGGGTGAAAATATTTTTCATCAATTAAGCAGAGAGAGCCAAGTGAGCAGCTGGAGTTTTGGTGTTTCGTAGTTCATTTCACAAACACAACATAAGATCATGTGAGGGTCACAATAAATAATTGATTAAAGAGGGGATTACCAATGATATCCAGCAACGGGAGAAAACTTCGGGTTAGGTCCAACCCTCACAAACTCACCATTCAGGCATTCCTGAAGCAAAATAACATATTTATCATCATATTAAAACTTGTACTTGACAACTTGAATTATAAATTGGTAGGAATATAGTGAAGACCGAATGTATTACAACACAGGATTTACGTGGTTCTGTCATAAAGATATACATTAATGGTTCAATGACTTGAGAACTAAAACTTCTAATTCTCTCTTAACTTAGATCACAATCACTATCTCTTTCTTTATATAAGTAATTTAAAAACCTTTTTTCAAAATTTTAATTACAATTAATCCTATCATTTCAATAATATGATATCTAATTCCAAAATATATTTTTGATTACTTACGAAATTATTGTTCTCTAAAACCAACCAAACCAAGCCTAACTCATAACAATGGTCGAACACAAGTTAGGTTAGAATGAGCATGGAATCCTACTAAATTACATGATACATGGTCTTAGCTTCACGCTTGGGGCTACACCAAGCCGAGGTTCCAGAAAAGCTCGAACGAACTCAAGCATTGAGAAAAAAATCCAGTACAAATTCAAGGTTAGGCAGCAACAATCATCCTTAGCTAGTTATTTCACCACAAAGATTGAAAACTGGTACTTGGACTGCTATACAACTTAACTAATTTAATCTATACAAATGCCATCAGCTAAAACTTTTGATAGAGTGCAAAGTACTTGGTCTATAAACCCAAGAACATGTGTTCAACTTCTATGGCTGCAAATTGATGCAATAGTTGAAAAAAGTCTTATTGGATAGTACAATCCTGTGGAATTCCTATTGTGAACAATGATCTCAACATGGTATATGGTATACTAAACGGTTTAGAATTACCGAGTCGCAACATTATTATCATTTATAGCTTTTGGTACAATTGCAAGTGCATGTTCCTACATTCAACAAGCTTGAGCTTGAGCTTGAGCTGTGCTAAACCGCTGTATTTTTCAATCGAGAATGCAGTCTAAAGTAGGGTGAACATTATTAATCGGGTATTGGGTACTCAACCCCATGTGAGCGGATCCGTTAATTTTTAAAAAATTTGGGTTCGGTTAACTTGGGTTAGTGTTCGGGTATTTTACTTATCAATTCGAGTCCCGCGCGTATTAAGCCCTAACCTTATATTTCTTGTTCCCACCTTTACTTCATTCATTTTCATTTGTCGCCTTCATTTACCCTCTCTGCTTGTGGTTATAGCCTGTGGATCAAGTGACAGTGCTACCTCTACCCTAGTCTCTCCACATAAAAACACGTTATAATTGAAGAGGATATTGATCTGTGTGCATCTGAAGTTCTGAACCGACTTCATATCTGTTTTCATCTATGTTTGCACCTAATTATTTAAATTCTCTACTAGCCTACCATATATTGAATTTCACTCATGGAAAATGGAATAATTGGGCACTATGACGTCTTATGTTGGCTGTAATCTAGGAAATCTCCAAACGCTAACAACACCAAACAAGCTAGTTTGATAATTGGGTTGCATTGCTGGTGTATTTATTTTCTGTATATTGGTGCTATGTTGTGTATTGCTGGCAGGGTTTTTGATTGTCTTTCCTTGGCTCCTTGCCCATGCCCATGCTATACCAGCAACTACTTGTTTTCTTTGCACACCAAGTGTTTGATGTTTGTCTGTGTTGATTCTATGAGCTACCCAGATCATTTTTTCTATTGCTGTCTCCTTGCATCAAAATCAAAGAAATATAAATTTCGGGTACCAGAAGATCGAGAAGCCAAAATATTATATTTCAGGAACGGGTAGTACAATATGCTAGAAGACATGTCGGGTACCCGACCCGATTCTCACACCTAGTTCTAGAGATATAAATCATGCTAGAGAAGTCTTTAAGGCCGAAAAAATGCAAATTGTGTTTCTTGTCTATGGATCCTCTCTCACTTAAACTATCAAACTGAACCAAGGTTTACAAGAGTAAAACTACTGTAAATAGAACTTCCTTTTTAAAAAAATTTGAGGTAGAAGGTGCATGTCTCCTACTTTAAGAAACATTTTTATTAAATTAATTAGAGTGTGACTAACAGTAATTAAAGCGCAAATTGCATTGGCATAATAATTTATAATGTTTATCGTTCGTAGATGACATCATCCTATTCGACAAGATAAGGGAACTGTCCAACAAAAAGTCATAATTGTGGAGATAACTCACGTAGGAGGGAGAGTTTTACGCCGACTAAGACTTAAGAAGTTGATGGGGAAAGTGATTATGGAGTTGCACACAAGATCAAGTTCCGCAAGTAAGCTAATTGATTATCTCTTTGGTGAAAGGATGAAATATTGGAGACGATATTGCACATGTGACCAAAAACTACCCTAGGATGAGCTTTTCAGACGAAGTAACTAAAACATAAACATGACCTTCTCCAGTTCAGTTCAATAACAGCAAAACCTTAGCACCAGAGCCATTCCTGCCATGGACAGAGATGCTTTGACTGGGAACAAATGGGCTGCATAAAAGCTCAAAGGATTTTCTAAATTTAGCAATGGAGGAGGTCGCGAAAGCCGTCTTAGATGAAGACTGGGGTTACGTGGATGGTATGCGATCACCGATGGTAAAAATGAAGTCTGAGCATAGAAGTATGTTGAAGAGAGGAAAACAAAAACATTGATGAAGAGTGCAGGAAAAATGTTTGGTGGAAGTAAATGAAAGTTTAGGTAAAATTAAAGATAAGAATGTCTATTACGGTAATAAGCGAGGATAGGTTATGTATAAAAAAAATGGTGGCCAATATATGATAATTGTCTAAATTTCACCTCAAACTTGAATATGCCAGCAAGTCATCCTGCAAATGAGTGTTCAAAAGCACAATATTGAAGAAGAATTGGGTGGCAGCATTACAATGAACATCAGACTTCAAGATGATTTGGCCATGCCCCAAAGTAAAAATCACTCCAGAAAACCATAGAAAATAAAAAATAAAAAAACAAAAAAAAAACAAGCTAAACTAGCATCACTAACAATCTAATCCATATTTGACCACAAGGTACATACTTTTAAATGCACAACCAAAAACAGACACAAAACTCAAACAAAAACAAAGCACACGTTTTTTCATCAGTTAAAGGCAAACTCAAAATATCTCACTGGGAGGGTTCCTCTGACAGGAAGGTCAGTGAAAGGAGGGGTCTCATCAACTGGTGCAAAGTTACCCGAAAGATAATGAAGAGGCTGTTTTGGGTCATACATGAGCTTCACAAAAGCCCATTCCAACCAGTCGATCGCCGTCGAAGTAAACCCCTTTTTAGGCACTGGTTTCACCACCACCAAACCACCCTCATCCCTCTCCACCTCCTCCTCCTGACCCATGATTCCTCCCTCTCAAATGGCGGATTTTTCTCGGCGTTTGTGGAATATAAGTAGGTGAATTTGGTGGGTTCTTTTGTGTGGACAAGGAAGAGTGATAATCGAGAGTGGGTGTGGATTTTGAAGTTTGTCGTGTGGCTGGCGGTGAATTCCATTGGGCATTTTGTCTTGAAGAACACGTGCCGCTCTTCCAACAATGGCGTCTGGAAATACCTCTGCTGTAAATGTGCCGTGTTGATTACATGTTTTCTCGGTAGCGATTGGTTCGTTAGCCTCATTAGTTGTCTACTTTAAAATTTTATGGTCCACTCCAATTTAAAAAATGGATCCTTCGATAAAAAAAAAAATCAAAAAAAATATTAAATTTATTAAAACAGTATAAATTTTTATGACTTGTAAGATATTGTATGAACTTAGAATAATAATAACTAATAATAACTTAGAATAATAATAACTAATAATAATAGTGATAAAATTGATGTTATAATAATAATAGTAAAAATTACGGGGCGAATTTCAAATAAATTCACAAACTTTTCATTTGGATTTTATTCTTGTTTACATCAAAAGCTAATTCAAACTCCACGCTTCATTTAAATTTTTTTGAAATCATTATTGAGCCTCTTTTTCAGTACTTAACGTTGTTATATATATTGAACATGTCTAAAGACGCAGGGCTATGAAAAGTTTACGGTCTATATACCATGAATACGAGGACTTTTTTTTATAGCGCATCATACATCGGTATAATAAATTAAACATTTATCAATTTGACCAGAATGTCGTCGGGTTGTATCCACCAGGTTTTATAGATTGTTCATCATAACCTAACAACGCAGTCGCATGATGTATAGTTAAAAAGTTTATTTTGAAAATAATACATGAAACGGACAATAAGTTTTGGTTCTTTTATTCAAACAAACAGCATATTATTACATAATAACATTATGTAGAGGACGATAAATTTTTTTAATAGCTGGAATCACAACACATATAAATTGAAAATATTATAAATTTATTTTGAAAGAAACGTAAAGAGATTGAATACATGCATCTTCTTCAATCCTGATATGTATAGAAGTCTTGGTGGATTTCAAATCGGGATTAAAACTTGTGATTTTCTTTGTCAGTTGTGCCCGACAACATCTTTTACTTGTTGTACCACTAGTTAGTGGTTTGTATGTTATGGTGGTTGAGTGGTTCATTCTCCACTGATAAGTTGTTAGATCACATGTCTTATTTACCTTTGTCGATAAATCTTTTGCTTTTGTATGGTCCGAGGAAAATGTGACTTGTTTGGACTTTCACCACTTGGGCTTATCTTCGCATTATGTTTCGGTCGGATCTGAATTGAAAACCTTAGATCACATCATCATATTCGATAAGTTTCTTTACTCCCCAATATCTTACTTTTCCACAAAAGATTATTTTATTTCAAATATTTTTTTTGCAAAGCTTGTAGATATTTTTGTCATGGTATTTAACAGAAAAGATTCATTTACAAAATTTTGATAAAACTTAAATGAAGACTTGACTTTGTTCAAAAACAAAAGAGACTTTGTGCTCGTCTAGTGGATATGTCGTATTCAGCGAGTGATGAAACAAAATGTGTTTCATTATCCGGAGGATATTTGATGAACTTTGAATGAAACGACCTTGATTTTTATTTTTTTTCCTCATCTTAAATCATAAATTCTAAATTACTAAGCAAAATAATTTAACATAATAAACAATCATAATAATAACATATGAAATCTCAAGTACATAAAATAAATCATAAATCATCGACTAACCAAAACTTCCTAAATTGACATTTAAAAAGATCAACTAACAATAAAAATAAAACATAAAAATATCTCTAATAAAAATCATTAATATAATCTTTAAATCCTTAATCAATCTAGCTAGCGCGGAATCATAAAGGCCCTCGGGTGTGTACTGATGCACTCGATCCACTCAATCGTCAGCACATCCCATAAATCATCAAATCCTGCATCATACAAGCCTAGTGAGTCTAAAGACTCAGCACGTTCTAAACATGATAACAAATAATACATATACAATCACATGTATTAAAATCATATTTTTATTTAAAATATCTTTTGAACATAAATAAACAATTTAAAATTTTTAAACATAATTAAATCATAAATAGTAAAATCATTTTAAAATAACTTTAAACATAAATAAATCATTTACAAATCATTTAAAATAAGTTTTGAGCATAAATAAATCATTTTAAAAATAGTTTTAATCATCATCATAAATCATATATCATAAGAATCATTTTTATCATAAGCTTTCAACCATATATCATTTTGGGTGAAGTTTGATGCTTGAAAGTGTCTAACTTTTATCATTTGGTCGACTGCAGTCTTAGCTCCACATAGTCCATGGGGGTGTGTACTAGGCTCCACGGTGAAAATACGATCTTCGGGATCCTCTGGGCCTTTTTCCCATACACGGGGTCCTTTGGGGCCTTGGCACGTAAACGGGGGTCCCTTTGGGGCCTTGGCCGGTATATGGGCTCCCTCTGGGGCCTTGGCCCTCATGTCATCCCCGCAAAATTATATATCATATATCATATTTTTTGTCACAGTCAATTCACATCCCTCAAAAATATTTTCCTTTTCTTTAAATATCATAAAATAAGACATCTTTTTAAAAATAGCATTTTAACAGTCTAAATTGCACAGCTTTACCATAAATCATAAAATATATATTATCATCAAAATCATCATTTTAAATCATATAATGTCATTTAACATGTGTTATGATCCTTCGGGACGCTGCCAAGGGTTTTCGTATTTTCTTAAGTATAAAATTATCGTTTTGCCCCTGGACGTAAAAATTTTCGAATTTATCTTTTTCTCACTATTAATGATATGGGATTATTATAAATAATTATTTAAGCTTACATATAATTTTCCATAATTTTATGAAGTATAAAACTAGGCTTTTCAATTAATTCTTTAATTAACGTTTCGTGCGGCGATAAAATCCCGGATAAATCCAAAACTCATTATTTTGATTCCAAATTTTAAACATAACATTTTTAGTATTTATTCTACCCTCCCAAGTCATGAGCCACACCGTGGACCCATAGATTCAATTTTAGTTATTAAAATCTCGTTTTTGACCCTTCGAGGAACACACCGAGCCATCTCCCAAAATACTCGAGCCACGCCCAAGCCACCTCGAGCCAAACCAGAGCCAACCCACATAGGACCCTACTCACCAAGCCCAACCCCTGGAACCAGCCCCTAAGTCGCTCCAACTCGCCTGGAAACTGAAGCACAAACCTGCGCACGGAAGAACCTCATGCCTAAAGACTCCTAGCCAAATCTGGACACTTCCAGCCGAGCCACCACCGATCCCACCTGACCCTGACCATCCATAGACCATGCCTAGACCAAGCCCACTGCAGCTCAGCCCCTGACCGCTCGCACGAAGCACTGAACCCAGATGACAGCAGCTGCGCGCGTGATCTCCTAGTCTCGGCTCTTCATCCCTCTGGCCACCACGAACCCTGACTGCACCAGCCCATGTTCCCAACCATACCCCTCTACCCTGGACACTACTTGACCACCTAGCCCAACCCAAACCGAGCCACATCCCCTTGACTTTAGGCCACCACCTTGCACGCTCAGGAAGAGTCCTTGATCAAGTTGACTCTTCCCTAGCCACTCCCCTTGAGCCCTAGCCATGCTAGGACCCTACCTGACCCTGACCCACGTAATCCACGAGTCCTCCTCGAGACCTGGTCGAACCTCTAAGCTCCATGCATAGTAATCAAGCCACTTGAACCACCAAGCACACAAACCCACGTTCCTTCTTGGTTTACAAAAATCCTATGGTTCCAGCATGCTTTTCTTGTTAAAATTGTCATGTTTTGCACATATTTTATCATGTTTTGGCAGCGTACTCGTTGGATTCAAAAATGTTTTCAAAACAAGCGCGAAGTCGTTAAAACTTTGAAAATACGTAACGTACCGTAAATAATCGAACCCCGCTATTTTTCATGCATAATAAATTAAAACACACATATTATGATTTGTATAATGTTAAAAGAGTTTAGGAAACGTGCCTTTGCGTTTATAACGCTCGATTATTTGATCTTCGACGAGAGTGTGACGTTGGACGACCGGACGACGAAGAACACAAGCTTTTCTTTATTCCTAAATTTCGAAAATCTGAATTGTGTGAGTAAAGGTGATCCACGGCTGATGGATGATTATTTATGAGGTTTAAAACACATAGAGTACTTATTTATAAATT
This sequence comes from Primulina eburnea, assembly GCF_022965805.1. NCBI lineage: Eukaryota > Viridiplantae > Streptophyta > Magnoliopsida > Lamiales > Gesneriaceae > Primulina > Primulina eburnea. The sequence goes on from NC_133113.1 coordinate 26,137,704, forward strand.
TAATTAAATATTAGTGGGCTTTGGTTTTGGGCTTGCTAGTTTAAGGCTAATTGGACCTACTTAAATTAATTAAATTGGGTCTAATAACACTTTAATCCATTAAAACATAAAAGTTTATAAATTTAGTTTTCATAAAATAATATTTTTTATCTTTTAAAACTCCTTGTTTGCCCAAAACCGGCTTCCCGGGAAAAATCGAGCTCGACTCGTAAAATAAATTCGAACTCCAACATTTTTAGAAAAATTAAATCATTTTTTTAATCATATTAGGAAGCCTTGCCATTATTTAAATAAAAATACATATCCTTGTCTTGGTCGTCCCCGGTCTCTTTTTCCCCGCCTATTATCGAATATTTGGGTAAAATCCTTAATTTCATGAAATCGTGTCGTATTATCGTTTAATCATGCAATCATACTTTTAATTATATTATAAATATCATGCAAGCATTTAAAATAATTAAATAAAACAACTAAGCAATTAAAATAATTTTGTATGCATGTGGTTTTGTAGGTTGGTTTTTCGGACGTTACATTGAATGTTCATGTATGGTCTTCTCAACTTGATGAAGTAAAAAAGATTCATGTGTGCATTTCATGGCTGGTTCTGGTGATGTACTGAAAATGTAAATCTCCATAATATATTTTCTTTACAAATAATTATTATTTGCACATGTTTCATGAATAGTTTTCTGAATCCATTTAGGTAGTGTTGATATTTTGAGAATCTGGATGAAGTACTATAAACAAAGACAAGAGCCCCAAATTCATATCATGTATTTACCTCATTGTGATAATAATTTGGTTTCATCTATATCATAAGATACTTTCCTGTTATATCAACTTGGATTCTGGCTGGGTTGATTTTTTTTTTTCAATTTATCTCAGTTATGTTGATATACATGAAATAGATAAACTATAAGGTCATTGATAACAACTTTAGAATTTCTCTTATCAGTTTGATGTCTGAGGTTGATCTCTACATCTTCAATCCTCGTGATGAAGAGTTGACTTGAAGGCTCTAAATAAAGATCCGGAGCTTAAATTTTTACTTTGACCGACTCATCCAAAGATGATCCCGATTTAGCACTTATGTTAGGGTACTTGAATTCCGTGCTTTAGGTATAGAGCTTTGTACACACAAAAATCTCCATCTGGGAAACAATGGCTTCTCAATAGCATGAAGAATCGAATTTTGCAATACTGACCGTAAATGAGTATGAGTTTGTAAACAACTTGTTATACGATCATATACTTATCAATTTATTGTAGCCTACCCACTATTTCTGTGTTTAGGGCAAACTTATTGAACCCAGTTTGAAGCATTTTAAGGTGTTCCCTCGAATGCCTCTATATTTTCATAATTTTACAGCTAGTAAATGTTAAAAGAAAAATTTAATTGAAATATTTTTTAATTTACTCAAAATTATTGATTACTATCATTAATTGATAATAGTAATTATTATTAAAACGGTCTCCAATGAGGTAGAGATGGACTAAGGAACGGTAAAGTCGATTATGCCTCATCAGGCACTGCCTGAATCCACTCATCAGCTGCCACGTGGAATTTTTTAATTGTTTTTTTATCCATTGACCCAAATGAAAACTCCCCAACCATGGTTTAGTATCCACTGCCACCTGGAATTACATATTAATTTTCTTGACAATAAAAATATTTTTTTTATGTAAATTAAGTAAACGTCAATTATTGTTTCGTTTTTAGATCTGGTATTGCAAATTTTGTGGATCCCTCCTTGTCTCCTTCCAAAATTTTCCCCCATTTTTTCTTCTCACAAATAGTCGATCGTTGCCGTCGCCGTCGCCGCCGCCGACTCCATCGCCGATTCCACTGTCACGCCGCTTCTCACCGTCACGCCGCCGACTCCATCACCGCTTCTCACCGTCATCGCCGCTTGTTTGCCCGTAGGCTTAGTTGTGGAACATAATGCCCTGGTGAGAAATAACTTCTTTATTTCAAATCGAACTTACAAAAAACAGCTATACTAAGATTTATTCTTTGAGCTATACCAAGATTCACACTTCCCAGTGACAAATGGAACTCCCTTGCGGGAGTTTGAGGTTGTTTTCCATTCATAGAATCAAGAAACGTGTTTACAGCAAAGCTAACTTGCTAAGATGGTAAATTTTTTTTGTTCGTGTTTTACATTACTCTACTGCAAAACTTTAAATTTATTCATGCTTAGTACTGACTTTATCTGAAAATGTTATTAAAATTTAGGTAAAAACGTATGTTGTTTTTGCTGGAAAAAAAGCTGGTGTTTATGATCGTTGGGAAGAGGCACACGTGCAAGTAAATGGATTTCGTTGGGCTTCCTACAAGGGATATCACAGTAAAGCAGAGGCATTGAGAGCATTTGATGAATATATGGAAAAACATTATGCCGCTTCAAGTTCGACGTCCACTGAAAGTTCAACGTCCACCGAAAATTCTAGTAGAAAAGCCAAACATAACGAAAGAATTGCTAAATTGATAGATGCTCAGGTAGACCTAGCCCGTGAGCATCAGAAAAATGCCTTAAAAATGATTGAGATTTCTGAAGAGCTCAAAGCAATACTTGAATCTATGAAAATTAGTGATGATGTCTAGTGTTTATTGCTTTTGACATGTTGGCTTAGTTTCTTAATGTACTAATGAGATTTTTATTATGTTGTTTCTTAGTTGTTTCTCAATGTATTAATGAGCAATTCTTAGTTGTTTCTTAGTATGTCTAGCAGTGTTATTATAACCGGACCGTTAATCGAACCGGTCAAGTCTTAAAAAATGGTTCAACCGGTTCCACCGGTTCCACTGAACGGTCGAACCGGATCAATAAAATTAATATTTTATTTATTTTATATAATAAATAAAATAGTAAAATATTGATTATTTATGTTTTTATAGTTTTTACTTAATTTTTAAGATGAAAATTACAACAAATATCCAAATAAACATCACTTTTCAAATTTTTGGGCAATTTTTTTTATAATTTCACGACCCGTGCGGTTTTTAAAGACCGGCCGGTTTCCGGTTTTTCCGGTTTAACCGGGTTTTAACCGATTTTTTTCCGGTTAAACCGGTTTTCCGGGTTTTTAGTTATCTCAGGACCGGTCTGGAGGCCGGTTCGCGGTTGAACCGGTCCGACCGGCCGGTCCGGTCCGGTTTGGAGAACACTGATGTCTAGTATTATGTTTCTCAATGTACTAATGAGCAATTCTTACTGCATTTAAGACCGCCGAGTTACATCTATCTTCTGATCTACTCATTTGTTCAATTTACATATTATGATGCCCATAGTCATTTGTTCAACTCACTACTGCATTTAAGACGCTTCGGGTGTTTTACTCGTTGTGAGATCTAGAAGACCTGATTTCTTTGTCCAAATGATAAAGCTTCTTAGAAACGCAGCAGGAACTATTGATGCTTGGAATGCTCAATAAATATTACCTGAATTTTGTTAGCGACCTCCAATATTGAAAGACCCTTACTACCCACCAATGAAAGAACGTGAAATGCAGCAAATTTGACAGTTCCAGGGGTCAAATATTGAGAGACCCTTACTAGATTAAGTAATATACCACCATGAATAATAAGAAATGAAGTCTAGCCGAACATAAATACTCCAAAAATTCAATAATACTTTGAATCACAACATAATTATCAAGCTGGGAATCCCAGTTCTTTCCTTGATTCCGTAGCTGCACATTTATAAAAATCCGAAAATCATGTAATTTCAGTCATCTTCCATTCAATCCACTCAGCCACTTTTTCCAACCAAAAAAAAAAAGTAAAAAAAAGAAAGGATTTGCATACATGTTTCTGCTATTCACCCCTCAATAAAAGAAAAAGTTATATTAGCATTCCACATATCATGTTTTCATTGACATGCTGTTGAAGAACAATTGAATTCAAATAGAGCTGACGTCTCTTCCAAAAATTTGCATTCCACGAATATGAGATAAGATACAATTTTAAAACAGTAGCCTCTCATTCAAATAATTTTCTACTGATCACACTACATTTAACGCGTTAATTTGTTAAGAGACGATTAAAAGATCAGAATACTACAACATTCTGCCTTTGAAATATAATCAACTCAACACTTAAAAAAGTGTTGCTACCACCATTGAAATGTAACGAACTTCTATAAAAAATATTCATATCGATTTTTCGATATGAATATGTAAGATGCCCATAGTTATTCATTTAGGCAAGGTTCCCTGTCATTAGAGAGCCTAGAAAAGGAGATTTGTGACCACAATTTCTGATATACGAAGAATCAAATATTTTGTCAAACAACAAACAATAAGGAACAACAGATGCCCATAGTTATTTAATGCAAGATTCCCTGCCATTATAAAATCCCTAAACAACAGACAATAAGGAACAATTGTGAAACAAAAGGCAATCTCTGATGTCCTTTATAACTCGGCTACGACTTTGGATTCTTTTCAAACTCTTTGCTTTTGGATTCCCCCCAATCTTCATTCAATTCTCATCACCAAATCCCTAAACAACGTAAATTTAATTTAATCAAATATAAATTTGTAAAAAATACCTATTTGATTTATACAACAGTCCTTACTTGATGTCTTTGTGATGTAGGAGGAGCCTCAAACGGATAAGATGGTAAATTAATTTGAGAAGCTTTAAAAAAATTAGTATAACCTACCTGCATTTTAAATATCAAAAAATATGTAATACAAATATGCATATAATTATGGAAAAAAACTAAGTTACCGTTTGACTTGAGTATTGCACTTGGTCATTGTGCCCAGATACAGATGGAAAATGCGGAGATGCAAACTGATTTTGCGATAGTGATTGTATGAAGTTTATTTCCCGTGTTCTGTTTCCATCTTCTGAACATTGCCCCCTTTTTTTTTGCTGTTATTTCATGTAGCACGTTCAAACCAATATAAACATCAACTAGTAGATAAAGTGTGTAGTATGATCATGTAGATGAATAAAATGAATTGTATACAAATACTTACTTGAGATTTCAGCTTTTCCTTTCCTTTTACATTTTCTTCTTTTGCTCGTATGATCCCAGTGTCGTGTAATATTTGCATTTGTAATCCCTTTCGCTTTTGCAGTAAGAGGGTTACGAATGCATACTTCGCCTATTTGATCATCACTCGGATCATCATCACACTGCTCGTTTATACTCAAATTCTGCACAAGGTTGGAGATTTCATCTTTTGCGGTGTCAACCAATGTATATAATGTTTTTCTCGCACACTCATAGGGTTTGCTCAATTGACTTATATCATATACCGATCTCATTATTTGGTTGACAAATTCCATCTGAGATACATGAGCACCACCATCACCACCACTGCCACTTTCTTGCAAATCGGTGCTAACTCGACTTTTTATATTCTTCATCCATCTCCGCAAAATATAGCACTTGGGTATAACAGTGACATCCATGCAATTAAACACCATCAAAACATGTTTACACAAAATCCCCATTGTCTCAAACTTACAACAACTGCACTTTATTTCATGACTTTGCTTATTGAACACCACATGCCTAAACATTGAGTTTTCATCATGAGATTTTATTTTGATCTGAATCCAATTCCAATCATTGCCAAAACAGGCTGGTGGTTCAAGAGATTTACAATTCAAAGAATTCACCAATTCAATTTCAGATAACTGATAAATAGAAATTGTATAAACTTCAGCAGCATGAATCGACAAAGGATGGTTTTTCAAAATCTGTGGAGGCTTACCGTGACGACAACAAGTATCCTCTGTCTTCTCTTTCGACCGCCAATTTTTCTGAATCTTTGTATAATTAAGCACAAATTCATACAAAGAACTCATCTTATTGCTTGTTTTTTTTTTAAAACCATATTCGTGACTTCGCTCCTCGAAGTAGCCAATAGTCCCGCACTAACTTCCCATTACTAAAAGCAGTCGCCCATTTTTTCCTGATTCTGTACATCCCATTCAACCACTTATGACCATCCAAATTATATGTATCAGTCATGTATTTCCATGTTGCCTCAAATTCATATTCAGATTCACAACAATTCATACATTTATACCACAACTTCTTGAAATTTGAATCACCGTTTAAACTACCAAAGTGTGAAGGAGCATTCTGATTTATATGCCATTGACATAACCGGTGATGTGAATCTGGGAAAATCGTTTCAATGGCATTCATCATGGCTTGACATTGATCTGAAAAGATAGTTTGCGGTTGCTTTCCATTCATAGAATCAAGAAATGTTGTAAACAACCATTCAAAAGAGCTTTCGGTCTCATCTGACATAAATGCCAAACCAAATATAACATTTTGCATATGGTGATTGATACCAACAAACGGAGCACAAATCAAATTGTACTTATTTGTTTTGTAGGTTGTATCAATTGACAATACATCACCAAAAAATTCATAATCAACAGCACATCTATCATCCCTAAAGAAAAAGTTCATCACTCTATCGTCATCATCCAATTGAACATTCCAGTAAAAGTAATTCTCCTTATTCGCCTTATCTATAAAATATTTAATAAGCGCAGTGGCATCTACATTCTCAACTTTTGTATGTTTTTTCAGTCGACTCATATGATCATATGCATCCTTTCTGATAAAACCTAAATTTTCTATCCCACATGCTTCATGTTCCATAAAAGAAACAGCATTGGAGACAGATATTCCAGCATTTACCATGGCTTCTAAAGTCGATTTTTTTGCATGCGATATATTGCGTGCCGATCTTAACAAGTGATTTTGATCAGATGCAAACATTTCATGGTTATGCTCCTCCACAAATCTACTCACCTGCCATCCACTTTCTTTTTCCCTTGTGATCTTCAATTTCCCTTTACAGTTAGTTCTAGTGATCAACTTTTGATAAACTAGAATCCTTTACTAGAATTTCTTTCGTCTTTTGAACCTTCACATGAACAGATAAATTCTTTGGACTGAAGTTCATTAGTATGAAAAAAACATCGTTGGTCACCCTTCCTCACACTAAAAACTTTGGCATGTGCATATTGACAATACAATAAATAGGCATCTTCCACACTATTCACAACCGTACCCACTAGTAGTTTACTCTTCAAAACATCAACAACCGAATTTTCATTTTGTACCTCGAAGTTTTCAACCACGTGTTGTTCAGTTTGCTCGTCATCTTCTTGATCGTAGTTTCCGTCCAACTCCTCAAGTGAAATTGGCTCGTTATCTTCCATATTCCAACTACGCAATCTGAAAAAACAAAAGAAAATAAAAAATATTGAATAATACCAATTATTTATACAACGAACGATTTCAATATGACAAAACATTGCAACCACTTCTATAAAATCATCTACTACATCTTTTCAATGCCTTAAATATGCAGTCCCAAAATAAATATGGCTTGATTCGAAAATGAAAAATTTTGATTCGATGGTTGTTTTTAATATTGCACATCCCTCAAATAAAAAAGCAGGAACATGGACGATGGAAATACAAGTTTGAATTGCTCACAAATCATGACTCTCCCAACATTTCGACTGTATAATTTGAATAAAATTCTCAAAACCATGTTACCAAAACAATCCTTTTACCTAATATAATTGTTATAGGAAATTCGAGAAAATCCAAAACCAAAAATATTAATGTATACTAGTATCCTTGACAAAAAAAAAACTCTTGTGAACGGTTTTTAAATTAATTAAAATAAATAATCAACATAAAATTAATTACACGAGATAAATGAATTTATAGGAAAATCAACATAAAATGACCAAATTATTAAATTTAATTTATGTATGTAACGTGGAATACAAAGAATCGGAATGCCATGAACATTAATCTGTAAAAACCAACTCACCTTTAGAGGAGGTTTCTACTAATCTTTCCCAGCAGACTTCCGTTGAGGAAGAGGTGTCATGGAGGTGAAATTTTGAATTATTGAATTTTGAGCATGGTAGTCTTTTTTGGTTATTACGTGGGAAGTGAAATTTTGAATCATTGGGTCAAACCTAACCATAGTTATGACTTTTTAAATTTATTTATCTTTTTTGGTTTTTTTTGTTTAAAAATAAAAAGGAAAAAAAATTCCAAATGGCACAATTTGAATGGAATCAGGCAGTGCCTGTAGATGCACAATCGAATTAACCCTAAGGCTATGTTTGGTAGTAGTGATTGGATAAATAAATGATTAGTAATCAGAGTGATTAAAAAATGAGATATATGGATTAATAATGTAGTTGGATAAATAATATGTTGTTTGGAGTGTTTTTAAACTGATTGATTATTTTTGTAAATTATAATGTAATGACCGAAATGCCCCCATTGCTATTTAAATAAGTATTTTTAAAATAATTAGATAGCTAATTATATATTTAAATATACAACACTGATGTTTAAAAAAAAACATAAATCTAGATAATAAAAATAAATTTCAGTGTACGCATTTATTGTTTATTTAAAAGTAATAGGTAAATATTTAAAAGTTGGGAGCAATTGAGACCCACGAGACTTTCTTTCTCACCCCCAATCCAAACCCTTACGTCCTCTGTCGCTGGGGTAATCTCGTTCCGATTTTTGATTTCATCATCGTTTCTTCGAGAAGTTTGGTGGACGTAGGACGATTGAAAAGGTGAATTTCTTGCAGACTAACTGCTGAAATGTTATGTGCATACCTAAATTTATTTTTTTTCCACTAATTACAGTTCTCATACGATTTGAGGTTTTTTTTTTCATAACAGAGTCCTTCTTGTGCATCCTATTGTTTGTGTTTGTTCGTCAGATTTTGCAAGGTTGTGACCGTGTTGTCCGGATTTCATACCGACGTCCGTGAAGAATACCAGCTACTTGTAAAACATATATCTTTTAGAGATGGTGATGTCTTCTAATTCACTTCTTTTCCACAAATTATTTTTACATATAATATTCATTTGCGTCTTCGCAAATGAGACCCTTTATTTTTAATTTTTATATTCTTCTTTGTCGCTTACCCTACTTATGATAATTTGTTCCCGGGTTAGTGCTGAAAATCTTTGAATGCAGCATAAATACTATGTCGTTTTTGTTGGAAGAAAAGCTGGTGTGTATGACAAGTGGTTCGAAGCAAACTCCGAAGTAAATAGATTTAAGGGGGCTTGTTTCAAAGGGTACGAGAGTAGGAAAGAGGCCGAGGAAGCATTTGATTTTTTCCTCAGAAAAACGTCTGCTGAATCTTCATCCTCGCAGCCTAATATGTCCAATTCAAGCACGAATGATACTGGTGCCAATGATCGCAAGGCTTGTAAGAATGGTGATTTACTGAAGGGTATATCAGATTTAAGTCGTGAAAATCACAATCTAGCGAAGAGAATGAAGAAGAACTCCGAAGAGATAGCTATGTTGTTGGAGCAAATGGAACTAAGGGAGGAGTAAAAGATGACTTCAAATTAGGACCTTTACCTTTAGTATGGATACGTAAGTATGTGTAGTACAACTTTGTTTAATTTTCTTCAATGTGTGCAATACATCCTACAACTTTGTACTTAAATTGTTCTGAACATTAGAGAATTCATCATTATAACTGAAGTTACTTTTTTTTTGGCAGATTAGTGGTGAAAGTATCTGACATAAAATCTCGTGTGCGCCAAGAGGTGTACCATCATGTAGACTTTGACAAACAACTGCGAATATGGTTGGTTTGTAACCATTATTATTAAATGTAAATTTTTCCCAAGGTTATTTATGTCTAATAACTACCACCCTGGGACCCTTTATTAATATGTGATTTGCATATCTTCTTTGGAGTTGACCTATGTTTCTATACCATTTGAGGGAACATGTGGAAAGACTAGTAATTACTACAAGTAGTTGGGTAAGTGTATGGTACATTAATTGTCTCTATTTAAATAACTCATGCAACTGATGCTTGCATGTACATACCATCCTAAATCGTTTGTATGCGTGAACACTCTTGAAAGCATGTCTGTTTCTTATAACCTTTGTTCTGAAGATACTGTCACAAGCCCATACGTTATACCGCTGATTGATCTGTGTTCCGACGATGAAAGCAACAAGAATCATAACAATGAAAAGTGTGAAGCTACTTGCAAGGGTGTTAAAATGCTTGTACATGGCTCTGATTTGCCCAAGAAGAAGAAGAAAATGAAGTTGTGTGAGCCAACAATGGAGCGACGAAAGGCATGTGAAGCAGAAGATGACACCGAGAAAGTCCAAGTTCATCGTTGTAACACAAGTGCAGATTGCAAGATGAAAAAGGCCGACCCTGGCGGAACGGAAATCCTCGTAATTGACCTCATCACTGACTGAAGTGGGTAGCATGTTACAGTTCTGAAAAAATTTCATTACTTCCCCACTCTTTTGAATCCATTATGTAGTACTAACCCTTTTGACGCCGTGTTAGTAGATTAGACACGTTGGTAGTACAGGCTCCAACAGTGGGGAATATAAGACTTCGTATCAACATTTTGTAAATTAATGTTGCCAAGTAATCTGAAGTATTGTTATTAGCCTACAAATTCTTTGAATTTTGTTGGGAGCTTGTCGTTAATTTTTCTCTCCTTAACGTCATACTCGCACAATCCACGTTAAACAATTGAATATCCTTCATTCTATATTGTTGACACGATTGCGTTAATGTTTAGAATAATAAAAAGTTAGCACAATTTTTTCACATACCAACATAGGTAATTTCAGCACTGCACAACATGTGTGAGAATGTACAACTACATATACGACTTCTTACAACAGCAAAATGTTCTCACACATGAGACATATTACGTTTGAACAATACCACATACCCGACAAAAGGACTCGTACAATTCCCTTGACACAGAGTAAAAGCATAGAGGTGTTACATGTACAATTCACAATTAACCATGTTCGCAAAAAACACATCTTCTTCACCCATTACTGTCCGCCCAAAAGCCGATTAACCAAACAAATCTTGCCACGATCACCTAACCATCGAAACAAAGCCAAGTCGTTGTGGTTGTTAAACAACAACTGAGCAGCAAGAACTTGCTCGTCCTTTGACAGATGATTCATCCCGTCTAACGCACTCAACACCTCATCTTGTGCATCTGAAAGCTTGTCCTCTGAATCAAGCTTTTTTATAAAATCTGTCATTGTGTTTCTCGTTACGTCGGCAAGGTTTTTGATGGCTTCAACTATGGTATGTTCGTCGTCAGTAGTCTTCTTCCTTTTCTTACTCTTCGAAATTACACATTCCTTAGGTTTTGAAGATGGCGTATTCGTATCAGATTTAGAGTCTTCGGCATCGTCTACTGTGTTAAATGCAGTTGTGTCGGCAAGCCACGCAGCAGCAGGTAGTTGGTTATCTATGTTGAGGACCTCATGAAGTGCATTCTCGAAATTGGTTGCGCGCTCACCAGTAGCACGATCATTTCCGAATATCTCACACCAGTCATGGTAATGTGTCCATTGCTTGTATCTCATAGAACGTAACGTTGGGTCGGTCTACGACAAATACAAGAATTAAAGAAGACAAATCAACAATGTAATCATTATTAACTAAACAATCAAAACATTACCTTCACGAGTGCCTCCCATGTTTCGTCCGTCACATCGACTGTGTTATTAGAATCATTCCAACCCACACCACTTTTGCTTAGTAACGTAACTAAAGCACTATATGTTTTCTTCCACACGTGGATCTTCGAGGTGATATGTGGATTTCCACGTAAGCTACTCCCGGGGATAGCTTCCTGCATTGCATTCTCCAACAAATTTAAATACCCAGCCTTAAATCCATTCTCACTTCTCCATCTCTTCGTTATGACATCTTTTAGTGCTTGGATTAGAACTTCTTCTTCTCGAGCATTCCCACTACGTCGTGTCTTCTCTTGTTTGTTGCTTCTACCCACAACGCTCGCAGACGATGCTCCACTATCCATGTAGAGGTGATTGAGTTGTTTATATTCCTGTGTACAAAAACATGAGCAACGTAATTCAACTGTGTCATAGTATGTGATGAAGTAGAGACATATGGCAATACTGAAGCAAACTGTATTGGCAAAAATGATAGTGAACACTTATATAAAAGCAAACATTGCATGCACAACTGTAAATAATGTCACAAACTTGTGAAAATTAAATTGTGGAAATCAATACAAAGAAATTGAAAGTACAATATCAACTAATTCAAATGAAATACAAGCGAGTTAAGTGTTCATGTTCCACATCGACATTGCTAACTCGTCTCTCCAAGCATCCCACCCAACTGAAGACTCCAAACTGGTGATGTAATCATTTTGTGTGTCATTAACTGGGCTCCCAACATACTCTTCTACATTTTCCAATGGATCTTCGTCCATTTGAGCTCGTATGAAATTGTGTAGTAGAATGCAAGCCAAAATTATATGGTTCTGAACTTTTAGGGGGTAAAAAGAAGGACTTCGAAGGATGGCCCATCTTTTTTTCAACAAACCAAATGCTCTTTCAATTACGTTCCGAGCTTGAGAGTGTCTCCAATTGAACAACTCCTTGTAATCTTCTGGCCCGCAAGCACGATTGCCCCAAGCATCACGATGATACCTAACACGGCGATACGGAGTCAGGAAACCCTCGAAATTTGCATATCCATTATCACATAGATAATAACAACCTGCGTTTTGTCAACATAAAAAATTATGAGTTTTACCGATCTTTGTAAGCGAGTAATTTGTTTCAATTATTGGTACATAACGAAGGAAGAAAGCAAATGTTCAGAAGTTCAGATCAAACCTCATGGCACTCTCAATGAATCATCCCTGCTTAGCGCATCTCTTAAAACTCGAGCATCTGCCGCGGATCCCTCCCAGCCCGTCAGAGCGTAGATGAAATTCATATTGCGGTCACATACACCCAACACATTCACAGCAATAGTACCTTTTCTATTTCTGTATCTTGCTTTTTCTCTGCAAGGTACATGTACACCGACATGGGTTCCATCCAATGCGCCGAGGCAACCCTGTAAGCAATGTGTAAACAACCTTTATATTATCGAACGAAAGATTAAGGAAACAATATGTCGATAAGTAACAATGAAAATGAGCTATTACCTTAAAACACCTCCATGTTTCACTGCTACAATCATCATCGACAGGAGACGGCTTCACAAGGAGTAGTGGATGTAACTTTAACAACGATTTAAGAACATCATGAAAATGAGCACTAACTCTCTGTCCACTACGTATGTAATCATGCCCAGATACACGATTCTTTTTATGATGTGCCAATATAGACAAGAACATGGCCACTTTCTCCTCGACTCGTACGTATCTTGAGTCAGATAACCCGCCTACGTTTGTTAACAAATAACATAGTCGTGCGAATGCGCTACGATGCATCCTTAAGTTAGTCAGACATTGGATATCTCCAACTTCAATAATCCTATGCAAATTGGTCAATTGAGCATGGACCCTTTCGATCATGCTGTACGAAGCAGCTTGTCTTCGACGGACACGACGGATATTTGAGACAATTCGTGTATGCTCTCGTATTAGGAGACAAAACATCACAAAAGATCGACAGAACATATGGTAGACCAGCAGAAGGATTACAAGTTTACTACCGTGCTCCATGTAATCAGTAAAGTCAACAGAAAACTGGAAATTTAAGTCTGATTAACTAACAAAAGACTGGAACATTGTAAACTAACAAATGTGATATAATGGATACCCGGTTAGAGGACATGGATGTTAACCAAAATCAAAATACACAATACGTAAATTCGTTATCCTGGTTCCAGTGAACAAAAGTGCAGAAAACATTTTTGGTTTAAAAATTTAAATTTTAAAATTAAATTCTAATTAAAAAAAGCATACTTACGAAATCTTACGAAAATAAAGCAACATGCTTTTTTTCAGTCTCCTACCGAAATGCCCTACAAGTAGCTTCAAAAATTATGGGGGAAATTGACAACTAACCCAACATCACTTCCGTAGCATAGCAAAAGCTTCCTTACGGTCACGGATCGAAAGAAATTAAAGGCAAATTCAGCAGCAATAAAAATCATTTCACGAAAAAGAAGCGGGAGAATGAAGTATTTCGCCCAAAAAAACCATGCAACATTTAACTCCACACACGGATGCTTAGAAAACTGCTACAGAAGACAGAAATGTACTTCACCCTTCAACAGTTTCGCAGCCTGAAAAAAAAACACGAGGACGCCATTGAAGAGAGAGGAGAAGAGTTCAGTCTTGTTGGTTGTTGAGATAAGGGTGTATACAATTCTTTGGTCTTTTTTGGTAGAGTAGATGCTACCTGTGGGGGCAGTGCTCTCACAGGATCTCAGCCATTGATTTTATATGGTGATTAAATCTGGGTCTTTGATCACTTCATGGGGTGTATGTGTATTTAAATCTGAGCCTTTGATCACCTCATAGAGACAGTGCCTCACAAAGTAGGGTGAAATAAACCGTCTTTTTTTGTTGGTGAGAGGAAAAGGTACTTTCGGTAGGGACCGCTCAAATAAGTGCTCCTGATCACTTCAGGATTGTTTATACTGCCAAAAAGTTGAGACTAGTCTCTTCTTTTCACGCCGCTACAGTGACTAAATCATGGGCTGCAAGATATCAATGGTTGAATAAAAAACCAGTCAAACAACTGATTACATTTTATTCCTTCCCTAATCCTACGATAATCAAACCCACCAAACGCAGCGTAGGAACCAATTTCTACCGAGAAAACATGCTATCAACAAGACAATGAAAGAGACTCATTTCAAGACTCCATTGCTGCAAGAGCAGCACGTGTTCTTCAAGACAAAAGCCCAATGAAATTCCCCAAATTCACCGCCAGCCACACGACAAACTTCAAAACTCGCACCCACTCTCGATCGCCACTCCTTGTCCACACAAAAGAACCCACCAAATTCACCTACTTATACGCCACAAACGCCGAGAAAAATCCGCCATCTGAGAGGGAGGAATCATGGGTCAGGAGGAGGAGGTGGAGAGGGATGAGGGTGGTTTGGTGGTGGTGAAACCAGTGCCTAAAAAGGGGTTTACTTCGACGGCGATCGACTGGTTGGAATGGGCTTTTGTGAAGCTCATGTATGACCCAAAACAGCCTCTTCATTATCTTTCGGGTAACTTTGCACCAGTTGATGAGACCCCTCCTTTCACTGACCTTCCTGTCAGAGGAACCCTCCCAGTGAGATATTTTGAGTTTGCCTTTAACTGATGAAAAAACGTGTGCTTTGTTTTTGTTTGAGTTTTGTGTCTGTTTTTGGTTGTGCATTTAAGCAGTCTGTACCTTGTGGTCAAATACGGATTAGATTGTTAGTGATGCTAGTTTAGCTTGTTTGTTTTGATTTTCTATGGTTTTCTGGAGTGATTTTTACTTTGGCTTGGCCAAATCATCTTCAAGCCTAATCTTGATTGTAATGCTGCCACCCAATTTTTCTTCAATATTGTGCTTTTGAACACTCATTTGCATGATGACTTGCTGGCATATTCAAGTTTCAGGTGAAATTTAGACAATTAGCCTATATTGGCCATCATTTTTTTATACATAACCTATCCTCGCTTATTACCGTAATAGACGTTCTTATCTTTAATTTTACTTAAACTTTCATCTACTTCCACCAAACATTTTTCCTGCACTCTTCATCAATGTTTTTCTTTTCCTCTCTTCAACAAACCTCTATGCTCAGACTCATTTTTAAACATCGGTGATTGGATACCATCCACCTAACCCCAGTCTTCATCTAAGACGGCTTTTGCGACCTCCTCCGTTGCCAAATTTAGAAAATCCTTTGAGCTTTTATGCAGCCCATTTGTTCCCAGTCAAAGCATCTCTGTCCATGGTAGGAATGGCTCTGGTGCTAAGGTTTTGCTGTGATTGAACTGAACTGGAGAAGGTCTTGTTTATGTTCCAGTTACTTCTTCTGGAAAGCTCATCCTAGGGTAGTTTTTGGTCATGTGTGCAATATCGTCTCCAATATTTGAGAAATAGATAATCTAGTAGCTTACTTTGTGGAAGTTGATCCTGTGTGCCAACTCCATAATCACTTCCCCCATCAATGTGTTAAGTCTTAGTTGGCTCACAACTCTCCCTCCTACGTGAGTTATCTCCATAATTATGACTTTTTGTTGGTTAGCTCCTTTATCTTGTCTAATAGGATGATGTCATCTACGAACAATAAACATTATAAATTATTATGCCAATGCAATTTGCTCTTTAATTTCTGTTAGTCACACTCTAATTAATTTAATAAAAATATTTCTTAAAAGTAGGAGACATGTGCACCCTCTACCTCAATTTTTTTTTTTAAAAAGGGAAGTACTATTTACATTAGTTTTACTCTTGTAAACCTTGGTTCAATGTGATTGTTTAAGTGAGAGAGGATCCATTGACAAGAAACACAATTTGCATTTTTTGGGCTTAAAGACTTCTCTAGCGTGATTTATATCTCTAGAACTAGGTGTGAGCATCTGTTCGAGTACTCGACATGTCTTGTAGTAAATCGTACTACCCGAACCCAAAATATAATATGTTGACTACTGGATCTTCTGGTACCAGAAATTTTGTCAGTCAGGTACCTAAGATTTATCTTTCTTTGATTTTGATGCAAGGACATAACAATAGGAGAAAAGGATCTGGCAGCTCATAGAATCAACACAGTTGAACGTCAACCACTTGGTGTGCAAAGAAAACAAGTAGTTGTTGGTATAGCATGGGCAAGGAGTCAAGGAGAGCCAATCAAAAACCCAGCCAGCAATGCACAACATAGCACCAATATACTGAAAATAGATACACCAGCAATGCAACCCGATTATCAAATTAGCTTGTTTGGTGCTGCTAATGTTGAGAGATTTCCTAGATTACATCCAACATAAGACATCATAGTGCCCAATTATTCAATTTTCCATGAGTGAAATTCAAATATGGTACGCTAATAGGGAATTGAAATAATTAGGTGCATACATAGATGAAAACAGATATGAAAGTCGGTTCAGAACTTCAAATACACTACAGATCAATATCCCCTTCAATTATAACGTGTTTTTGTGTTGGAGAGATTGGGATAGAGGTAGCAGTGTCGCTTGATCCACAGCTCCAACCTTATGCTATAAAAGGTGACTAATGAAAATGAATGCAGTAAAAGTGGGAGCAAGAAATACAAGGTTAGGGTTTAATACGCGCGGGTACACGAATTGGTAGTTGAAATACCCGAATACCAACCTAAGTTACCTGAACCCAAATTTTTAAAAATTTAACCAATCCGATCGCGTTGGGTTGGGTACCCAATACCCGATTAATAATGTTCAGTCTACTCTAGACCGCATTCTCGATTGGAAAATACAGTGGTTTAGCACAACTCAAGCTCAATCTTGCTGAATGTAGGAACATGCACTTGTCATTGTACCAAAAGCTATAAATGATAATAACGTTGTGACTCGGCATTTCTAAACCGTTTAGTATGCCATATACAATGTTGGGATCAATGTCCACAATAGGAACTCCACAGGATGGTAGGAATAATTGTACTGTCCGAATAAGCCTCTTTTCAACTATTGCATTAATCTGCAGCCCATAGAAGTTGAACACACGATCTTGGGTTTTATAGACCAAGTAATTCGCTTTCTATCAAAAGTTCTAGTTGATGACATTTGTGTAGATTAAATTAGTTAAGTTGTATAGCAGTTCAAGTACTAGCTTTCAATAGTCTTGCTGAAATAAGTAGCTACGAATGATTGTTGCTGCCTTACCTTGAATTTGTACAGGATTTTTTCTCAATGCTTGAGTTCATTCGAGCTTTTCTGGAACCTCGGCTTGGTGTAGCCCCAAGCGTGAAGCTAAGACCATGTATCGTGAAATTTAGTAGAGTTCCATACTTATTCTAACCTGTCTTATGTTCAGCCATTGTTATGAGCTAGGCTTGGTTTGGCTGGTTTTAGAGAACATTAAATTTTGTAAGTAACAATATAACTTGGAATTAGATATCATATATTGAGATGATAGGATTAATTGTGATTTGAATTTAGAAAAAAGGTTTTCAAATATATTTATCCCAATGGATTCTCACTTGCATAAAGAGACGTGTAAAGAGATAGTGATTGTAATCTAAGTTAAGAGAGAATTAAAATTTTTATTTCTCAGGTCATTGAGCCATTAATGTATATCTTTATGACAGAACCAAGTAAATCCTGTGTTGTAACACATTCGGTCTTCACTATATATCTACCACTTTAAAAGTCAACCAGTTTCCTTGTCAAGTACAAATTTAATATGATGATAAATATGTTATTTTGCTTCAGGAATGCCTGAATGGTGAGTTTGTGAGGGTTGGACCTAACCCAAAGTTTTCTCCCATTGCTGGATATCATTGGTAATCCCCTCTTTAATCAATTATTTATTGAGACCCTGACCCTCACATGGTTTTATGTTGTGTTTGTGAAATGAACATTGAAACACCAAAACTCCAGTTGCTCACTTGGCTTTCTCTGCTTAATTGATGAAAAAACATTTTCACCCTCATCACATTATTTTCTTGTTTGTGTTTATAACTGTAACTTTAGTTGTGAGTTGTAGTGGAATATATCTGCTGATCTGATTTTATCCAACGATTTCTTGACATGTCCTTGTTTGTTCTCTTTGCAGGTTTGATGGAGATGGGTGAGTATTATAAATTCCTCATTTATCTCTTAATTTGTGTAGCTAATTTTAACCAGGATGGGATGTCTCCTCCTCCTTTCTCATCCTGTCAAATTAATTAATTATTCATTATTCTGCTGAAAATTGAAATTGCAGGTATCAAAGTTCACAACTTTCAAAATAAAAAAAGCCACTTTTTCAATGAAAATCTTTTACAGCAGTGACAATCTTTTACTAATAAAATTGATTTGTTTTCTATTCAACGAGTACGACAAGATCATTGATTATGATTGGTGGCAAATAATAAGCCTTCCTAGAAAATATTTATACAGCACTCTTATGGATTGTACTACCTTTGTAGATTTGCCTTGTCCTGATATGTATTAAACTTCTCCTTTGGTAGAACTTCTAAATTACAGAACACTGAGTGCGATAGATAGAGCTGGTTCGTAGGCCTTGATCAGTTTTTTTTTTTTTCAAAATTAAACCATGTTGTCTCATATCGGTATCCATAACCTTATTGTTGTGGGAGTCATAAATCAACGCAAAAGAAATATGTTCATCAAAACAATCGGATGGTGTTGGTGGGATAATTTTAAACAAATATTTGAAGGAGACTAAAAGATTTGGATTTTGCTGTACCAGGTTATTCTGTACATCAACTATGATCAATTATAATTTCCAGTCTAATTTTGATTGTTGATAACTTGATTTCTTGGCTAAATGTTAGGATTTATTTTCAAGACTGCTTTTAGCATTCTTTGATTGTTCACTGATAGTATGGCTTTGACATCTCGCTTTACTGTCATTATGCCTTTTAAATTATCAAACTGCTTTAGGTAAGTAGAACTATTAAGTTTTTCCTATAACAAATGTCCGAAGAAGTCAAAGAAAATTTATGAAATCTGTCTAATGTTTTTCCCCCAATCTTACCGTATGGAATCTTCTTTGGCTATTTGTTTTGTTGCCTTACCTTGATTAAGAAATCTTCATGTTCATTGTTTTCTAATTTTTTCCCACATTTAAATACCTTCTCGGTTATTCTAAGTCGTTCATTTTTGGAATTTTTTACTTCAGAAGTAGCAGACATACTTTGAACTTCTCAACAGACTAATTATTATGCCAACAATGTGCCTTTTATGGTGCTCTATTTTACAGAATGATTCATGGAATGCATATTAAAGATGGAAAGGCTACATATGTCTCTCGCTTTGTGAAGACATCACGCCTTAAACAAGAAGAGTTTTATGCGGGAGCTAAGTTCATGAAGGTTTGCATGGGGATTATGTATTAGTGTAAATTATAAAGGAAACATCTTTCATTATCTTGAAGACTTGAACTCATTTCTCTCTTTCGTTTTTTTTTACCATGAACACTATCCAATGGTAAATAAGAATTTCTTTAAATTTTGCTAGTTTTTTTTTTTTTTTTTTTATAATTACTGAACCTTTACTATCAGCATTCCCTATTCATTCATCTACAATGTATCTAAGTCGTGTTTGGATATCTTTGATGAATGGAGAGAGAACCTTTTCACTTGGGTGAATGCAAATGACTGAAGTTACCTATCCTTTGAGGAGTATATTCCAGGATTACAATGCTGAAAATAATGATATGTTGTTAATATCATTGGGCCTTGATGGCTAATGGCATCTACCAGGTTGGAAAACTCGATAAATAATCTAGAGGGTCGTGAGGAGCTATTTTCTCGTCTTGTTCCATGTAAAATCAACCGGGAGTAGTGGAATAGGAAATAAAAAAACGATAAATAAAGAAAAGAAGACGATATTCCCGGAAAGGCTTTCGTTCACAATAATACATGCCATGGTTTAATATCTCTTTATATATAATATATCTCTGTGTGTGTGTTCTTCAAATATAGAGTGTGTATCACATTTGTTTTGTAGGTGCTAAATATTGTCCCTATGATTTGCAGATTGGTGACCTGAAAGGAATGTTTGGACTTCTCATGGTCAACATGCAAATGCTTAGAACAAAGCTTAAAGTACTGGATGTTTCCTATGGTCATGGTACAGGTAATAAATCATGATTGTTTGTCACGTGTAAACGGTGGTCTAACCCCACCCCCTCCCCACACACACACCCTCCCTGCTTAAATGAATGAGTTACAGTTTTGGTAATTATCATAAATTATAGTAAGATTTATATATTTGGTTGCTGATTTCTAAGATGAAGAGTGTTCCTATTGCAGCCACAAATTCTTTCCAAGATATACACAGATGTGACAGAAGATGGAAAAAAAACTGAAATGTATAAATGAAAATTTCTATTCCCAGTGGTTAGACTCTGTACAAAGAGACACTCTGTTTTCCCTAGCTGCTGCTAGTACCCACAAACTCAGAAAATGAATATAACTGAATGCCGACCACTTTCCTCTGCTCATATTTTATTCTTTCATTTCCTCCCCTTCTACATGATCTATGATTAACCATGGGCTTCTCTTACTCGGTCCTTGACTCTTTGCTTGTTTAAATATCTGGGCCCAATAGTAATTGGGTCTCTAAGAGTTCCAATCTTTTTTCAGCTAATACAGCTCTTATATATCACCATGGAAAGCTACTGGCACTCAGTGAAGCAGATAAACCATGTAAGCTTGCATTCTTCTTGTTTCTTTTCTTTTTCTCCCTTTGCTTGTTGTATGTTTAATTAATGTCCTATGACTTTAATTAATGCCCTCTGTCATAGGACAAAATTTGATTGATACCAATGATTTTGTGTGGTTTAAATCACTCATCTGTTTTCCTCCTTAGCTAGTTTGGCACATGGACGTAATGTCTACAAATAATCGTCAAAACTTATGTGATATGTTTGTTTATTGATGTACTGTTTTCAATCTATTGCACAGATGTCATTAAAGTTTTGGAAGATGGGGATTTGCAAACAATTGGCATGCTGGATTATGACAAAAGACTGTCGCATTCTTTTACTGCTCATCCAAAAGTTGACCCGATTACTGGTAACGGACATGTCCATTTAAATTCCACAGTAAAAGTATATTTTTCAATCATTGAGTTAACAATTCGACAGATGCTAACTTATTTTCCGAGTTCGACATATTGAAGAAGTTATTTTTATCTCCCTTTCTGCTGTTACCTACAGTACACTAAAAGATCGAATGACGCCTAAAGAACAGCTTAGATATAATAGTAAAAAGAATTCTGCTGGTCATGTGTTGTCCGTCATGCCACAAGTGTTGAGGCAGAATATATTGAATGCCTGATGACAAGTAGAGTATGTGATATTAAAGAGGGTTCTCGGTTAGTGTTAATTTTACTTGATGCTGTAGGAATGACACATGATGTGAGACAGATTGAGATGCGACACTGACTTGGATGACAATAGGTGGGCAATGAGTTGGTCATTTGACTACAGAACCTAGTATGTAATCTTTGAGTGCTTATTGGTAAAAATCAATGAGAATCTTAATCAAAATAATTGGTTGTAGTCACGGAGAAGCTTGCGAAATGCATACGAGATGTTAAGTTTTAACAACGGTATCTTAAATAATGAATTTGAGTTGTTTATTTTTCATACTTTACTAGCAATGTGGCTCGCTTATCTGAACTTGTCATGCAGGTGAAATGTTTACCTTTGGTTATGCTCAAACTCCACCATATATCACATACAGAGTCATATCAAACGATGGCGTAATGCATGATCCAGTGCCTATTACTGTGTCAGAACCAATCATGATGCATGATTTTGCCATTACTGAAAATTATGCTATTTTTATGGATCTACCATTGTACTTCAGGCCAAAGGTGTGGAGATTATTTAAACATTATTCTTCTTTGACGCTAAAATTTGTTATGATTATAAAGATATGTGTTTTTAACTTTAAAAGAGGCATACCGAGATCATCTGACCCCTTATCCTTTTGCTGTCTCTTTTTTCTAAAAAAAATAAAAAAAATCCCACCTATATGTTGAATGATCCTCTAGATACTATGATACTATGATATGATATAAGCATCCTTGAAAATTTATGGGTAATACTTGATCTATGACCAGCTTCTAGGACATACCGCTTTTAGGCACTTGATGACACAATAATTAGTTAGCATCAGTTCCCACTTCCCATGTTGTGTCATTGGCTGCATGAACTCATTCGAGCTTTTCTTTCACTTGCATATATTTATGGGTAATACGTTATCTATGTGACCAACTTCTAGCACATTCCGGTTTTAGGCACTTGTAAACTACTTATGTATCTGATTATTTTAATATTTAGTCTTTCATTTTCACTCATTCGGAAGTATTATATTTTCAGGAAATGGTGAAAGAGAAAAAATTTATATTCAGTTTTGATCCTACTAAGAAAGCCCGGTTTGGTATCCTTCCACGGTATGCGAAGAATGAACTCTTAATCAAGTGGTTCGAGCTTCCAAACTGCTTCATTTTCCATAATGGTGAGCAATCTAGTTTGAATGTGTCATAAGAATGATTGCTTGTCTGATGGAGGACCAAACAAACTGTGGATCCATATATGTTTATGCATGTTGATTAACGTCATCCCTGATTTCAGCTATTTAGAAAAGCTGCTTTGATTAGGTTGTTATGGATTTGAATTTCTAATGGACGGCTCAACATAAATTCCAAACAGAGCTTAGGATATACATTGGCTCAACATAAATTCCAAACATACATTGTCACTTCAACTTCACTATAAATAGATTTGGGGAGAAATGGAGAGGCTGGATGAGAGGATGTGTTTCAAATGTGTCATTTTCTGTTATGATCAATGGGAGACCGAGGGGGAAATTTAAAGCGTATCGAGGACTTCGACAGGGATGTCCGTTATCACCTTTTCTGTTTAATATGGTGGTCGATGTTTTGGGAAGATTGGTTGACAAAGCAAAGGAAGGAAACTTTATCAGAGGATATGAGGTGGGCCGAGAGAAGGTTGAGGTCTCACACATACAGTTCGCGGATGATACTTTGTTCTTTGTGAAGACGGACGAACACATAAGGTTTCTGGTCTTGATTCTGAAAGCTTTTTGTGATATGTCAGGACTGCGGATTAATTGGGAGAAAAGTGCTTTATTGGGTTTAACTAAAGAGGTAGTAGATGGGGAAGATTTAGCCGCAGAAATTGGATGTCAAAAGGAAAGCTGGCCGATAAAATATTTGGGAGTCCCTCTAGGGGGTAATCCAATGACCACCTCATTCTGGGAGCCTATTATGATTAAGGTTTCTAGGAAATTGTCTACTTGGAAAAAGGCATTCTTGTCAAAAGGAGGTAGAGTGACCCTTATTGCTTCGGTTCTTACAGCCTTGCCGATATATTACCTTTCTCTTTTTAAGATACCCAAAGGAGTGGCGGGGGAGATGGAGAAAGTCATGCGAAATTTTTTATGGGATGGAAATGATGGAGATTCACATTGTCATATGGTGAGATGGGAAAAAGTGTGCCGACCGAAGGAAAAAGGAGGATTGGGCATTGGGAATTTATGTTTGAGAAACATTTCCTTAATGGGGAAATGGTGGTGGAGATTCAATGTGGAAAATGATACATTATGGAGGAAAATAATCAAGAGTAAGTATGGGCTACAAGAAAACGGATGGGATGCGGGGTTGGCTAAGAATGTGACTTTTAGATGCCCGTGGAAGTTTATTTCAGCGACATACCCGACTTATCACAGACTTACTAAACTAGTGGTTCGAGGGGGGAATAGAATAAGGTTTTGGGAGGATATTTGGGTGGGGGAGTCATCTCTCAAGGATTTGTTTCATTCTTTATTCCAGTTATCTTTGTCTCACAGTTATCCTATTGATCATTTTGCTTTATTTGACTCATCAACAAACTCTATTTCATGGGATTTCAGCTTTCGTAGATCTCTCCGAGAGGAGGAGATCACTCAATTAACTTCGCTTTTGAGAACCTTGGAGGGTGTGAGATTAGCGGTAGGTGTTGATGATCTCAAAAAATGGGAAGGGGATAATTCTGGGATTTTCACTGTCAAATCTTTCTACCACTCTTTTTTCAAAGATTATAATAATCCAGATCG
This sequence comes from Primulina eburnea, assembly GCF_022965805.1. NCBI lineage: Eukaryota > Viridiplantae > Streptophyta > Magnoliopsida > Lamiales > Gesneriaceae > Primulina > Primulina eburnea. Next base: position 26,162,304 of record NC_133113.1, read on the forward strand.
GTTCAAGTTCTACAATGTCATTTGGAAAATAAACATTCCTTCCAAAATTCAGATATTCTCATGGATAGCGATTCTCTCGAAATTACCGACAGCCGAGGTCATGCAAAAGAGATTACCTACTTGGTCGCTTTCCCCAAACTGGTGTGTGTTATGCCGTAACCATGAAGAAACACAAGATCATCTGTTCGTTCATTGCAGATTCACTTATGCTTTGTGGGCAAGGGCTTTACAAGAATTGAAGTTGCTTTGGGCTACACCGAAGACAACTCAAGACTTATTCCACACTGATTTGGGCCGACTGCTTGGCAAAAAGGGGAAAATTTTCTGGAAAATGGTGGTTCATGGAATTACTTGGCAAGTGTGGTTGGAGAGAAACAAGAGAATTTTCCAAGATCTTGAGGAAAATTCAGATGATTGTTGGGAAAGAATAAAATTCAACACGGCAAATTGGACTCGGTTGGATAAAAACTTTGAGGGACTGTCTACTTTTGATCTTTTCAGAAATTGGCATTATGTGTATTGCTAGAAGCTAGAAGCTTATATAGCTACGATTAGTGGACCTCTAGTCCACTTACTGTAATTTTTAATTACCATTATTAATAAAATTATGTTTCTTATCAAAAAAAAAAAAAAAAAAAAGGATTGATATTGTTTAGATCTTTCAACTTCACCATAAATAGGAATGATATTGTTTAGATCTTTCAACTTCAGTATAAATAGGAATGCCACAACTATTTGCTGATGGGTCACACCAATTGGCCAGAGAAGAGGGCATGTCCGTTCTGCTTGGCATCTGCGTGGTTGATGTGTAGCGGATTCATGGTACCTGCATGAACAATGTGTGGAACTCACATTGCACCCATGCGGAGCCCATGTGGCCTACCTGCACAGACTATTTGTCGAGCCTGCATCCCACCTGCATGGCTGATTCATGGAGCCCGTGTTGCGCCCTCTTGGCGGACACTTACAAAATTAATTTAGGGGTCCTAATCTTAGGCCCATGTGGCTCAAGTCTTATGCCAAAAATGGCTGAAAGCTCTACCAAACAAGCCTAAAGTTCAAAACTTAAGCCAAACTAACCTAAGGTTCAATGCTCAGGCCAAACAATGGGCACAAGTATGTCAATGATTATGCCAACCGAAGCCTCTATTTATGATGTAAGGTGCTAAGTTCTCTCACTTTGGTCATCGTGCCAACCAACGACTCAAATTCGATAACTTCCCCATCAAATCAAATAAAATCAAAACCAGTTCAAGGTCATATTGTTTATCATAGTTTAACTGTGTGACCTTTAGGGTTGTTTTTTTGCTTTGGCATTTTCGGTCCCGACTCCTGACAAATCATGAGATTCAATTGTTTGTCAGCAAATGCTTGGGAGGATGGAGATGAGGTTGTCCTGATTACTTGTCGGCTTCAGAATCCTGATCTTGACATGGTTAATGGTACTGTAAAGCAAAAGCTGGAGAATTTCACAAATGAACTGTAAGAGCCTTGCAGTTCTGAAAAGATTTCTTTCTTTATCTACCCCTTCTTAAATGACTCTGAATTGGTGTTGTCTGTTCAGGTATGAGATGAGGTTCAACCTGAAAAACTGTTCAGCTTCACAGAAAAGGTTGTCTGTTTCCGCTGTAGATTTTCCCCGGATAAATGAAAGCTATACCGGAAGGTAACATTTTATCAATTATCTAATGATACGGCTCGAACGATTAGCACACTAAAAATGTTTGTTCAATAAAAATTATTAATGTTGAGCATTTTAGTACTCAGTACTGAAAAAATAATTATTCATAGCGCTGTGTATCTATATATGATTTTTTACATTTTAAAAATGTTTGAAAAATTAATTGTGTTGGTATTAACAAATTGCTCCTACTCGCATGTGTAGCTAGCTAGTAGCCATGCGGTAAAAAACTTGAACAAATGGCATTTGGATTGATATATTTTTTAAAGTTTTTTTGAGGTACATTATTACAATCAACTATATTGCTTGACATAATCATAAGCTCCCAATTTTGTGGTTGTTTACATAACCAAGGTTGATGAGACTAAAGATATCAGTGGCCTTGTGGATCGGCACTTATGAAGATTTCAAGAATGTTTCCATATTTGATATATTGCGAGATTGGGCTTTTGTTTATCATTAAAATGTAATGTGTCGTGTACTTCTCCATATAGTGGATCACTAGTCCACTAATGTAATTTGACACAATATTATTAATAAGATATCATTTCTTATAAAAAAAACGTGATGCTTGGACAGTTGGACTGTTAATACGGTTTTAAAAATATGAATTGTTCTATTATCATCAAATATAATTTTTGATAGAACTACATGTACTTGGTCCTCAGATTGTTTTTCAATCATCGGGATTATTGAACTCTTGTGTATTCAGGAAACAACGCTATGTATATGGGACGATACTGGATAGTATTGCTAAGGTGACTGGTATTATTAAATTTGATTTACATGCGGAGCCAGAGACTGGAAAGTCGCAGCTCGAAGTTGGAGGAAATGTTAAAGGTATCTTTGATCTTGGACCTGGAAGATTTGGATCGGAGGCCGTCTTTGTTCCCCAGAAGCCTGGCACGACCTCTGAAGAAGATGATGGCTACTTGATTTTCTTCGTACATGATGAGAACACCGGGTACTTTTTGTCTCAGATTAATCATAATTGTAGTTCTAGTCTGTTTTTGGCCTTTCTGAATCTTTTCAACCAAATATATGGCTTGGATATGTACAGAAAGTCACAAGTGAATGTAATTGATGCGAAGACGATGTCACCAGATCCTGTTGGCATAGTTGAACTACCTACGAGAGTTCCATATGGTTTCCATGCCTTCTTTGTGTCTGAGGTCAGTATCTTCAGAAACAGACAAGACTATTATTCTTTAGCATCTTAACCATACCTTGTTATGATTTTTGCTTCCTTTCCGCTCTTTATCTTTTTGGTGCTACTTAAACAGGAACAACTTCGAGAACAGGGAAAGCTGTGAATTTGTGGTGATCTCATAGTTGACCTTTATTGGGAAAGTACCGCTTTGTTCCATACTTAAAGTTGCAAATTTGAAATACTGTAGATTGATAGTGTGATATATGGAACACAAATGCACGCATATATCTTTCTATTGTAAAATTATTGTAATTTTTGGTTTCCCTTTAGAGCATCTCCAATCCAACGTCATTTTATTTATTCCAATCAAGCACTAGCGTTAAAACATTTTTATTTTTTTTTTATTTTTTATTTTTAAATTAGAATTTGTTTATTTGTAATGGGTAATTGTAATGTGTGTTGATTTTGAGTTTCAATAATCTGATAAGATTTTTTCAATGAATTTTATAAAAAATTCTATAAATAATTATATTACTTATTTTTGTATAATATTTTATTTAATTAATAAAAAGTATAAAAAAATATATAAACTTGTTGGATCATGGGTAAATTAGAAAAAAATATCCAATTCGAGTTTCACTTTAATATTTATTATCTAGGAAATAAAATTTTAGGGTGAAGTTAATTTTTACATAATGATTAAAAATATTTTTGATTTTAGTTGAGATAAAATTATTTCAAACATATAATGTTATTAATGTGTATTAAATGTTTGAAGTGGATATTTTTCTTAAAAATTATGGGCCCGAACATATATTAGAAATTAAATATTTCCGTGACTTACTCCAATACTTTAGAATATTTACAAGACGAGCTAATTATGATTAGACACTAGGAGCAAAGATGAACACATCAGAATCTTAAGGTAAACTTATGGTTCAAAGTAATAGGTTATTAGAAATAGTTCTGAATTCATCTAAACTTTCTAGAAATCTTAGATAGATCTAAAAGATAGTACATAACTATGACAATAAGATATACTATGTACCATATAAAAATAAGGAAATAATTAAAAAACAAGAAGAAATTCTTGGAATGTTAAAATATGTTCAAACAAAAATTAAATTTTAGAACAACAACCAAGTTCTAGTAAAATGATCTCAGAAGAAAAGTTGTCACCATATTTTGGTATTGAACCTTTATTACACCAAATAGGGAAGACCAAGGTAATGCAAAACCTTTAACCGATGAAAAATAAAAGTATCAATATGATTAAAGCTGTCTCAAAAAAGAAATTAAGTTGGCAACTCTAGAAAAGGTTGATCTAGAAGATTTTCAAGAGCTTGCAGAGTCTTTTGTAAATATTAAAATAGTAGATCTAAAGATGAATACAACAAGGAGTGGACCTCTATTAATAACTTGATCATATTCCGATGAACCACCAAGGAAAAGTGTGGGATATCTAATAAAAATATGAGAGGACCTCAACATATTTCCAAGTAGGTGGAGAAGCACACCTAGCGGGAACAAGGTCAAGGAGAAATCATATTTCTTTGCACCAAACACCCTATCAGAAGTCTGTTTAGAACCAATACATCCTTATGGGTTATGTTATTACGCTTAACCTTAATATACTGGATTTCAAAAACAGAGAAGATCTCATAAATGACTGGACATTGGTTATGAGAATCGCAACAGAAACATTTGATCACAATAAAGAAAGATTCATTAAACTTTTAAAAATGAATCTGATGGATCAGCTAAATCTTCTTGGACACGACTTCAGCAGAAACCAAAGAGTCACTCGCAGTCGGAGAATCTCTTAGTGAGATAGCTGGGAGAATGACTATCCTATTTAAATCACAATTTATATGGTTAGGATATTTTATCAGTCAAAGACACGGAGAAGAAAGAAATATACTCAAGCTCTGTATAGTCTTATCCGTTTAGTGAATGAATATATTATATTATTAATTAAATATAAATGGAACTTGGGGGTCGAAAAAAATAGATCAATGCAACTTTTTTTGTCAAAATGTCAAGTCCCTAGAGAGAAATGATATATAAAGAATATGTCCCAGGCAATCCATAAAAATTGACAAAGCCGTCTTTTCTCAAATTAAAATTGACAGAATGATGTCATTGAAAGCATCACAAAGAATTACAAACGATAAAGGAGGATTAATAAATAAACTCTTTTATGTTATAATGAAAATGAGTCCCAACAATCATTGGAAGTAAGCCACAAATACAGAAAAGAAAGAATTTTAGATCACGTCCTTATCTAGAAGTGGAAGTAGTTCTTGAAACCAAAAATAATATGGTTTGAAAAAATGCCAGATTTTACAAATTGTGCAAAGAAGTGGATCGTCAAGAAATAAGACGTCATCCCAAGCATCGAACTCATTTAAAAGTACGAGACATACACCAACAAAGAAAACTTTCAGAAAAGCTCAAATCCAAGCCAGTAAAATTTTTAAAGATTGTAATTCTTGGACATGTGGAGCAATATATCATATTTCGACCTACTATCCGGAAATGGACAGAAAGGGAATAAACGCTTCAAACCAACTTTGAATATATAAGAAGCGAGTTATTTACAAGTTCTAGTTCAAGTATAAAGTTTGAAGATATTCTTTCCCACGAAAGTATATATGAAGAAGAAGAAATATTGAGTTAGGAAGAATCTGATGGAACAAAATCAGAATCTAACTAAAGACGAGGTATTTTGACATGAAACACATGAAGACTTATATGGTTTCTTTATCCAGAAAACAATATCTCATGACATGCTCCAAAAGATCATGATGGAAAATCCTAGTCTATAGAGATATCAATGATTATGTTGGAACATTTCATGTTCGCAATCTCGATTTTGATGTTAACAAAACTTTTTATTGTGTTTCTATCATATTTATTCAAGTGTGAATTTATTAAAACAAGAAGCAAGCTGAAACTGAATTCTACACAAACTGAATTTCTGGCAAGCTTCGGTAGTTTAATGATATATCTCAACGGGATGATTCAAATGACAATCCGTCAACTTTACTGATCAGAAAACTCAATTTGGAACAAGTCATATTTCACGTCAGTTGGGCAAAGTCGGATGTTATCATGGTCTAGCTGATTACTGAATTACCGAACTGATCACACGACAACAGCAATATGTTGGGTTTAAGCAGTTGCGGTATTTAGGTCATATCTCTCATCTCGATTATTGAAATGAAGTGATTCAGTATGCGTTGGAAAGATAAGACGATGATCTACAAATCATCTTCAGAAGTCAAAGTCTGAATCGAAGCTTAAGATGCTGAAATATGGCAATGAAACTACTGATTCTGCACAAACTGAAATCAGCTAGGCTGATTTGAGCACACCAGCTGAACTGAACCAACTGCTGACCATCTGAACTGAACTGAACCAACTGCTGATCAGTTGAACTGAACGACCAGTTGAGCTGACCAGAGTTGACCAGTCGGGAAAAAGTCCAGCAAGGCGAATTTGACCGTTGCAATTTCAAAAACAATACATAAACTTTCCAAACGGTCATATTCTTGTGTCTAACGTATATGTCATTGTTGGAGCCTATAAATACAACATCTTGAAGATCAAACAAGAGCTTTTGAAGATGATTCAAAGCATGTGCAGTTAGCATGAAGAAATCAGCTAGTTGAGAGCATAATTCTCTGTGTGAGGAGACATTTGAGATATATACTTTAAAGGATAAATTCCTCACACACAATCACTCACACACATACAAGAGAGTTGAACTTCAAATATTAGTTGAGTGAGTCTTTACATAAAGACGTAAAATATTGTATTTGAAGTCTTTGCATATGAGACATTAAACAATATGCTGATTATGATGTGCTGCCTACAATCTTGAGAGCTAGGAGTTCAGATTAGGCAGTAGTATAAGTCCTAGCTGAGTGGGTTTGTACAAAGAGTTGTATAAATCAAAGTCTTCTAGTGAATCTTTCCCAAGGGAAAGAAGGGGTGACGTAGGAGCATTTGAAGTCTTCGAATATCCATAAACAAATTCGTGTCTATTTGTTTATTTCATTTACTTATCACTTTCCATAGTTTTAAAGATGCATTATTGAAACATTTTATGTGTCCTTCGAATAAAATATTGCACACCAAGTGTTTGATAAAATGCTTCAATCAAAATATTTTTACTCATTCAACTTGCATATATTTTAAATGCTTTACAAAATATTTAATCGGTTTCTACGAAGGATTATTTTGACTGTCTTCCGCTTGGTTTGAACACCAAAATCGATTTAATTCATCGGTATTCAATATTTCAAGAACCAAGCTATTGTAGCTCAACGATTACCCCCTAATCGATCTGTCAGATTCTCTGCAGTACATGTAGAAAAGTTTTTAGGAAATCTTGGTCAAAGAAACAGAAAACATCATCTAATCTATAAAGTTTCCAGAAGAAAAATGACAATCACAATTGAACTTATGAGAAACCGGATGAAGTTGCAATTAATTAATTATGAAGAAATTAATGAGGAATTGCAAAAACTCAATATAAAAGTACCATGAACCATGTCCTGGATTCATATTAGATCAATCTATATTTTGATAAAAGATACTTTTAAAGAAGGAAAATATTCACCTATTGACATTGCTATATGCGATAAACGAATGAGTAATTTTTAAGATTCGATACTGAACAATCTAAGGGAAACTATGTGCAGGAAAAATAGTATGAGTAATTTATCCAAGAATTACCTACAACTTGAATATCGAGATTTTAGTCGACCATTAACATTACATCAAAATTTTCAACAAAGAACAAAAGAGGCTGATGGAAAAAGATAATAAATCATATTCTATCATATATCAAATTTTATATTCTCTATCTAATACACTTCACTCAGAATTGTTTATTAGAAATGAGTTTATTGAAATATCAGAAAGTTTTGGAAAAGTTCTCAGACAATTTATCCAGAAAGAGTCGAATTACTTTTAATACATGAAACATGTGTTCAGATCCAAGACAAATCGATTCTACAAAGAAATCAAACTGTTAGACTGAAATTAAGAAGACTATCTTTTTAATGAGCGATATAATAATAAGTCACATGTAGGGAAAACACATGTCCAAGAAGCCCAACATACACTAAATTTTTTTCGACAATAGGAAAGCTTAGATGTCCAGAAGAGTAGAGAGAGGTCGATATATTATTTGATATTACAACACAAAGAAATCAAGTTACTTGTAATACTATATATTATTTGGAACAACCTATGATAGGAGCTTACTAAGAAATGATCAATATTTGTAAATAGGAAATCACATCAAAGGAATCCTAAGAAAAAAAAAAGATCAATTGGTTCTTGGACTATATTTTTTCTAGGGATACAAGCCTTGAAAACATCTATAGAATGAAATGGAATTCATGACAGATGATAGAATGTGAAAAATTCAATTACCACGAGCTTATTCTCGATATAAATCTCAATAGAGATGTTACATGAACAATATAAGACATAATATTTTACTGCTTATATTGATTCTGGATCCTAGAATCTGTATATAAAAGAGGAGTTTTTCATAAAGAATTGGAACAATAATTACCTCATATTGTTGGACGAGATTTCCCAAGTGAATCTTAATCTTACGTAAATGGATTAAGATGACAAAAATATTAATCGGAGGTGCTGGACAAACACCTTGGTATAAGGTGCTAACACAAAGGATAATTTTCATGATACAAGAGCATATATTCTTCTAGGAAATAATTTATTGCAAATGTTTAAATCATATACACAAGAAGATAAAACTAGAAGATTAGTATTCACAACATCATGTGATCACATAGTCTAGAGACTAATAGAGGTGTTTTACAGAAAATTGTCAATCCAGTTTCATAGCAAGCATGTTGATGAAGGAAAACTTCTGAACCCAAAAATGAAAAATTCTAGACGGTTTGGGAAAACTATACTTCAATTAAGAGCATATCAAAACTTCCAACCAGAAGAAATAAAATTCCACAAAATGGCTTTACACCAGAAAGATGTAGAATTCGAAGCAAAGATATTCCTACAAGATGTCGAGAAAATGATCAAAGAAAACTACAATGAAGATCCCTTGGCATGGTGGAACAAAAACCAACTTCAAGTCGTCCTTTAAATTAAGGAAGACAAGGAATATGAATTCGTCAAATGTAAGCCTATCATAATGAACATAATAGATCAAAAGGATATGCATATTATTATCAAGGAACATTTAAAACTTGGTTTAATTAAAGTAGAAATATTAAAATATAGCAGTCCATATTTATGATAAGAAATCATGGTAAAATAAAAATGAACAAACCCAGATCAGTAATTAATATCAAGAAATTTCTGGGGTTTGATGGGTATTTTATGCCCAGTAGAGACATTTAGTCTGTTGTATATGCAAAACCAAAATATTATCTAAATTCGATTGTAAGTTTGGATTCTATCAAATTTGGATTAAAGAAGAAAACAACAAATTCACAGCTTTCTTCATATCACAAGGTCACTATATTTTGGAAGTATTATCAATGAGATTGATTAATTCACCCGAGATATTTCAAAGAAAGAAGGATAATATATTTAAAGATTATTTTAAAATATGTTTGTTTATATTGATGATGTTTTTATAACATCAAAAAATATGGATGATTCAATTCAACGAAAGTTGCGACAACAGAGGGCGAGCGAGAGGAGAGCTAAACGGAGTTTCGATTTTCTTTCGATCGTGCGACTTATCGGTTTATCCAATCGACGAACCGACTTCAGATCTGGGATCGCTGACATGAGGTCTTCGATTTGAGGTATAAATTTTATATTTTTGGTGATGTTTGAAATTCGTCGATTTTTGGAATAAATCCGATAAATTGTTAAATCATACTGGAGTTGAAGATTGTTGAATAGTGTATGATTTTAACGAATAAGAGATGATTATAGTGATGTTATTTTGAATTATTCCTAATTTATTATAATTAGAGAATTTTCATAATTGGATTGAGATTGAAGAATTATGTGTCGGTTATATATGCGGTAGAATAACCGACAATAAACTCGTATTCGAAGTCGAAATTGAATTATGATATGATTATGATTTGATATGAATTTTTGAAGTTTCAAATGATATTTGAAAATCATATTAATGATTTTGGAGTATGTTATTGATTGGAATGAGTATGTTATTGATGTAGATAAAGTATTATACTGATATCTTCAAACTACATCAACTGGAACGAAGAATTGAGGTATGTTGCGACCGGGTAACATACGACAGGTATCTGTATTATATGATATATGATTGGATTGATTGGATTGGAATACGTGTCTATGTGCCTATTTGTTGATTTGATGTGGCATACATGACATTGAGATTTGAATATCGATGTATAAAATAAATGTTTTGTTAACACACATCATTTTATGCATACATCGATACATGACATGCACGTTGAGCTATGATCCTTGGATACCCTGATATGATTTGATTGTCCTTCCAATGCACGACTTTGATTGTATTGTTGACATGGATATCAGGAGACCGGAGAGGGTACTTCTGGTGGGAGCCACAGCTTGGGCTGAGGTTTTATGTTTATGTCTGATTCCCAGTATATATGTATATGTATCTATATCTATATACCGGGGCATGTCCCGAGGATATGAGATGTTTGTATGTGATTGATTACGTGTGGGCGTGTTTATGATTTGAATTTAGATACTATTTTTAGTATTTAAATATCAGAAGAGATATTTTGGGCTCATTGTAAAGAAATTTTAAACCCGTTTTCCGCTGTGATTAATTAAACCCTAATCAGATTGCATTGTAATAACGATTAGGAGTTAAGGGCCCCACAGTAGTGGTATCAGATCAAACATTAAACATTTAGAGATTTTTGTGTAAGATGTGTAAAACAATGGACTAGTCTTATTGGAAAAGAAGGCAGTCATCGCAATAAGGAAAAATGAATTTCTTGGAATAAAAATCAATGAGTCGGAAATAATTCAACAAGAACACATTGTAGAAAATGTGCAGAATTTTTCAGAAAAACTCAAAGACAATAAAAAACCTCAAAGGTTTTTAGGAGTTGTTAAGTTTGTTGTAATGTTCATAAAAATCTGGCAAAAAAAAAGAAGAAAAATGTTCAGTCCATTCTAAAGAATAATGCTAGATTCTTATGGACAGAACAACACAAAAAATCATTAAGACAATTAGAAAAGATTTGCAAAAATTTCCAGAAAATGATTATTCTTCAAGATGAAAATGATCAAGTATTATATTGATGCTGGTGATTATTGGTGGACAAAGATTTTTACAAAGCTCGCACCAGAAAGTGAACAACCATGCAAGTATTGCAATGGTCAATTCTTTGATGTAGAAATCGTAAGATCACATATCAACGAAAAAGAATTTTATCCTGTAAAAAAGTATTTTGAAAAATGGTCATTATTTTTATTTGTAAAGAAATTTACCTTAAAAGTTGATAATACACATGCAAAAGGTTTCTTGAAAAATAGAGTTGAATCTAAGCCGAAGAGGACTAGATTATTGAGATGATAGACTTTGTGTCAAAATAATATTTTTGATATTGTTAATATAAAATCTCATTAAAATATTCTTACAGATTCTTAAAAAGAGATGTACAAAGCTAATGTCGATGTCATCATGAAATGCAGATGCGTTTAAGGAAATCCCTTAAAGTATTTAAATTTAGTTCAATAAACTTGGCCTAAATGCAGAAATTTCTGGTAGGCTACAACAAGTTGATAATAGTATTGTCCCTGATCGAATAATAGTTTGTTTACAAGCTTATACTCATATATGATCTGTATTGCAAAAGCAGATCCTGCAGGCTATTGACAAGCCATTGGTTCCCAAATGAAGAGTTTTCAAGTACGTGGCTCTATAATTGGTGCATGAGATTCAAGTACCCCTAACACAAGTGCTAGTCGGGATTATCTTTAGATGAGTCTTCCAAAGAAAAATTGAAGCATTGGATCCTTATCTCGAGCTCTCAAGTCAACCATTCACCTCGGGGATTGAATAGGAAGAAATCAACCTTATACCTCAAACTGACAAGGGAAAATCAAAAGTTAGTACTAACGAGCTTATAGTTTCTCCATTTCAGGTATATCAATATAACTGAGAGAAATTGAAAAAATAATAGGTATCGACCTAGCCACAATCTGAGTTGACATAACAGAAAATTATCTTAGAATATAGATGAAATCAAATTCATATCCCAATGAGGTAAAAGCATGTTATGAATTTGGGGCTCTTACCTCAGTTCATACTACATAACCTAACTTCCCATTAATCTGAGCACTACTAAAATGGATCTAGGAAGCTATTTATGAAATATGATCGAATAATGATTATTTTTGAAGATGAGATATTATGGAGCTTTGCTTTTTAGTGTAGCACCAGAACCAACTGAGAAAAGCTCGCATGAAGTCTTTCACTTCATCAAGTTAAAAAGACCAGACATAAACATTCAAAAGTTCATTACGGATCATCCGGAGAATGAAACACATCTTGTTTCATCACTCACTGAAGACTACATATCTCCTCTCGATGAACATGAAGATTATTGGTCTGTCTCACATAGATGGACAAAGTCAAATTTCTATTTAAGTTTTATCAAAATTCTGTAAATGGATATTTTCTATTAAATACCATGACAAGAAAACTACAAGCTTTAAAGAAGAAATATTTGAAAAGAAAAGAAGTCTTTTGTGGTACAACAATATACCGGGAAGTAAAGAAACTCGTCGGAAATTCTGCAATATGACTCATTTGGGAAGATGCTAAGAAAGAATCTTCCCAGGATGCCCAAACCTAAAGAATCAGAATTCGGGAAAGGTTTTCGGCCGACATCTGACCGAAAAAATAAAGCGGAGACAAGTCCAAGTGGTGAAGGTTCACACAAGTCATGTTTTCCCCGGGCCCCACACAAAACAAATGATTCATCGACAAAAGTAAAGAAGACATGTGATCCAACCACTTCATTAGTGGAGGATGAACCACTCAACCACTACAACATGGTAGACTACTAACTAGTGATACACTAACTAAAAGATGTTGGCCACAACTTGCAAAGCAGTTCAAAAGTTTGAAGTTTGTATTTCAAATCTACCGAGACTTCTATATATATCAGGACAGAAGGGTGATGAAGACATCATTCAACATCTTCGTTTTTATTTTACAATAAAATTTGTAATATTCTCAGTTTATGTGTGTTGTAATTCCAACCACGATAAGTAGCAAAAGTTTGTTCTCATCCACAGAAGGTTTCAATTTAATAATATGTTGTATATTCGAGTAAAAGAATTAAGGGTTATGCCTATCTCATGTTTTATTTTCAAAATTAAACTTCTTTACTATACAGCCCGATGTAGGAAATGATACATGATTGTGCGAAGTGATATTAAAGAGATCTACATCAGGAATCGTCTATTGCGACTGCGTGATTAGGCTATGAGGAGCAGTTTGTAAATCGGTGGATACAACCTGACGATATTGAGTAAACACGATAGGTATAACGTTACGTACCCAACAAAATGACTTAAAGATGATTTTGGATTTTTTTTAAATAAAATATGGAGCTTATGGGCAAGAGAGTACGTAAAGTCTAAATGAAATTAGGGTTTGAGAATTTATTTGAAATTTGTTCTTTGATTATCTATTTAAAATAATGAAATTGAATATTTAAAATAATTAAAGTGTTTTTTAATATATTTACTTAGTTATTTAAATTAATTAATATTTTTACCAAATTTAATATAGGAATTAATTAATATACTAATTAATGTACTGATATTTTAATTAATGTTGTAATAAATATTTTGTGGAATAAATTAGTTATAAATAAAATAATAGAGAAAATTGTGAGAATATTTTTTTAATGTAGAGTTTATAGTTGATAGATTGTAGATGAATTTTATATTTGATGTAGAAATTATAATATCTTGAAGTTAATATTACCTTAAGATATCGTAATGGGTTGGAATGACTTTAGGATATTGATACGAGGCACGTGAGCCCACTGATGTGGTAAAAACCCAACAAGGCGCAAAAAATAATACAATTTAAAGTAATATCAAGGGTTAATTGAAATTCAGTCTCTAAGTCTAAATATACGTCTGTGTCAGAAAAAATTTAATTTAACTATCGATTTGACATGTTTCTCATTTCTACTGTCTGAAATTAAGAATCCGAATATTGTATAAATATACCCAATTTAAGTTGTTTGTTACTCAATTTAAGCTACTTGATACATGAAATGCATACATTTATACCTTATTTTCAACAATATGTACATTATTGTAACATTTCATACCTAAAAATTATGACTATATATCTAATTTTATTGAGTTCGTATTTTAAATTTGTATATTTGTGTTATAATCTCAATTATTTTTACCTGTATTTATTGTTTTTGTTTTCGTGTCTTACGTATGATATAAATAATATACCTAATAAAAATTTATTGATATCTAAACTCAATTAAAATGTAGCAAAGTTTGAAAAATCAAATGATACAGATGATTATGTGTGATAAAATTCGTTTGACAATAATATATAATATTTGTAAAAGTTTTTCTTGGATCAACGAATAACGAAGAGGTTCAATACTATTTTACTTTTCAAAACAAAGGAGAACACAAATTATTTTCTTCTTCAAACAAGTATTTTTAAAATTGGATCGATGTGGTCCAGATCAAGTCTAATAACCATTTTACGACCAAATTGGTCGTGAACGGACTTTTTAAATTTTTATTTTTTTATTAATTTGATTATTTTCTTATATTCTTTCACAAAAAATTATTTCTTATGTTTTCAATTTTATTTTTAGTTATATATATGATTTTTGGATTTTAAACTTTGCTAAAATATTATTTTAGCAGTATTAAAACTTATTTTGATTTCATTTTGGTTTAAAAAATAGATGTAATTATATTTGGTTATATTTATGTTATTTAGATTTTAAACTTTGATAAATAAATACATATATATATTATTTATATTAACATTTAAGATCTTTAGAATTTAAAATATAGAATATATGATTTTATATTATTATTTTATATAATATAATAGTTTCCATTTCGAACCATTTTTTTAAGGTAGACCGGTTCGATTGTCTGTGCAGTTATAAATACATCGCTTCAAACTATTCATTTTTTCATAATCGTGCCGAGCAGAAAATTAATTGTCCAATAGTTTTACACAATCTTCTTCGTCAACTATTTTCAAATATTTTATGGCTATGATAATTATATTAATATTCAAAATGTTCTAATTCATTAACTCTCGTAGCTATGTCTCAGTTTGGAGAGTGAATGATCCACGCATTCATCTCTTTGCTGGCTCAAAAAAATCATTCAAATTTATTTATATTTGTTAAAATAAAATAAAATTTAATCCTTTAAATTTTATGTTTGTTTCTCCATTATCAGTGCAAACCCAGTGATTCATAACCAAACTCAGTCATTCATAAATAAAATAAATAAATTTATCTATTACTGCTGTTACAGCTCAAGGCCTTGGACCCACCAAAATGATAGGATTAGTGAAGAAAGAAAATTAAGCTACTCGTGAGCTGCTCGTGAGAAGTTTGATCAAAACTTGACTCGATTTTGATTTAATAACCTATATATAATATCAGATAATCTTCATTTTGAGAAATAACCATTTTCAAAAGATTTTTGCAAATATCTTTTATTTGGCTTAATCTTTTTGAGTGTTCTTTATGTCCATAGAAATCTTACATCCTACTAGTGTAAAGTTATTTTAAGGAATTTAATTTCTTCTAGTTGAAGGTTTTGATCTACTTTTAATTGAAATATTATTTCTCCAAACCGTCTAGAAAATTTTTTAGTTTTGAGTTCAGAAGTATTCTTTCATCATCACACTTTCTGCGAAACTGGATTGACAATTTTTTATAAAATGTCTCTCTTAGCCTTTGGACTATGATATTGTGACCACATTGTGTTGTGAACACTAATCATCTAGTCTCATTTTATTGTGTACGAGATTTAAGCATTTGCGAAAAATTATTTCCAAGCAAAATGTGTGTTCCTGTATCATAAAAATAAATCAGTAGTGTTTTTACCTTGTACCAAAGAGTTTGTCAAGCACCTATAATTTTTCCCGTATAGATTTTTTGAGATTGTTCCCAGCGGTGAAACTTGAAGATTATATTCATTTCTTGCACATAGCAATGTCAATAGGTGAATCTATTCATTTTTTAAAAGTAGAATTTATCATAATTTAGACTACTCTGATATGAAACCAAGACATGGTTTGTGCTACTTCTATCTCGAGTTTTCACAATTCCTCTTTAATTTCGTTAAAAAAAAATTAATGTCATCTCCATCCGGTTTCTAGTAAGTTCCATTATGATTGTCATTTTTTTCTGGAAGCTTTATAGATTAGATGTTTTTTGTTTCTTAGACCAATATTTCCTAAGAACTTTTCTAACATGTCATGCAGAGAATTTTTGATATCTCTGTAGTCTAGGATTTTCTCTCAATATATTTTGGACCATGTTATGAAATATTGTCGTCTGGCTAAAGAAACCAAACAAATCTTCATGTGTTTCGTGTCAAAACACATCGTCTTCAATAAGATTCTGATTCTTTTCCATCATATTCTTCCCGACTCAAGATTTCTTCTTCTTGATATATACTCTCATCTGAATGAATGTTTTCAAATGGATATACTTGAACTAGATCTTGGTAATTAACTGATTCTTCAATATATGGGTTGGTTCGAAGCTTTTTATAATCTTTCTATCTTTTTCTGGACAGTTGGTTGAAATATGATATCTTGCTCCATATGTCCTAGAATTACAATTTTTAAAACTTTCACTAGCTCAGGTTTGAGCTCTTTTGAATGTTTTCTTTGTTGTTGTATGCCCCATGCTTCGATGACATTCTACTTCTCGATGGTTTACTTCTTTGCTCATATTTGTAAGATTCGATTTTTTGTATAGGCCATAAGTTCTTGGTTGGTTTCCAAGAACTTCTTTCACTTTAGGCATAAGGATGAGATCTAAAGCTCTTCTTTTTTCTATCTTTGTGGCTTGCTTCCAATTATTGTTATAAGATCATTTCTTTACAACATAAAGGATTACGTTTATTAATACCCTTAATCATTTATAATTCTTTTTCAATATTATTATATGACATCATTCTGTCAATTTTCATTTGAGAAAAAAGACTCTTCGTGCCGAAGTGTATGGATTGACAGACACGTATTCCCTCATTATCTCATTAGCATTTCTCTTTAGGAATTTGACATTTTTACAAAGAAAAGTTACATTGTTATATTTTCTTCGACACTTGAATTTCATCTATATTTAGTGAATAATATAATATATTAATTCACCAAACATATGTCATGTAATTCAAAACTATACAGAGCTTGAATATATTTTTTCTTGTTTGTGTTTTGACTGTTATAATAATATACCTATGTAACTGTGCTTTAAATATAATAGTCATTCTCTCAGCTATCTCGCTAAGAGATTCTCCGACTAGGACCGACTCTTTGGTTTCTGTCGAAGTCATGTCTCAAGCGATTTTACTAATCCCATCACACTCATTTCCTGAGATCATTGCAATAGTCAAAGATTTCTGAGACAAACATGGTTTCATGAATTTTGATGATACTCATTGTGAGGGTGAGAATGTTGAAAACGCTGAAGGCGAGAATGTTGAGAATGACCATGGCTGAAGCGTGGTCTCTCTCAATCCGTGAAGCGTAATTTCATCCCAGTTTTTCTACAATTCTTTTCTTGAAAGGGGGAAAAAAGGAATCTCATTATTGGATATGTTTTTTTTACCATTCGGGTTGAAATAAAAATGTGGGCTTTAAGTATCGATGGGGCTTATGAATTTTTGGAATTAGGCATTACAGACCAACATGATGAAGCAGTTATTCACTTCAATCAGACGCTGAACCTTGCATCAAAATAGTTCAAATCTACAGTGCTACACCAAATTTGGTGTATAGGGATGTAAATAAACCAAACCGTTCGCGAGCTATTCGGAGCTCGGCTCGATAAAAAGCTTGTTTGAGTTCGTTTGTTAATCATATCAAACCAAGCTCAAGCTCGATTTTGAGCTTGACAACTTAATCAAACCAAGCTCAAGCCTAAGCGTATTCGGATCGTGAGCTCGCAAACATGTTCGTTAATAGGCTCGCGAGCTCGAACTCGGCGCATTTAGGTGGCTTGTAAGCTCGAGCTTGACTCATTTGTTGAGTTGACAAATAAAAATATTAGTACTAATAAAAGTTAAACTTTTATGTCTAATATAAAATTAGTTCATAGATATATTTAATTTTAACAAGCTCGAATCAAACTCAAATTCGAGCTCAATTGTATGTTTTAAGAGCTCGAAAACGAGCCGAGATCAAGTCAGGCTTTTTAAATATGATAAACAAGCTATTAATAAACCAAGCTCGAGCCCGGGTTGATTAACACGATAAACGAGCTTTTAACGAGTCGAACTCGAGCTTTTCACAAGCTTAGTAATTTCAAGACAAGTCGAATTCTAGCATGATGATAAAAGCTCGAATAAAGCTCGAGCTCTAACAATCCTAAACGAGCCAAACTCAAGCCAGATTATAAAAGCTCGAATCAAGCACGAGCTCGAGTTTGAGCTTGAATTAATATTAAACGAGCCAAGCTCAAGCCTAATACTGTTTGGCTTGATTTAAATCGTTTACATCCCTAATGGTGCAACACCTGAGCAAATTTTTTTTAAAAAAAATCTTTTTTTTTCAATTAAAATTTATCGATAATAATTTATTACTTCATGAAGAAACATAAAATTGAATAACGTAATTTGTTTTAAAAATAAACATATTTAAACTTTTTATTCTTTAATAAATTAAATATATATATATATATATATATATATATATATTATATGTAAAAATTACAATTATTAAAAACGTTTTTTATATATTTGTAATATATTTATATATTTAATAAATTTTATATATTTATTTTATATAATTTATTTAAATTAATTTACTTGATTTTTTAATTTAAGTACAGGTAAAATTCATATATGAATTTGTTTTAGGCAAAAACTTGTGGGAGACGGTTTTACGGGTCGTATTTGTGAGACGGATCTCTTATTTGGGTCACTTATTAAAAAGTATTACTTTTTATGCTAAGAGTATTACTTTTTATTGTGATTATGGGTAGGGTTGACCCGTCTCACAGATTATGATCCGTGAGACGGTCTCACATAAGACTCACTCTTTGTTTTATGTTTTGTGGAATAAAATATTTGTGGTTAATAAAAAGTAGAGAATACTGTGGAAATATTCTTTTAGACAAAAATTTGAAATAGATAGGTTGGATATTGATTTTGTGTTTGGTGCATAAATTGTACTGTTTCGATGCAAAACCTACATTAAAATAATGACGTAAGCATGTTTAATATGGTCAAGTATAGATTTGCACGTCTTTCATGTAATTGGCTAAATTGTTGCATTTTACCTATTATTTACACTTAATTTGGTGAGTAAGGTCTTCTGTGAGACGGTCTTACGAATCTTTATCTGTGAGAAGGGTCAATCCTACCGATATTCACAATAAAAAATAATACTCTTAGGATATAAAGTAATATTTTTCATGGATGATCCAAATAAGATATCTGTCTCACAAAATACGACTTGTGAGACCGTCTCACACAATTTTTTTTGCCTAATATGGCTTAGTCCTCGCTTTATAAAACACAATAAATTTAATTTATGTAAGATTTTTTTATAGGGAAAAAAGTTTTGTTAATATTTGGGGAGAGAGTATTGTAACCTACAGTTATAAAACAAAAACATCTCAAATAACTGTAATAATCGAAATTTATCTCACTAAGTTAGAACTGAAATATTTTTATAAGGGACTTTTTTTAATACATTTTCGAGATAAAATTTTCGGTCTTAAGTTTTCTTCAAAAAATAAAAATATGATATTGGATAACATATATATCTGTTTCTAAAACTCCAGGTGTCGTGAATATCATTAATATTAGTGTCTTTTGACACATGATGCTTGCATAAATATTTAAAAAAAATGTGTTAAATAAATTTTGTTTAAGATATCTAGATATTGTTGGTATGATATTCTTTGGGAAATCAAGGGATATAAATGAGTGAACCAAATGGCTAGGAGAAAATAGTCGAGGCAAGAGTTTGACTCTTTTTCCTTAAAACGATATTGTCTCGCCCCGATGCTTACGGTTGTTGGCAATTCGTTTCCTAAGATACAACGACTACGGCTTTACAATAGTAACACTACAAATTTCAAAGCCACATGAACTTGAGATGTTTAGAACGCTATCAATATGGTATACAAACTTTCTAGTTTCGAATTCTAAGCGTTAAACTTAAAAATCCAATTCCAAGAGTTTAAATCTTGCAAACTTGAATATAAGCGCAAATGCTTAAAAACCTCAAAAACAGAAGACAACTCTCGAATTTAATTGCAAAGTTCGAATTTAGACATAAAAGCTTAGAAAATCCAAACTCAAGATTTTATATCTTGGAAATTTGAACTTTAAGCGCTAGTGCTTAAAAACTCGCTTATAGAACTAAATTAGAGATAAAGAAGAAGAAGAGAAAAATTGGTGCAATGAATAAAATGTGGGAGGTCCTATTCATAGAAGGTGAAAAGTCTTCATGAAATGATGTACCACTTCGTAACATCATTTCATTAATTAAAGAATCACAACTTGGCCCTTCGGCCAAGTCCAAACAGACGCCTCTAAAAGAGGCGCCGCATTCATATGAAATCAAACGGCCATTTCAATAATTATTTATTAATTTATATATAATATAATATTACAATATTACAATATATATTCTAATAATATATATGTATAATATTTTGATTCAATCTTTTCACTCGATAAAATTTAAACTCAATTAATTTCACATTCACCCTAATTGGTAATTGAGAAATAATCTCGTTCGCTACGTAGCTCGTTTGAATTATTTTATCAATTCTAAATGAGTACAAAACTCATTTTTTCTAACAATCCCTCACATGAATGAAAATTAATGCATGTGACTAAGCTGACTCGACAAATAGCGTTCTAGCGAAATATTATTGCATTAGGATAGGTAGATTTTAGCTTTGAACCTTCCTTAGTAAGATATAATCGGATTTACTTGGCAATTAATGGATGTGATGCCTTGAACTATTCACCGTTTTGTGTAAACCAAGTCAATTATATTCACACAATAACATTTCTAACATTTCATTATGTTCTCACTGTTGAGTCCATTTCGGCCATAAACACCTCTTGGTTTCGAGAGTGCTTTTCATATTTGAAGCGGCCACACTTCGCACTTACGCTGGTGATCTCCTAGGAGAGTATCCCACTATACTCCAACATACGTCTTAGTATATCTTAGGAATCATTAAAGGTGAAACCTTGCCTCATACCCCTTTGTGGGCAACACCTCTTATCATAGGAATAGGTAGGAGATTTCTCCAAGGTGTTTCTACCAATCTCATAATTTAGTTGTCATTTTTGAACCTAGATCTTGGGATTTCCAGTCAATTAGGTTGGGTATCCACTACAAGATTTAATTTTGGGATTTTAATCCCATTCCTCTTGATAGATAATTCATTTGATCTCTCGGTATAACTTTTGTAAGTGGATCCGCTAGATTCTCCTTTGATTTTACATAATCAATGGAGATAATGCCATTAGAGATCAATTGTCTTATGGTATTATGTCTACGACGGATGTGTCTAGAGTTACCATGATATATAGTGTTTTGAATCCTTCCAATTGCTGATTGATTATCACAATGAATTATTATTGAGGACACTGGCTTATTCCAACAAGGGATTTCTTCTAAGAAATTTCGAAGCCACTCGGCTTCTTCTCCAGCTTTGTCTAAAGCTATAAATTCAGATTCCACTGTGGATCAAGCAATGCAAGTTTGCTTAGAAGACTTCCATGATATAGCCCCATCACCAATGGTAAATACGTAACCACTTGTGATTTTGAATCATTTGTGTCAGATATCCAATTTGTGTCACTATAACCTTGTAGGACCGCGGGATATCTCATATATTGTACTCCATAATTTAAGGTGTATCTTAAATATTTAAGTACCTTTATTAATGCCTTCAAATGATCATTGCCAGGATTACTGGTAAATCTGCTGAGTTTGTTTATAGCATAAGTAATATTTGGATGAGTGCAGTTCATGAGATACATCAGACTGCCTATAATCTTCGAATACTCTAATTGAGATATGGGTTCACCTTTATTTTTAGAAAGATGCAAACTTGGATCTACGGGTGTTTTGATCAAGAACATATCATTCGCATTATATGTTTCAAATATTTTCTCAACATAGTGAGATTGCGACAAAACTCGTCCTTCCGATGTTTTGGTAACCTTTATTCCCAAAATGACATATACTTCTCCCATATCTTTCATATCGAATTTTTTTGTTAACATCTTCTTAGTAGTCTTGATGTCATTAATATTGCTTCCCACAATTAACATATCATCAACGTACAAATATACTATCACATATGCTTCGGGTGTGCCTTTGATGTAAATACATTTATCACACTCGTTAATTTTGAAGTCATTCGACAATATAGTTGTGGGGACCCGGGCTCTAATTCTTTTTCTTGGGATTAAATGGATCATTAATATAAAATGTGGGTCAAATTTTCGCTTTTTACATAAAAACACATGTAACCAAACAAGCATACATTCTTTATTTAATTTACAACATACAACATACAATACATGTCTTATTCTGTATGTTCTCAACTAACCAGTAATAAAAGACAGTACATAATAAAAGACAACTACTGGTCCATCTGCTATGCCCGTGATCTCCACGCTAACACGATCATCTCTGTCTCGACCCAGATCCTGCCCCACCTGTTGTTATGCACACATACAGACATAACAACAGCCGGAAAACCGGTAAGAACAAATCCCAGTATAAACATGTATACATGCAGTAAAACAATTTTAAACATGCAACATGCTAATATGAATGACATGCATATATAATCATGCAATGCGAGTCTAATCATGTCTAGATGCGACTCGACTAGAACTCTAGGGATCCCGTTGTGAATAAGACGTCACTGGCTGTCACCTACCCTACCAATCGAGGTGCTGTACGTCTTATTCCTAGACTTCGGCCTGATCTGTATCCACGTCTACAAAGGGGCGGTGATCTTCCCCTAAGCTGAGATATCGCCGAACATCTAGTAGTCTGCCTGATCTCCAGACTGCCCTATCTTAATGCATGAATGCAAAATCTGCAAACAAGCATAATGCAATGCTACACGATCTGTAAACAAAGCATAGCAAGATCTGCATACAAGTTCTATAACCAATCTATAACAATCATAATCATATCAAGGTATGAACAATAAAACAAGTATGTGATTTTGGTTGGGAAACTCAAATGTGATCTCATTTGAGTCGTGATTCCCCAAACAAAACATGTACTATACCTTTCGTCGTACAGTTGCTGTCACGGTTGACAATACGAATCTGAAATGGAAATGTTGATACAAAATCTATCAATCTCTTATCTAATCACATATATCCAAGTCACTACGTGATCTTGATACAATTTGCCGGCATAACAACGTATATTCTTAATACCGGTCAATCCCAATCTCAACAAATATCAACACTATATTATCCTCAACTCATACTCAAATCATATGCATAACACCATAGTCAAAATCGATATCTCTTATTCCTAACCATGCTGAAATTCATAAAAATTGCATATGATATCTGTTCTTCGATCTGTTTACGAATATTTCATGCTCAATACGTCAAGAACATAATATAACTATCATATTCCAATTCCTCTAACATCTAAATCTCGAAACATGCTGAAATTAAGTGAAACTTACATCACTTTGTAGCTTTCAAAGCAAGGAACACAATTCTTAACTCGGAATATGATTTGGATGGCTAAATCGTAAGATATCTAACTTTGAAGCTTGAAAGCCTTTAGAAGTTTTCGGTTCTGCCTGCTGGAAATGAAGAAGAAGATGATTCAGCTCGAATTCATATATATACTATGCCATGTGTCACGCTGAGAACAAAGGTGGATTTCTCGGAGGTATCACCGCGGGTGCGGTAATGTAAGGAGCGCGGGTGCGCGATGGCTTCGGCAGAACTTTTAGTTTTTCCAAGTGATGACCGCGGGTGCGGTCATGTAACTACCGCGGGTGCGGTCTCAGCACCGCGGGTGCGATCTAGTTCTACCGCGGGTGCGGTGTGGGTACGGGAATGTTACAAATTTCTGCTCATTGCACCGCGGGTGCGGTGCTTGCCAGACCGCGGGTGCGGTCTTGCACATCTAAAATTCCATATTTTCCCGCATCATTTCGCCCCGTCTGTTCTTGCGTTTCGTATTCAACTATCTACAATAATCTCAGGCATTACATTTCTTAATTTCGATCTATTCATATTCAATCTAGGGCATTACAATAGTTTTGTCAAATTTTTCATGCCATTATTTTGGCGCTTGTTTAAGCCCATATAATGACTTAACGAGTCTATATACTTTTTTCTCTTGTCAAGGAATTATATACCCTTCGGGTTGTTCCATATATTTCTTCCTCAAGTTCCCCATTGAGGAATGCCGTTTTCACATCCATTTGATGTATCTCTAGATTATGTAATGCCGCAATTTCTATCAATACACGAATAGATGTCATTATCGTCACTGGCGAGTATGTATCAAAATAGTCAAGACCTTCCATTTGTCTATATCCTTTGGCTACTAATCTAGCCTTATATTTTCAATAGATCCATCGATCTTGTATTTCTTTTTAAGAATTTACTTGCATCCTAATGGTTTATTTCCCGGAGAGAGGTCAACCAATTCCCATGTATGATTTTGCAAGATAGAATCTATCTCATTGTTCATTGCCTCCTTCCAAAAAGGGGCTTCAGGACTTGATAGTGCTTCACTAACTGTCCTTGGTTCATTTTACAACATATAAGTTAGAAAATCAGGGCCAAAGGTCATTGCTGTTTTAGGCCTCTTACTACGTCGTGGTTCTTGTTGTTCTTCTTGAACTCCACCGCTCGTAGTTTCATAAGTCCTTTTTCGAGAACTTATTTCTTCATTTTCTTTACAAGGAAATGTTTTTTCAAAGAAGACAACATTCCTTGATTCAATAATTGTTCCTTCGTGCACATCCTTATTTCAGATTTAAGTACCAAAAATCGATATGCACTACTATTTAATGCATATCCAATAAATACAAAATCTATTGTCTTAGGCCCAATTTTCACTTGTTTTGGTTTTGGTACTTCAACTTTTGCCAAACACCCCCACACTTTTAAATATTTTTAGTAAGGCTTGTGACCTTTCCATAATTCGTAAGGAGTTTCGTCCTTACTTTTTGTGGAATTTTATTAAGAATGTAGGTGACCGAAAGGATTGCTCCCCACCCCCCCCCCCCCCCCCCCCAGTTTTGGGGTAATCCTGAACTCAATAACATTGCGTACATCATTTCTTTGAGATTGCGATTTTTCCTTTCAGCAATACCATTTGATTGTGGTGAATATGACGTAGTAGTTTGATGAATAATGTCACTTTCGCAACAAAATTCGTCAAATGGTGCTCCATATTCTTCACCTCTATCACTGCGAATAATTTTTATCGTTTAGTCAATTGGTTTTCAACCTCATTCTTATAGTGTTTAAACACTTCGAGAGCCTCGTCTTTACTACGCAGCAAATAGACAAAACAATACATTGTGCAATCATCAATGAAAGTAATGAAATATTTTTTTCCTCCTCTAGTTTACACAAACTTCAAATCACATAAATCAGTGTGAATTAACTCTAGAGAAGTTGTATTTCTTTCAACGGATGGAAATGAGGCCTTTGTAAATTTTTCCTCAACACAAATCTCACATTTGTGTTTTTTTTTATGTCAATTGAAGGCAATAAATTTAAATTTACTAGCTTACGTAGTGAATTATAACTTACATGACCCAAACGATCATGCCATAAATCACACGACTCAACCAAGTAAATAAATTGGTACTTTAATTGCTTTTAATGTTACGAAGTACATTCATCTCATTCAGTTTGAAAATACTCTTTTCTAGATAGCTTTTTCCTACAAACATATCATTCTTAGATAGTACAAATTTGCTAAAATAAAACACTAGTCTAAATCCAGCCTTGACAAGTGTTAATCCCGACACAAGGTTCTTTCGAATGTCGGGAACATGTAGCACATCAATAAGAGTTAATTCTTTGTCGGATGTCATCTTGAGCACCACATTTCCAAGTCCCACGATTTTTGACGTAGTAGAGACCCATGAAGTTGTCGTCCACTAATCGGGGTATAGGTAGAGAACATTTCCATTTCGACACAAACATGCCTTGTTGCTCTTGTGTCGGTGAACCATTCTTTTGGATTGTCCACTAGATTGGATTCAAACACAACAGCAGAAAGCATGAGATCCGTCATGACATTTGACAATTTCTCATCTTCGGTGATTTTCACTTGGTCGCTTGACTTCTTTTGACTACCTCGGCAATCTCGTGCCAAATGGTTAGGCTTGCCACAATTATAGCAATTTCCTTTAAACTTTTTGTTCTTTCCTTTCTTTGGAGCATTTTCTTGGTGCTTTCTCTTCTTGCTAGAGTTTTGTTCCACCAAAGTTTCTCTCGCCTCAAAATTGCTCTTTTCGGCCTTCCTTTCGGATGCCCTGTTGTCCTCCTCAATTCTTAGGTGCACAATGAAGTCTTCAAGATTCATCTTTTTCCGTTTATGCTTGAGATAATTCCTAAAATATTTCCACATATGAGGCAACTTTTCAATCAAGGGTGCCACTTGGAATGAATCACTAAGGTTCATTCCTTCCGAATGAATTTCTTGCAGAATTACTTGTAACTCTTGCACTTGGGCCATAATCGGTTTGGAATCAATCATCTTGAAATCCAAGAATCGTCCGACAATGAATTTCTTCAAGTCAGCATCCTCAGATCTATACTTTTTGTCAAGAGACTCCCATAATTCTTTTGTCGTTTTTACTTGACAA
This sequence comes from Primulina eburnea, assembly GCF_022965805.1. Classification (NCBI taxonomy): domain Eukaryota; kingdom Viridiplantae; phylum Streptophyta; class Magnoliopsida; order Lamiales; family Gesneriaceae; genus Primulina; species Primulina eburnea. The sequence goes on from NC_133113.1 coordinate 26,189,242, forward strand.
TACACGTTGTATAGTGCATTGTCTAGTCCATTCAAGATATAGTTTTTGCATAGGAAGTCGCTATGATTCCATGCATCAACGGCTACCCTCTTTTGAGTATTTTGTTCTCCTTCATCAACAGTAGGCAGATCTTCTTTGAGGAATTTCGCCAAAGCTAAGGTGGTCAAGTAGAAAAGCATTTTTTGTTGCCACCACTTGAAATCGGTACCATGGAATTTTTTGGGTTTTTCTCCATGATGGACAGTTGGAGTCGTCTTACTTGTTGAGGCCATTTTGGTTCAAATATAGTTTTAAGTTTGTTTGTATGGTATTCTTTTGTCTTGGGAAATCAAGGGATATAAATGGGTGAACCAAATGGCTAGGAGGAAATAGTCAAGGCAAGAGTTTGACTCTTTTTCCTTAAAACGATATTGCCCCGTCCCGATGCTTATGGTTGTTGGCAATTTGTTTCCCAAGATACAACAACTACGACTTTAAAATAGTAGCACTACAAATTTCAAAGCCAGGCGAACTTGAGATGTTTCGAAAGCTATCAATATGGTATGCAAACTTTCTAATTTCTAATTCTGAGCGTTAAACTTAAAAATCCAATTCCAAGAGCTTAAATCTTGCAAAACTTGGATTTAAGGCAAATACTTAAAAAACTCAAAAATAGAAGACAACTCTCGAATTTAATTCCAAAATTCGAATTTAAGCGTAAAAGCTTAGAAAATCCAAACTCAAGATTCTATATCTTGAAAATTTGAATTTTAAGCGCTAGTGCTTAAAAATTCGCATATAGACTAAATTAGAGAGAAATAAGAAGAAGAGAAAATTTGGTGCAATGAATGAAATGTGAAGGTCTTATTTATAGAAGGTAAAAAAAAAGTCTTCATGAAATGATGCACCACTTCATAACATCATTTCATTAATTAATGAATCACAACTTGGCCCTTCGGCCAAGTCCAAACATGCATCACTTGAAAAGAGGCGCCACATTAGGGATGGCAATGGGCCGGGGCGGGGGCGGGTTTGCCATTACCATCCCCATCCCCGAATTCCATCCCCACCCCCATCCCCGCCCCGATCCCCGCTTTTATGGGTTCGGGGAATCCCCAAACCCGAAACTTCGGGGATCAACTTCCCATCCTCGTCCCCATCCCCGTTTCAAAAATATTAATATGGCAAGACGATGACAAATTCAGAGATTTTCTCAAATCAAAAGTTATTATTATCTATAATTATTAGAGATAATATTAATATTAATATCAATATCAATATTAATAATAATAAGATTATTAATATTTTTAAAAATAAATATTATTATTATATTATTAATGTTAATAATACTATTATTTTATTATTGATATTAATTTCGGGGCGGGTTCGGGGATTTCGGAGATGAGGATAGTAATCCCATACCCACCCCGAAATTCATCGGGGATTTAAAAAAATCCCCATCCCCGAACCCAAACCCGAAAAAATCGGGGATCCCCATCCCCGTTTCGGGTTTTTCCCGTGGGGCCCCAAACCCGTGGGGAAAGTTGTCATCCCTACGCCACATTCATATGAAATCATACGGCCATTTCAATAATTATTTATTAGTTTATATATATTATATAATATTACAATATAATAATATATATGTATATATAATATTTTTGATTCAATCTTTTCACATGATAAAATTTGAACTCAATGAATTTTACATTCACCCTAATTGGTAATCGAGAAATAATCTCGTTCGCTACGTAGCTCGTTCGAATTATTTTATCGATTCTAAATGTGTACACAACTCATTTTTTCTAACAGATATAATAGTATATTATTATTTTTAAAAAAAAATCATTTTATAAAAATTAGAGTTATCAAAATGATTAGCGCCCAACTTGGCGGGTTGAGAAAACCCAATCCAACCCAAACAACCACTAATTGCGAGTTAGGCTGGCTAAATTACCAAAAAGTTTTTAAAAAATCTTGCATAAACCATTATAAATAATATAAATATTTCAAAACTATTAATCAGACATAAACATTTCAAATTTCAAATGATATAAAATTTTCAAAACTCGTTAACGTACATAAATCATTAGAAAAAATATTATAATTTTTTTTTAAAAAATTGACGGGTCATCCCGTTTTGATCGGGAACCCAAATATGGTGCTAAAGTCGTAACACACACCGCTTTTTTTTTTTGTGGCGGGTTAGATTATGCCAAACCAAATTGAAAGCTTTAATAATAATTTTAATATCATTGGTAATATGATCATTTAAAAATTCAAAAGTAATAAAGATAAAAAAATTATTTTGATACGCTAGTTATAGATTAGATATAAATTTAGTAAAATAGATTTATATGATATTTTATTAAATATAAAGATTGTTTTCATAATTTGAGAAAATATTTTTTATTTATCAAAAACTTATCATGACAGCATTGTTAGTTACTCTAAGTCTCTCTCTCAATCTTGCTCCAAAGGTGAAATCGCTCACTTTAGGCGCCCCTCACTCCCGGCCCGATAGAAATGTGAGAGGAGGTAAATCATGGTGACTTAACCAACCAGCAGTAGCTAGACCTTATGCTACGCCGCGCACAAGGAGCTCCCCCTCATTGGAGGGAATTTAACTCCCACACTGCCGCTTGCGAGACTCGATCCCTGGTCATTGCACCAAGATTCACTGCTGCTGACCAACTGAGCTAAAGCCATGCGAGCGTCTCTCTCTCAATCTTAATAGCATACATATACCACTTTTCAGGAATTTAGTCCTTCCAAATACACATGCAACCTTTGCCCCTAGTCTTCGTCTGCTAGTACTAGCAAATCGGGCTTAAGAGTGATCGTGAGTTGTTAACTATATAATAAACACAATTAAGTTGGAGAATTGGTAGAGAGACAAAAGACGCACATGGTTGAGTGAATGAATGAATTATTGAGTTCTTGCTTCTCGCTTCGTTACAAATGAACTTTTTCTACCTCTATATATATAAGTTATTCTATATGAAGTTTTCTAGTGTATTGAACATTCCACTCTATTTTATACAACAAAATATTCTAGATTTCTCTATATTTACGATCTGTAATACACAATTGTGTTTCATAAGTATAAATCTTTCTCCAAGTCTTTACGTCTTTATAGATTATCCCAGAAGTTTCTAGAGCCAACATTTTCCAGAATATTTTAGATCATTCTACATAAACTTAGAATGTTCAAGTATTGTCCACAATGTTCTAGGCCTTCAACATAAGTCTAGAACATTCATGTCTGATCCACGATGTTCTAGATCCTTCCACACAAACCTAGAACATCCATGACTTGTCTATAAAATTCTAGGTCCTTCCGCACAAACCTAGAAAAACCTAGAACCTTCAAGTCAATCCTCATTTCAACTACTTTATAACATTCATTAGCCTTTATGGAAATGTTAGGGTTCAAAAAGATTTTGGATGCTACCAAAGCCTCTGTGACTTCCTTTGCTGAAATCTTTCCATCATGCGTGTCAAAACTGTCGGATCGTGATAGCGTTTTAGAGCACGTGTTGTGAGCTTTCAATAGTAGTTTTTTCTTCTAATTTGTTTTTATTTCATCAATTTTTGTAATTAGATTGTCGAATAAAAATAATTTTGCAATTTAAATAAAAATAGAGGTAATACGGTAGTTATAAAAATGGCTAAGGATAATATGAGAAAGTTATACCGCGGATTAATCGATGTCTATATATATATATATATATATATATATATATATATATATATATATATATATATATATATATATAGATTTGCTAAAACTAAAACTTGTCACTACATCATCACAAGTCACAACACAGTTACAAGAGAAAAAGGAATAAGCAATAATATCAAATCTTTGTGGTTGCATTTGGATGAGAAGATTTGAATGATGAAAGATTTGAAATGATTTTGTTTCGAGATGAATCTGATATCCATCACAATGATTTAAAAAAATAACTAGTTGATGTTTTAAAATGCATTGTTAAATTGATTTACTCAAACAAACTAATAGACTAGTTATTATGAAATTGAAATCATTTAACTTTATATTCATCATTCTAAAAACAACTTAAATAAAACTGAACCCACCCAAATTTAACACCTTATAATAAAAAAGTAGAAATTATCAAAGAGGCACCACACACAATCACAAGCATAGAGAAATTAGAAGCGATAGAAGAATTAATAACTGGGGATTAATAAAATAGTGGTAATTGGACCAAAATATAATGTTTTGGAGAAATTGCCGAGGCATGATGTTGGGGTGAAGTGGGTGCTTCTTTAGTAGATTTTGGCCAACTGTGGCGCACGGTTCAACGCACAATCCCATACAAAGCGCACAAAGAATGCACGACGCTGCACCATGCCGAATTTGTACACCGAGCAAGGCCCTTGAAAGACCAAGGGTATGGCAAGCACGGCAAAAAACAGCTATGGTTTCCATTGTAAGTCGTACGTCGTGCAGAGTCGAAAATCATATTTTCCAGGCTTCCTATAAACAGACATGGAAGATAGCAATATAGAATTTTTGGGTCCTTAAGCAGTCGTTGAGGTAGTAGGATTGGAGGTCTTCATCTCATTCTTCCATTCCTCTGATCTCACTAGTGTTTCTAAGTAGAAATATAGTTTCTGTTATCAAGCAAATCAAGGGAGTGGATTCTTTACCTGCGTTTCCAAGTCTTTTAAGTAAATTTTTTCAAAAAAAAAAACCTTTAAACTCAGTAGTAGTATTCATGTACGACTAGTTCAAAATACCCCTCAAGACCTATAGGAGTTCAAATTCCAAAAATTAATCAAGTGAAAAACCAAGAAAAAACATTCGAAACTCATAAATGGCCGATTAATTGTCGGCTAGAAGTAAAAAAGATATTGAACTAATGTGTTGCATTTTGCAAAATCAACCTTAATGTCAACCAATTTTAAATGCATTTAGAAATCATGAACTAGAAAAAAGGAAGATGGATCTTTTACAAATGTGTGTGCCAACAGCAAAGCCATGGTATTTTCATCTGAATAAATGGGATGCTGAAATAGTCAAGATTTCACCTTTCGGAATGCCTAACACAAACTAGATCATCCAATTTGTTGCCATCCATTTTATACAGAGACACATTTCCCATCTGAATCAACTGATCCTGGGCTGCGTTTCTTAATTCTGTGAATTGCATCATCTCCCACTTGCTGTAGTTTGAATTCCTCCTAGTATCACTCATGTCTGCTGATCCAGACACAGGCCCACGCCCATAAGCAACTGCATCTCCCCACACTTCGCAGTTATGAAATTGCCCCATCGAACCACCATCTTGGCAGTCTTGATTCTTCTTCAAGCATACTGCAGCAGAGTGAGCTCTCCTTATTGTTTCCCGACTTGGTATATCTGACCAGTCCATTTTTCTTTCAGCTCTCATAGGAGAATGGATCCTAATAATCTGGAAGGTACATTTTTCTTCATTAAGCAAGCAGAGATTTGACAATCATAAAATTTAAATTAGATGATGATTTAAATTCTACTGACACCAAGGCATTCCAAAAGCTGGTAGTATGCTCTCCCTTGAAGAGGATTGTGTCCTTTCCTTGGGGTTGAGAAGTATCGCGTCCTGATCCAATCACCCAAAAGTCAAAACTTCAAAGGAAAACACTAAGATCAAGAATATAGGCTTTTGTTTGGTTAACATTTACATGAATTTTTCTGTTCAAGACTTCTATCTTCCAGAAAGCTGAGAACCAAGGCACACATTTTCAGGAAATTTTTCGACTCTATAAAATGATATTGGAACACTATCTGAACATTTTCAAAATAAACCTCTCAAAAAATTCTCAAAAATCTTAAGATGAACAAGTGAAAAGAAAACCAAACCCAGACAAACCAAACAACTGAACTCACCACTCGGTATATCCAGGATCAACTGTAAAACCATATATGTCTACAATGTCACACATGGAAAGTGCCAGTTCTATTGATTTCATTCCAGTCCCTTTGGCACCTCTGCGAAGTACAATACCTTGGAAGAGATAAACAGGATTTGGGAGCGTCTGCGTAATTTGTATGTGGAATGTATAAGAATTTCCATTCAAGAGAAAATAAAAAAAGACATGTTTACTAAAACTACAAAATACTAGTCTTTAATATCAATCGGACGTGACCAAAAAATTCCCACCCACTTTCATGCACTTCAAAACATGCACAAGCCGAATGACTTCAGTTTGGTCACGTCATCATATTCGTGAAAATGTGACGGTGGAAACTAATTCTTAGATCACCATCAGCATTTATGCCAAACAGATTACCTTAGATCACCACAGCAATGTTCGTTGGTTGTTGTGTTGTCCAGAAGCTAACATTGGAAATGGTGAATTTATTTCAGTCAAAGAGAAAGGAACTGTGGCTATAGAAAGTCTAACGGGTTTGAAATACATTACCGATGTTCTATACGTGCCTGATATTGATCAAAATTTGCTTAGTGTTGGCCAGTTAAACGAGAAAGGCTTCAAAGTTATATTTGAAGAAAATGGTGTATGATCAAAGATGCAAAGCGTGGAGATGTGATCAAGGTAAAAATGAAAGCAAAAAGCTTTGCTTTAAATCGGTTGGAGGAGAAGCAAATAGCATTTTCAAGAAGCAATGCAGAAATATGGCACACTTGGGCATTTCCACCGCGATGGACTTCTATTATGTAGAAACATAACTTGGTGAAATGTGTTCTTTGTTGGAAGACAAACTATCTGATTGTGTCTGGTCAATATGGCATGCAAGCCAGAAAACCATTCCCTCAAACAACTCAAAAATCAACACACAAGCTGCCACACGTACACACATGTAATGACTCGAATCCTTATTTGAATTAAGTAGTAATTAAGACATGATTAAATAGTTGTTAATTAAGCATTATTAAAGAATTAATTAATTGAAGATCAACATGTTGAGATCATCGAATTTAAAATGGACCAATCAATCTTGTTCAGATTATATTAGCTCGAGAAATCTAACTAGACGAATGATATTATGATACGTGACAGATAAGATAGAGTTCGGATCTTCTAAACTAGTCTGGATGCAACCTATAAATAGAAGTTGATTTTATCTGTTTCATAAATCGCTTTCCCTCCGCATCTCTCTCTCGAGTTATAGCCATATACTTTAGGTTTTCTAACCAGTTTCTAGGGCAGCTTAGTGTCGGGAAGCTTCGGAGCCCACTCAAGAAGGGGTTGGTGACCTGGGACACGCAGATCTAAACGTCATCAACGAGTTGACGACGGATGCAGGTACAATCATAAACTCTTAAATAGTGATTTAAGAATCATTAGGAATAACTTTTAAGCAAGTTTAGCAATTCTGAATCTGACAAGATAGTGATTTCAGTATGTTGGTATTGTTTAGTTCAGACGGGTAGACTTTCTGTCAGATTGTTTTAGTAAGGTACGTGATGTACTGACTAATATTCCAAGTGTAGTAAACACATTTATATGCTGCATATTTATCTGTTGCATGATTCTTGTTTTCCTGCTTTGACATATTACGCATGACATATCACGTTGGGCTTAATATAGCTTCGGAGCCAACTCAAGAAGGGGTTGGTGACCTGGGCAACGGACTGACGACGGATGCGGGTATAAAATAAACTCTAAATAGTGATTTAAAAATTATTAGGAAGAACTTTGAAGCATGTTTAGTAATTCTGAATCTGACAAGATAGTGATTTCAGTATGTTGGTATTGTTTAGTTCAGACGAGTAGACTTTCTGTCAGATTGCTTTAGTGATGTACGTGATGTATTGACTAATATTCCAAGTGTAGTAAACACATTTACATGCTACATATTTATCTGCTGCATGATTCTTGTTTTCTTGCTTTAACATATTATGCATGACATATCGCATTGTAGGTCCACGTCTTAATGATGGATGTGAGAGCCAAAACATGCCTATGGCAGATCAAAGACCACACATTCAAGCGCCTCTAGACTAAGCATGAGATTATTGACTTGATCTTTGATATTCGAGCATATTGCATTTCACATGCATCATATTGGTTTGTATACTCGTACATTCTCATATTGGGCGATTGTCGTTCATGTCTTTGTTTTCATCTTGGACATCCAATTCCACGGGGCACATCTTAAGTTGGACGGTTCAGACGGCAAGTGCAGTGGCTAGAGCAGTTGGGTTTTCCAGTGAAGGTTTTAATCTCGAATTTCTCGTGTAAGATTATGATTTCGATATGGATGTATTAATATTAAGACTGAGATTATTGTTCTGTTTTCGTTTGGATTGTAAGATGGTTAAGTTATTTGGTTTCCGTTGTTTAATTGTTGTCATTAAATTTATTTATGAATGCACATTAATTTGTTTAGTAATAGCTCGGGTAAAAAGAGCTACAACACAGATGTTGAAAGACCTCGTAAAACGCCATCTTTAAATGTTGGAGGACCTCATACAACACCAACTTTAAATGGTAGTAAGTACTATATTATATCTATTGATGATTATACCAGATTTTGCTGGATTTACTTCCTCAAATTCAAATCCGAAGTTACTAGTATATTTTGGAAATATAAAACACTGGGGAGAATCAAAGTGGTTGCAAGATACAGAAAATAAGGTCCGATAATGGGAAAGAATATACAATGACATATTTGAAAAGTTCTGCGAGGAAGATGGCATTGAGCACTAACTCACAGATCCTTACACCCCACAATAGAATGGTGTAACTTGTAAGTGGGAGAAATTCGGAGTAAAATGGAAATGCCAAGGTGTATGCTACACAAGAAGGAGTTGTCAAAAAAGTTTTGGGCAGAGGCTGCAAACACTGCTGTTTTTCTGCTGAATAGGCTGCCTACAAGAGTTTTGCAAGAAAAAACTCCATTTGAAGTCTGGTTTGGTTATAAGCCAAAGTTAAAAAATCTATTTGCTAGTCTTTGTTTTTCTTATGTGCCATAGGTAAAAAGAGACAAACTTGATAAGAAGGCTGAACCTGGAGTTTTTATTGGATATATTGATTCTTCAAAAGCATATAAAATTTTCCAACCACGTGATGGAAAAATTCTTGTGAGCAAAGATGTCAAATTTATGGAGGATAAAAAATGGAATTGGGAGGAGTCCATGAAGAAGCCATTGGAAGAACCATCAATATTTTGATGATGACATTGATGATGATCCAGTTCGAGGTACAAGATCCTTATCCGATATTTATGAAAGAAGTAACTTTGCTATTTTTGAGCATGTAGGATATAAAGAAGCAGAGAAGGATAAAAAGTGGATTGAAGCAATGAAAGAGGAGTTCAAAATGATGGAAAAAAATGAAATGTGGGAGTTGGTGGATAAGCCTCGACACAAAAAAATCATTGGAGTCAAATGGGACTACATGACCAAACTTAATCAGAGGGTTCTGTGAATGAATACAAAGCCATACTAGTGGTTAAGGGGTATAGTCGAGTGTTTGGAGTATATTTCTCAGAAACTTTCAGTGGAATGCCTTGGATACAAGCAGAATGTTGCTTATTTTGGCAGCGCAAGTAGGATGGAAGATTTATCAGTTGGAGGTAAAATCTGCATTCTTAAATGGTTATCTTCAAGAGGAGGTTTATGTAGAAAAGCCTGAAGGATTCCAAGTCAAGGGACAGGAGGAGAAGGTCTATTTATTGAGAAAGGCCTTATATGGTCTTAAGCAGGCCCTGGTACAACAAGATTGATGAACACCTTCGAAGTCTTGGATTTGTTAAAAATCCAAGTGAAGCTACATTATATGTAAAAGGAACAAATGCTGAATTAATAATAGTTTATGTTTATATCGATGATCTTCTTGTTATAGGAAGCACTGAGGAAATGGTAAAAGAATTTAAGGTTGAAATGCTCAAAGTACTGGAAATGACAGACCTTGGTCTAATGTCCTATTTTTGGGGTATGGAGGTGAAGCAAGTTCATGATGGAGTCTTCATAAATCAAAAGAAGCATGCAAGGGAAATACTCAAAAAAATTCACTGAGAAGATTGCAAAAGCACAATTACACCAATGAATGAGAAGGAAAAGTTTAGCAAAGATGATGGAGCAGAAAGAGTTTATGACAGCAAATATAGAAGCTTGATTGGTTGCTTGATGTATCTTATAGCCACTACATCAGACATACTGTTTGCTGTAAGCTTACTTTCGAGGTTCATGAAATGTGCTAGTAAAGTGCATTTTCAAGCTGCCGAAAGGACGGTAAGATATATCCAGGGCAAAAAAAATTATGGCATTAAATATTCTTAAGCTTCATGGTTTTTCTGATAGTGATTGGGCAGGCTCTATTGATGATATGAGAAATACAACATGTTTTTGTTTCTGCTTTGGATCGGGTTTTTTCTCATGGTGTTTAAGGAGTCAAGATGTGATAGCTCAAAGTACAGCAGAGGCAGAAAATGTAGTAGCCAATGCTAGAGTAAATTGCGGAATTTGGATCAGAAAAATGCTTGCAGACTTATATATGGAGCAAAATGAAGTAACACAGATTCATGTGGATAACCAAGCTGCAATTGCAATTTCAAAAGATCCTGTTTTTTAAGGCAAAACTAAGCACTTTAAGATCAAGTTGTTTCATTTAAGAGAAGTACAAAAGGATGGTGAAATCAAGTTGTGTTATTGGAAGAATGAAGATAAAGTTGCAGATATCTTAACCAAAGCTCTACCAAAGCTAGATTTGAAATGTTAAGAAACAAATTAGGTCTTTGCAGCTATTAAGGCAAGGATGAGTGTTGGAATCGTGCCTTAGTCACTTTTGGTTAAAGATTTGCTAAATAATTGGTCAACTGACCAAGTCTTTCGGAAATCGGAAATAGTGTTTGAATTATTTTGAATTGATAATATTTTGGTTTTTTGTTACGCTTTTTCCAGCTCTATATAAAGAGTATTGCAATGAATAATAAAATTAAGCATTCCAAATGCATTACCTCATTGCTTTCTTCTATTAGCATAAACTTTTATGTTCTGGTTTTTGTTGCTATAAACCAACATCCTCAAATAAGAAAATGAAACCAAATCACCCCATAGCGAAAGGTCCATCGGGGAAATATTCAGCATGCTATTTATTACCTTTATCATTGTGTTGAAATCTCTATGAGTGAGGCTTTTAATGATAAGCACTTCATCATCTGCAAAAAACACAGCCATATTAATAAGCCCATGATTCATTGCTACATTTTGTGATGCTGATTAAACTACATTACTTCCCCTTTTAGCTCTTGTAATGATTAACCCTAAGAGGAATTTTGTTCTCTTCTTCATGAAAGAGATAACCGATACCCACAACATACTCAAAAATTTTCTTCAGAAAACTGAGAACCAAAGCACACATTTTCAGGAAATTTTTCAGCTCTACAATATTGGAACACTATCTGAAAATTTTCAACACAAAACTCACTAAGGAATGTAATAATATCAGCTCAGAAAATGGTAAGCGAGGGCTCATGCTCGGTCCACAGGGTGTGTACAGCCACTCATATCTCTTTCAACCTGATTTTTATTTTGTATTTGTTTATTGAACTTAACAAAGACGAACAAGGTAGAGAGAAGAATAAGGAAGAAAAATAACATAAATATTCACAGTGAAAAATATTTAGCAGTTGCAACAAGCTATATACTCCATCTTCCTATTTTGAATAATTCATTTCGAATGGAAATGGAGTTTGAGATAAAAGTTGAAAGATAAAAATTGAATATGTTCACCTTTTTGCTGGTTGTCAGGTAGTGTGTCACAACTTCAAATAAGAAGTCTATCTATAAAAGTTGATTTGAATTATTAAGGGGCATTCGATTAGGACAAAAGTAGATTACCTGATCCCTTGAGAATGGGTATCATGTTACGTGCAGCACCCCTAACCACAAGGCGAAAATCTCTTTTCAGACCCACAAACTTGGCATATTTCTGTAGAAGATAAAGAAAGACAAAACAAAACATAATTCCAATAAAGGGAAAAAATTCACATCCTATGAGTCACTAAAAGTCACATTCCAATTTTTTCAGAAACATAGCAAAGCATATCAAAAATGACAAGGCAGATGATTGGATCCTTGATGCTCAAAATATCATCAAGTCAACCCCAAGTTCTTTTCCAAAAAATAACTTCCAGAGTGGAACTACATTCAAATTGTTTTCCATTCAAACATGTTGGTTACATTGAGATTGATAAAACATTAGATCATGAACATATCTTCTCTCACCCTGTCACATTCATATGGATCAGGGGAAATGCATGCACAACAGAAACCAATCTGAAAAAAGGACATATATCAAGACAAACTCGATAACAGAAACCGGTGTAGTAGTCTTACTTACCTCATTAACAGGGGCTTCATTGTCTCTTATAACAGCATCATGGCTATCAATTTCTTGGCCAAACTCTGTCTTTAAGAGATCACCTGAATTTCCTACAACAGCACAAGTTTTAAACTGGCGAGGATGGAAGGGTGGCGTTGCTGGTAAAAGCACATTCAGATGTTCCTCGCAAAGAGTCCTGTTGTAGCACTTGTCTGCTCCTCTATGATAACCAGAATGAGAGAAGTAGAATTTTCAGAAAAGGAAAGCAAATGGTTTGAACTCAATAGGATTGGAAAGTAACCAAACTACGATGGAATCTGCCAACGTACAATTGTGCTATCCTTTTTGGAGCATAGTCTAGCCATCCATCAGGTCGTGCATCTAAGTACTCTCTTGTCAACACTGTAGTCATATTGCGATACTGCAATTTAGACGATATCTGCCTGCTTAATGTGCAAGAAGGTAAATTACCGCAAACAATAATGTAAAAACAATGGAAAACCTGTTCCCACAATAGTATCGCTTCGCAAACGTCATACTTATACTCCAATGGCTCAAAGATCTTAAATTGCTCATTGTACTGCAAATAGATGAAGAGTGCAGAAAGTTACATGGGGTCTACAGAAACTTGAAAATGTAACTTAGCATTTAAGTAACTGTGTCAGAGACAAACCCAGGTACTATTAGTTCCTTCAGGAAACTTGAGAACCAAATTACAATGATCGATTATGTGGGCAGTGAGTCCAAGCCCTCTACTTGCCTACAAAAAAAATGACAAGACTAATGACGAACAAAATCTCCAAAATGACTTTAGACCTTAATAAATAAGAAAGTAGCTTTCACAAACTTAACGAAATTCTTTTGAAAAAAACTTATTGAAATTAAAATTGCATGTCCGCCTCGTTAAAAAGCATTTTATTAGCACAATTTTTAAAATAATAAATAAAAAGCAGACACAGTTTTTAGTTGGATATCATAATTTTTTTATTCATTCTTGAAAGGTACTTTTACTGTAAGACTTACAAATTTAAAAGTGTGTTTTTTTAACTTCTTTTCAATTTGGCTTCTTCATCCAAGCACATTCTAAGCAAGCAGAATTTTTGCAAACACACTGAATCATACTTTACTCAAAATCAAGAAAAATCTATCAATATCTTCCCAGAGATATAAATACAATAAGTACATATCACTCCCAAGATATAATCAAGATAAAGCTTGGGTCTGATTGAACAAGAAAATTCAATGATTAAACTTCAGATATAAGATTAAACAACATACAATTGGTCGTTGAGATGGACGGGAAGAAGGTAACTAACCACGCACTGCTGAACGGTGGATTGGAAATCAGATAAAGACTTGATAGCCACTGAGTTAAGCTGGTGGTTGCCTGGAAAAATTGAGAGTTGTTTTGTTTGTGAACACAAGTTATAAGTGCGTAAATGAAATTAATCATATACATTGGATTTACTGAATAAGGGGGTACCAGCAGAGAAAAAGGAAGAGTAAGTGGCAAAAGCCAGGAGAGAAAAAAGGGCAGCGGAGGCGCAAAATAGATGCAAAACAGGGGGTCTCCTGCTGGACGTCTTTCTGAGAGCCTTCATCTTACTCAGTAGTATATGCCCGCATGTCTGCACACATGTTTGATATATTTTCTCATAGAAACTTGAATTAAATACTTACTGCGTCAGTATATTTCCAAAGAAAATTTGAGGCCCGGAATAATAAAATTCACGAATTTAGATGCAAATGAAATTTCAAAATCCAAAATTAAGTGTTGAAACTCTCAAATATCAACTTATATGCAAAAATCCTAATAGAAAGAAAATTAAAGAAAACAAGATTTTATAAATAACACGCAAACCAGATTCTTTAGCAGCAAAGGATGCAAATCTACCCACATTGTACTACGACATTGGCGTTCAGTTAGATCTTTCAAGGGATTAAGAAAATCATTATGTTGAAATCAAATCCATAACTGTGTAACAAACACAAATAAGATTCAGAACTTTTATATTATATGCTTTCAGACTTTTGACACATTCGTCTCATTTTTTCACAGCCTGCATTAATCTTCCGGCCCACTTTTTCCATTACATTACAGAATCCAAATCTACCGTGTTATTACTCACTGACCATGTACATTAGAATTAAATGACAAAAATAAACCCTTGGAACACTTTACCTTACATTTCAGTAAAGGTGGCCATGAAATTTGCTAGCTCAATGGAATGAGATAGAGAATCCGTATAGAATATTACAGCAAAGGGAAGACGACGGAGATTTGAAAATGGGAATTTCTTGTTATTGAAGAAAATAAAATTGTTTCCAGGAATCAACAAGAAGGAATAGTAGCATCTCTCTCACTTCTCCGTAAGAAGCAAACGCTTCTGCTACAGCCGCCGTGTGAGATGCCGTCTGCCGCCATCTTCAGTTCTTTTACAAGATGTTGAGAGGGATAAATTGAGAAAAGAAGAAGGGATTGTGTTGTGGGGGAAATTTGGTGGATCAACGCAAAGGAAGAAGGTACTGGAGATGTACAATGTGGCAACATTTGGGCGAATGAATACACCTGCCTTCAATTTTATACAAGTAAGATTTCGAATTTTGTTTTTATTTTAAAAAAATAATTAGACTATGTTAAAATAAGTTATTTAACAACTTAATTTTTTTACAAAAATTAGATTCTATCGTATTATTTTTTAAAATATTTGTTAAGGATCAAATCATCCTCGTATTTATATTTATATTTATATTTTTTGTTTAATTAAAATAAATAAATAATGAAGACAAAAACTTGTGTGAGACGTTCTCACGGGTCATATTTGTGAGACGGATATCTTATTTGGGTCATTAATGAAAAAGTATTGTTTTTTATGCTAAGAGTATTACTTTTTATTGTGAATATCGATAGGATTGACCAGTCTCGCGGACATGAGACCCACCCAATTATGAATGGGAAATTTTGTCTTCAATTGAGTCAATTTATCAAATTAGTATTTTAATTATGTTAAAGTACAAATTTATCCTTTAAACCAACAATACATTTCTCCTTCTCGGAATTTAGTGGGGTGTATTCAATGTAGAGATTTAATGACTTTCAATGACTTTTTTTAAATGATAGATTTCCATGGATTTGGTAGATTTTTATTGACTTTTGTAGAATCTCACATATTTGTAAACAGAATTCCATGGACTTTTGTAGACTTCTTGCAAGATTTTGATAGATATTTGTAGACTTTTGTAGACTTTGTGCAAAAAAAATTTCAATTCAATTTAATAAAATCAAAATTTCAATAAATATTATTTCTTCGAACTAGTAATTATTTAACATAAATAATATATTCACTTTGAAATAAATTTACTTATTTAAAAAGTAAATATATTTAATATATGAAAAAAAAATTCACAATTCAATTTAACAAAATTAAAATTTCAATCCCCATGTCTATTCAACATGCAAAAATAATTAATCAATAAAATTTTAATTTATAAGCATATATAAATAAATTTAATCAATATAGATAAATAGCTAATCAAAACACTATGAAATTTGATAAATTTTAAGCAGTTTTTTATGAAGTAAAATCTAAGGTTCGTTATTGTGAATATGATCTACGTCACTCCACATTCTGTTTGCAATAGTATCTCTCCATGTATTTGCATTTGCTCGTTGTTGTTCTTCAGTGCCAAATATTTGATCAAAGTTGTTATCCTCGTAAACTTGTTCTGATGAAGGTTGTGGAACTTCGTTCTCTGGTTCAACTGGAAATTCATCAGACCGACACTCCTTTCGAAGAAAATTATGCAATCCGGCACAAGCCAATACAAGCTCCGCCTGTGTTGTATATGGAAATGGAGGAGCAGTTTTGAATATTTTGAACCGCGATTTAAATATACCGAATATCCTTTCAATGACGTTTCTCAAAGAGGCATGACGAAGATTGAACAACTCTTTTGCATCTTCAGGGTGACGACCTTGGCCAGTGAATTCTTGGAGATGATAACGAACACCTCTAAAATGAGCCAAGAATTGACGTCGATTTGCATATCCACAATCCACTAAAAAAAATTTACCTATCGAACATTATTTGTAGAATCAAGTAACCAATGAATAACATATATAATCTGAAAAATTACAAAATTTTTAAATAAGTATTGTATAGAACAAAAAACATACCTTGTGGTACTTTAAGCCCGTTATTTCTTGATAAAGCATCTGCCAATATGTTTGAATCATGGGCAGATCCCTCCCACCCACTGAGCACCTAAATAAATTCTAAATCAAAGTTACAAGCTGCTAAAACATTTTGAGAAATTGTCCCGTGACGATTACGATAACAGTTAGTATTATGTCCAAACACTGTTGCTGGAATATGAGTGCCATCAATAGCCCCAATGCAATCCTACAATAAGAAAAACATAATAAAAATTGTGGTACCTATAATAATAACAACTACAAAGAATTTGATCACTTACTTTAAAATAAGGATAAAATCTTGTACTCTCTCTTATTTTTTATGGAACTCCAGATCCAGGTTTGACCATCATATCTGCTGCAATGCTATTCAATGCTCTCAACACTTTGTTGAAGTTTTGGCTAATATTGTATTGTGATCGACCGAATATTTTACGAATCAAGCAATATCGAGTATTTTGACCAACAACAAGTAAAAACATGGCGCATTTCTTCAATACAAATATATCTTGTATCTTGCAATGGTGTTTTTTCTCTAAGGATGTTGCACAATTTGAAAAATACGTCAGGGTACATTCTATAAATTCCTCGAAAGTTTGTTGGATCCTCTTTTAATATTTTATGGATATAATCGTATCCACTTGAAGTTATTGGTCGTCTATTTAAGGGACGATGGACACGTTCGTCATTCATGCTAGTTATATGCATAGTTAGCACATAGAGGATCCCAAGAATTTCCCTCAACAAATACCTAAAAGTTTCGTGTAATTTTTCTTCGAATTCCTCTTCTTCCATTTGATCTTCTACATCATGTACATTGATATATGACATTTTAATGAACCACCTGATATCAGACAAGGAATTAAAATAAAAAAATCTATGAATTTATTGAACATCATTCCATGTAAAACTCAAAACTTATATAAATAATCCAAAAATCCACAATCAGAAAACAAATAAAAAGAATATGTCCAGAAATTAAATCACAATATAACTCATTATTGATCATGTCCCTAAAAATACTCATTCATTTAATTTATAATCTATCCATCCCAAACGCTCTTCAATTGTCATTTTCAAGAAATCCATCTTCTTTGATCTGGTGTTAAGTAAATCAAGCACTTTGTATCGAGTACGATTATCCAAATTTGGCACTTCTTTGATAGCATCCCAACAATTATCACCTGCATTCCCTATTAATTCTATTTTAGAAACTACCTTCTCAAGAGTGTGAGATATTTCACATATATAATTTGGGTCTGTATTCTTGAATGTTCTTGATTTTGCTTCAAACTCAGCCCTATCTCGTTTTTTTGTTGTTGGTGGAACCTCTGAACTTCTGGGCTGAGGGGATAATGGTAAAGCGGAGTCCTCAAAAAATGGAGGCTGGTGTGAAGAGTCTTGTTTGTCACTTTGCATGAATTCACCACTATCATAATCAAAGACATAATCATCTAATAAATTATTTTCTCTATTTTCTTCTATCTCAAATGTTCTTGCATCAGTGTCATCTCCTAGTCCAATTGAGTATTTTCCAGTAGCAGTTCCAGTCCCGACCGCAATTCTCAAATCTTCATAATCCTCAAAAGTGTCTGTCCGATAGTGTTCATGTTTAGGATGAGACTGGTAAAGAACAAAAAAAAAAAAACAATTGTTAAAACTACTTATAATTCTAATTATAAATATAAATTTATTATTTTAGCTCAAAGACTTTTACCTTGAAATAATCCTCCCATACTTCATCTTTAGCAGTGAATTTCTTTGTCACAGAATCCCATCCAAAACCAGAGTTATGACGCATAAGCTTACAATAATTGTTGTATCGTTGTTTGAACCACTTCAAACGACTTTGATATTGTGTAATAGTCTTTTCACATTCAAGTTTTTCGTTTAGAGCAGGAAGTATTTTTTTCTCCACAGTTTTTTTGTTAAATACTCCATTCTTGTCACGCCATCCTCGCATTGCGGCATCAACCATGAGTTTTAGCAATTCATTACTCTCTTCAGTCGTCCACACATTATATTTTGCTTGTGAATCTCCCATTTTAAATATTACTTGAATATGCATAAGATATAAAACATACGGTGATAAGAAGCTAACAAAGTGAAGAGAAAGATGCAATATCTAACAAAGGGTTATTGTATAACAAATTCGATCACAAATTGGAAGTGGTTTTGGAAGAAACCAACAGGTGGCCTTTCTCTACCCTTCTTTTTGGCAGTGTTGTTGAGAGAGAGAATCTTTCACATGTACATACATACATACATCAACATATACATATAGGTAGCCACATAGGATGGCTGGAGGGAGTGGGATAGGTTAAGTGCATTAAAGTGAGGGACGTTAAAGAAGGGACAGGGAGATGTGTACTAAGCTAACGTAAGATGACTTAAGTTTAGCTCTCTTTTGATTGTTATTCCCCTTTACTCACGGTCATTAATTAGTATCGTCAAGGAATCTGACCATATGAAAATCGACTTTGAACAAGTTTTCTTTCAGGTTGGAACTCGGACAAAAAATAGGTGAAAATTTTGAATACGACACCAGTGATTCAATTATTAGAATTACACGGTATTTTTCCAGAAGTTGGATTAGTAAACCTCGGTGCCATTTAATTCACATCTAATCTATTTTATAACTAAATATGCACCTCTAAGCATTATTTGAACTCGAACCAAACTCGATCTGAAATACGCAGAACGAAAGCCACTGTTTTTTGAACTTAAAATGGGTTCGATTTGCAGCATGAATAGACAAACTAACAGTATTTACAACCTTCTGAATAACAAACATGTAAAAGAAAGATAAAAAGGTGAGTTAGGTAACTATAGATGGTAGTCAAGTCCGGCTTTCAGAACTTCCATTATTTCTGTTACATGTTTGTTATTCAGAAGGTTAAATATAATATAACCGAGAAAAAAAGACCAACTTATGATTGGAACCAGACCAAGTGCAAGCACGAATACAACCTTAGGACGACTGATTTCTCCCAAATTTTGTCAAAAGCTTTAAATGATTGGAACCAGACCAAGTGCAAGCACGAATATATAATTCTTTACGTACAAACCATAAATCAATAACGATTCAAGAAAAGATTCATACCTTTGAAATTTGAGAAACCCTCGATTTGTCTTTAGAGAGGAGAAAAGAGCCGTCTTTTGAGTGAGAAAGAGATATATGAGTGAGGAAGAGATAAAAGTCTACAAAAATCTCTAGGGTAAGTAGAAGAGAAATTTTGAGTTTCTACAATTGTACCTATAGTTTTATGGTTTGTACCTAAAGAATTATATTAGAATCATTGTAAATCTATGGAAATATTGGATACCTATAGATTTTTATAGATTTTTAAAAAGTCAAGTTTACCACTAGACTTTTTAAGATTCTAGAAAAATCTAATTTGAATACCACTAAACTTTTATAGAGTTTATAAAAGTCTATGTTCAATACCTCTAAACTTTTAAACTCTACAAAAGTCATTAAAAGTAATTAAATTTCCAAGATTGAATACACCCCCCTTATTCTTCCAAATTCATTCTTTTTTTCTCCCATAGATATATTGATAAAAGGTCCCATCAATATTCACCAAACATGTGTGGATTTTCACTTTTTTTGGCTTTATCTTATCGATATTCACCAAACATGTGTGGATTTTCACTTTTTTGGCTTTATCTTATACTCTCCTTTATTTATATTTATATTAATTAATATTTATACAATAGCATTTTATTTCCATTTGAAGGAGAGACTTGACCTTCACATTCAAGAAATCACATATTTCATAGTGGTGAAGGGTAACTGGAAGAAGATAAAACCCCATTTTAGGATTAAAAAATAAATAAGCATAGAGATAATAAAGACCAAGATCTTGAACATGAGAACAGATAGTCAGATACCATATTTGCAGTTTCATTGTCAAAATTAATGAAAAATATGAAGAAATGACAGTTTTTCACATGATATTAGCTCGAATTAAGATTTGAAATTTATGTCGATACGATTATTTTAAAAATTATTTTTATTTTTGGGAGTTGTGTACTTGATCGTAATGGATTAAAATGAAGAAAATGGTTTAAAAGAGCATTTTAGGGTTTTTAAATTAAGAAAGACTATATTTCAATGAGAAATGGAAATCAAATTAATTAAATATTAAAATCAGGTGAAAATTAATTTGTTTTTGAATTTCAGTTCACATGTCTCTATTTTATTTCAAATTATTAATCACGACAATTATTAATGTTTTTGACAATATTCTCAAATTCATTAACACGCTATCTCTAGACATGTCAAAACGGGCTGACGAGTCGGGCCAGCCCGTCACCCACCGCAATCCGCCATTAGGCGGGGGGGTGGGGAAGGGGGGGCAACCCGCCATTTTGGCGGCCAATGGCCAACCCAGCCCAACCCATCTCGGGCCGCGGGTTAGATGGGCCGACCCGCTTATTTTTTTTTAAGGAAAAAACGCTAAAAAATTTAGTATATCATTACATTTAAAATATATAAAAGAAGTATCTTTTATGAGAAGAAACACATAAGTTGTAATGCCCAAGATTTTTTATCGTGTTAAATTACGATTATTAATTTTTAATCGAGACGATTATTAAAGGGCTAGTCGAGACACGAATTAAAAGTTTGTATGTGAAGTTGTTGGTGCGAGAGCCGAAGGTCTCGCGCATATGCGCGAAGAGTAGGCGCGCATATGCGCGAGTAGGGCAGAAGCCCATGGTGATGAATAGAACACTAGGCGCACATGCGCGACTGTATGCGCGCACATGCGCGAGGGGTCCAGAGAGGTTGGCGTACATGCGCGACTTGGATTCGCGCACATGCGCGAGGGTACCCGAGAGTTGTGAAGAATTCCTCGCGCATATGCGCGAGCTGCCGTGCTGACACGCGCCGAGACTTAGGGTCTCGCGCATATACGCCGGTTGATGTCGCGCATATGCGCGAGACGTGTGCTACAAAGATTGAGCCACTCGTCCTTGTGCATGTTACGTGTGTGTGTCTATATATATATATATATATATATATATATATATATATATATATATATATATGTATATATATACATTAATCCTTAAAGAATTCAGAAGGGAAAATCGAAGCTCCGAGGAAGAAATTGTCTTTGGATTTCAGAATTCGATTTACGATCAATCCGTCAGTCCAAACTTAAATCTGAGTACGACACTGTGTTCCTAGCAACGACAGCTACTACATGACGTAAGTTTCGTTACGTTTCGTTAAGATTTGAAATTATGCTATGTCCAGAATTAGATACGATTCATATATAGCGTTCTTGACATAGTAGACATCAATCATCATAGAATCGAAGTCAGATTAAGAAACAGATTGATTATGGAATTGTTATGAATTTCAGAGTTAAATTGACTGAGATGTGATGTCAGATTTGTAGGTGATTGATTATAAGTTAATGGAATTGGTATAGACTGATATGGTATTACCAGTATCGCAAGATTGCACTGTTATATCGTCAGAATTTGATAAGACAGAGATGTCTTGATTTAAATAGAATATTGATATTGTCATTGCCAGATTGAACATTGACAGACGTTGAGTCAAGACTTCGATTGTATCAGAACGACAGAACGAAAGGTATAAATAAATGTTGATTCGGGATTGCACAACTCGAGTTAGGTTTGACTTGAGTTTCCCAAAATCACATATTTTATTTTATTGCATTGATACTTGCAGATTATCAGATTGATATGTTTAGCCTATTGAATTATAGCAGAGCAAGAGTCCGAGTCTAGGGCAGATCAGCCTAGCTAGGGCAGAACCGTCGAGTCTTTGTCAGAACCGCGAAGACTCTAGACTTACGGTGTATCGACGAGCTTAGATGTAGATCGACTTCTATTGTAGACATTCGATACAGCATGCCGAAGTCTAAATTAGATCGGGACCCCTAGGTTAGAAATAAGTTGAGATAAGATAACAAGTCATTGACTTAAATACAGATTCGTATTGATTCATGTAGTCAGATTGGATACATGTTTTAATGATTGTTTATGCTTTTATATATGTTTTATATTATTGCATTGATACATTGTTTATACTGGGATATTTATATCTCACCGGAGTTATCCGGCTGTTGTCTTGTCTGTATGTGTGCATGGAAACAAGTGGGACAGGTTCAGGGTCACAGAGGTGAAGAAAGATCGAGATTAGAGTGGTGATTCCGGACTTGGATATGGATAGATTTCATTACTTGATTGTAGTAGTTGAACCTTAGTTTTGAAACTAGATGCATGTTATACAGGATTTGTATTATTATACTGGTTTGTATAATAGAGTGATCTCATTACCTTCCGCATTTTTAAAAAAAAAAATTAGACCCTGTTTATTCTAATTGATTAAATTAGTCCCAACGATGATTAAGAAGATGATTAGCGTTCGGGTCCCCACATAAGTTCTGTTGAAATATCCAGAACATCTTAATAAATTATTTTTAAAATCTAAATTAATAATAATTATTATTATTATAACAATTAAATTATATTTCATGAAACAATTGATTTATGTTTTAAAAAATTAATGTGCAATCGCAATTTGCAAAACATTACTTGAAAAATATATCATATTGATTTAGTTATTATTATTTTATTTTTATTATAGAAAAATAAATCGTGTGTAAAGATGCACAGATACACATAAAACTAATAAATTAAGAAATATGATTGATTAAAAACCATATTTAAATAACCTAATTCTTAAAAAAAAAATCTGGAATAGAGTATCGATGCATGTGTATATAAAGAGAACATGACCGGTACTTAACTAGCATATAAATAATTTTTAGACTGATTTAAATTGATATAAAAAGACATAAAAAAAAACTAGCATATAAATAGCGTAATTTCAATATTAAAACTTAAAAATATAAAATTATACCCTAATTTGGCGGGCCAGCCCGCCTCATTTAGGCCCGACCCGTCTTGGCCCGCCTCCAAACGGACTTCTATTTTATCAACCAAACCCGCTAAATTTTTATAGCGGAGCGGGCCAGCCCAACCGACCTGACCCAATTTGACAAATCTAGCTATCTCAAAACTATGTTAAAAAAATTCGAGACAATGAAATACTTAAATATTTCATAAAGGTGATTGCATGCACGATCTATGGAGTCTCTTAGATTTCGACTTATTAGATTATTACTATCATCGTATATTTAATTTCATGTCTATGCAAATTATAATCTATGGACTATATTACTCGTTCATATTGCAAACTGTTATTTCGAACTCACTTGTACTATCAAATATCATAAAAAGTTAGCTACATCTTAATGATTTAATAAAACAAGTTATAATCCAACATGAAGCAAAATTCGATAATAAAATGAATAAAACAATGTCTCGAGGTTGGATGCCCTTAAACCCAACCCATGTAAAAAGTTAGCTAACAAACATCATAATAAAAATATCAAAACAATAGATGAACAATGGTTCTTAAACTAGAAATGATGAAAGAAAAGAAGAAGAAAAAAAAACACTGCGGGAAAATCCCGAGTTCTTCACTTGCCTCCTCGACTCCTGGCATTTCTCTTGTGTGCAGCTGATCTTGAGTGAAAGTTGATGTCAAGTCTAATGAATGACTCGTGTATTAGGGTATTCAACCCTGTTAGCCTCCAAAAATCCATCCAAAGGGAAATAAATCGTCTACCAAAAAGTTTCCATATTGAGTTGTCCAACTTCATGCAAAATCCATCTTTTTCATCTAAAATACCACCAACAACCATTAGAAATGACTATAGGCTAATCTACTACTCAAATGAATGAAATATAGAGTCGACGGACAAAGACTCATGCAAAATAAACTAAAAAAACAAACCAATAAAAAAGTAAATATCACCTCTATCAGCATTCACATACTAACTTAAAATAGACTATAAGACACAACAAAAATATAAGCAAAACATAACAAAAACTAATATGATGGTCAGGGACGGAGCCACCCCAAAGGCTGAGGTGGGCTCCAGCCCATGCTATAATTTTTGAGCATAAGAATTTTTTTTATTAACAATGCTTTAATTTGTTTGGAGCTCAGGCTATAATATTTGGGCCTAAAAATTTTTTTATTAACAAAGATTTAATTTGTTTAAAACTTGATGTTGTTCACCGTTTAACAAAAAAAATTGTTAAAATCTAGTCACAGTACATACACGAAGCAATCCAGAGATTAGAGAACATAACCAAACCCAGTTCCTAAGGGCATCTCCAACCCTATTCTCCATTTTTTCATTCTCTATACTCCAAAATAGAGTATTGCATTCTCTATTTAAAAAATCTTCTCCAACCCATATTCTCTAAATTTTATAAATTCTTTATTTTTTATATTTTTTATTCCAAATTATTTAATATAAAAATAGTAATTATGTAATATGATATTAAACAAATTAAATTAAATGTGACTCATTTTTTTAAAACATAATTCATTTATTTTGACATCAAATTTCAAGCCGCATACAACATTAAAACAAATACATAGATCGATATAATTATAAACTACACATGATTTAAAGACTAATGTTCTGAATTAGAGTATTCCTCCCACAAATGGTCAATAAGAGCATCTCGGAGTGCATAGTGAGCTGATTTGTCTTTGATTTGACGATGACGTGCAAGAAACTCTTGGAATCGGACGTGTTCATCACGCACCATTTCAACTTCTGGGATGGGTGCTTCGCGATAATATGTGATTGGCATCTGTTCATCCCGCTCATCTTCAATAATCATATTATGCAGTATAATGCACGTTGTCATTATATCATGCAACACATGTTTGCTCCAGAATCGTGCAGGGCCAGTGATTATCGCCCATTTTGATTGCAATAGACCAAATGCTCGTTCCACATCTTTTCTACAACTCTCTTGTCGTGCTGCAAAGTATTTCTTCTTTGGACCTTGTGGATTGTGAATTGTTTGAACTAAAGTGGCCCACTTTGGATATATACCATCAGCTAGATAGTATCCCATGTTGTATTCTTTTCCTTGTATGATATAATTAGCAGGAGGAGCAACTCCATTGGCTAGATTAGCAAAGAGATGTGATTTTGACAACACATTAATGTCGTTGTTCGAACCTGGCAAACCAAAGTATGCATGCCATATCCACATGTCGTAATCAGCTACAGCCTCCAAAATGATTGTTGGTCTTCCACTCCGACCAGTATATTGTCCTGCCCAAGCCGTTGGACAGTTTTTCCACCTCCAATGCATACAATCGAGGCTTCCAAGCATTCCCGGAAATCCACGTTGTTTTCCAATATGGAGAAGTCTTTCAATGTCCTCGGCGTTAGGAGAGCGAAGATACAAGTCGCCAAACACCTCTATCGTTGCTCGACAAAATCTCTTTACACTTTCAATCGCAGTGGACTCTCCGATTTTAATATACTCATCTGTCGCATCTGCCCCCACACCGTATGCCAATATCCGCATTGCAGCAGTTATCTTTTGGTATGGTGTCAACCCAGGCCGACCTAACGCATCCGCTTTCTGTACGAAGTAATTGTCCTGCTCTTGAATGGATGTCATAATGTGTAGGAATAGGCGACGTGACATTCGAAAACGTCTCTTGAACATTGCCTCTCCATACATTGGAGAATCAGAAAAATAATCATTGTATAAGCGTTGCTCAGCGGCCGCTCTATCTCGATTAATCACCGCATGGCCATGAATTGATCCTCCATGGTGCGTGTTATCTAGTTTTTGGAAGTAAGTGGAGATGAGAGTAGCATTGTTTGTAAGTTGGAAAGACAACATTTGTTGATGCTGGTCAATGAGTTGAAGCTCATTGTTTATCATGGTATCGGACTCCTCGTCTCCGTCAGATGAGGACGATGATGCAAGGAAAGATAAATTTGAAGGACCTCCCTCATGAAAATTCATATTGAGTTGGATTACGAAATGGTGAGATAACCGTTCTATCACCATTTACTAGTCTTAAATACTACCAGTGTCGCATCCTACTAACCCAAAAATAAAGGTACATCCCACTATCCCACTATCGAAATGTCACATCCCACTCCCACTATCCCACTATCGAATTGTCACATCCCACTATCTCACTCCCACTATCCCACTATCCCACTATCGAAATGTCACATCCCACTCCCACTATCCAACTATCGAATTGACACATCCCACTATCCCACTCCCATATCCCATATCCCACTATCCCACACCCACTATCGAATTGTCACATCCCACTATCCCACTCCCACCATCCCACTATCGAGTTGTCACATCCTACCATCCCACTATCCCACTCCCATATCCCATATCCCACTATCCCACTCCCACTATCGAATTTTCACATCCCACTATCCCACTCCCACCATCCCACTATCGAGTTGTCACATCCTACCATCCCACTATCCCACTCCCATATCCCATATCCCACTATCCCACTCCCACTATCGAATTGTCACATCCCACTATCCCACTCCCACCATCCCACTATCGAGTTGTCACATCCTACCATCCCACTATCTCATTACTACCCACTAAAGCCTTTGAATGACATCCACACTACCCACTATCCCACTAACATCTATCCTTCTATAAAATACTCTTCCATCCCTAATTCATTCTCTCCAAGCATAATGAATTCATCTCGACGTGGTCCTGGTTTCTCAATTGAGGAGGACAAACTTCTTGTGACAATTTATCTCGACATCTCCCAAAATCCTATTATTGGCATAAACCAGTCAAATGATAGCTTGTGGTCTCGAGTGGCAGCCAGTTACAACGAGCAACTCACTAGTCCGTCAACAGAGCATCGTACTATGAGGGCCCTTCAATGTCGATGGTCCAACATAAGTAGGGCTGTCCAAAGTTTTAGTGGATGTATTCGTCAAGTGGAACTTACACACCAAAGTGGTGCATCGGAGAAAGACATTGTGAGTACAAATGTTCAAATATTCTGTAAATATTTTAATTTTTAGTGTGTAAATAACATACAACTAACACGTTTTTAAAGCTTGATGAAGCAAAAAGCTTGATGTTCAGAAAGAAAGGAACGCTCTATTGGCTTGGAAAGAAGAAAATAAAATATTACGGATGAACCCTATGTCTGTTGATGAATCATTCCGTGCATACTTGCTCAAAGAACAACAAAACATTTGGCAGAAAAGAGCAGCAAAAGGTGATGGAGCCGACGGATCTTCTAATCTGTTTGGCCAGTTCTTCGGCGGAACTTCTCCATCCGGGTCCGATCTAGGAGATTACTAGTGTTTAGTCATCATTGCAGTGGAATAAAAATATGTCAATGTGTATTGCTTGTGAGTGTTTGTTTTAAGTTGTTGGTTTGTTTTATGATCGTCTATTTTATATGTTTTAATGTGAACTGTTTTTTATGTTTTAATGTGTATGCATGTTTAATTTATCTCAAGTTAACTAATTCGATTTGTGTTGAAAAAAAACATGTAATGTATCATTTCACAATCTTATTTAATTATTATTTTCATTTGTTTTTTTCATCAAAATAATTCAATTACAATAAATAAATAAATAATAAAAAATGAGAAAACTTGAAATAAATTAAATAATACCAAAAAATCATTAAAATTTAGTAAAAGTATTGAAATAAACATTTAAATATATGAAATTAATAAAAAAAAATTAAAGGGTGTATTTGTAATTTTGGAGAATGGCATTTTCGTAAATAATGCCATTCTCCAAAATATATGGAGATGGAGTTGAGATTCTTCATTTTTGGAGAATGACTGTTCACCACTTCAAAATAGAGTAGGCATATGGAGAGT
This sequence comes from Primulina eburnea, assembly GCF_022965805.1. Taxonomy (NCBI): domain Eukaryota; kingdom Viridiplantae; phylum Streptophyta; class Magnoliopsida; order Lamiales; family Gesneriaceae; genus Primulina; species Primulina eburnea. The sequence continues at coordinate 26,217,496 of NC_133113.1, forward strand.
GGTTGGAGAGTGGTTGATACTCCATTTTGGAGAAAATCTCCAAAATGGAGAATGGTTGGAGTTGCTCTAAAGAAACCCAAGTAACCCTACCCTTTGCCTTTTGTTGCCGTAAACACCACCGTTGGCGGAGGAGCTCCCGATTGAAGTTAAAATAGGGTAGAGCTCGTTCCAAGCTTCACTTTGGTATCAATATTTCCAAGAAATATTGATTGTAGCCCTTGTTTCTACCATAGTTGGTCTAGATCTTGTTCTTCAATTTTCAGGTAATTTTGCTTCGATTTTAAAGAGATCTTTTGCAGTAGTTGGTTGTAGGAGGTTCTTTATCTGATGAAGTAGCAGGTTTCCCCAAGTTTCCAAGAAATATTGAATGAATCTGTTATTCTTGGGTAATACACAGAGGAGCAGGAATCATGAAGTAGCGAATGTGTAGTGGGAATCTAAGCTCCAAAGAACACTTACAACTTACAAGTTACAACATAGTATACACATGATAAGAAAAATCCGATGTAGAGGTATTTAGTTTAGAGAATCTAAATATCCCAGTACATGTTTATTGCCAATGTATCACTTCTGCGATCTTGAAGTTTCCCGCTTAGATGAGAAAAGTGAAGCATGTGTAATCAGTACTCTTTTGAAGTTTCCCACTAGTATTTGGGATTTTCTAATTTTTAACTGAATTTGATTGTAGATCTCTGTTTAGGCTTTATGAGTATGGGGTTTTGTGGCATCACCAACAATATTTCAAACTTATTGCATTGCATTTCCTTTCAAGTTAAAATAAGCTTTTCTTTGATCAATTTATCATTTTTCCAGTAAGCACACATAATTTCTAATTGTGAAGTGGAATTAATATAACCATATTTAGCTATATAATGAACAATCTGGCTTGATGTAAGGTTAAGTAGTTTTCATAGACCTATATAAATATATACATAGTTATTATGTATCAACCATTATTAGTTTGTTATTTTTATTTTTTGCAACTTTGGTTTGCATGTTCAATGTTATTTTTTATCTGATGGTGTAGCTTTCAATGGAAGCTCAAAGAGGCAAGAAGAAAAATATGTTTTCATTTTTTAAACCAAAAGCTAGTACATCGACTAGAGATTAGCATTCTCCAACTAATGATGATATCTCAAACCATGATGAATAACACCCGGTCAAGTATCAAAGAGTTGATAGTAATGTTAGCGGTTATGTTCAACTAGATCCGGCCAAGTGTACTCCAATTTTTCAATGTCATGTCAATGAAAGAGATGCAATCAGACGAGCTTATATCTTAAGGGGGCCATATCAACCTATTATGGAGTATCCGCGAACCAAATTAGGAGAACAATATCGGCGATTTCAAAAAAGTTGGTTTGAGCAATTTCCTTGGTTGGAGTACTCTCCTAATAAAGATGCAGAATTTTGCTTCCCATGTTTCCTTTTCCAAGAAAAAGAGGCTCGTTATGCTACATTTACAGTTGATGGTTTTAGAAGTTGGAAAAGAGTTAATGATGGGAAAATATGTGCTTTATTGATGCATACAGGAAGTCCCACTTCACCACATAACAATGCCATAGAATCTATGAGTGCTTTGATGAATGTAAGTGGTCACATTGATAAAGTGATGAATGCACAAACATTGGAAGAAGTGAAGAAAAACCGTTTGAGGCTTACAACCACAATTGAAAGCATTCGTTGGCTTTGTTTGCAAGGATGTGCATTGAGAGGAAATGATGAATCTTCATATTCCAAAAATCAAGGTAATCTTATAGAAATGATAAAGCTTATGGGAAAAATGGATGTTAACATTAATAATGTTGTTTTAGAAAAAGCACCAAAAAATGCAAAGTATACATCACCGGATATTCAAAAAGAAATTTTGCATATTCTTGCTGAGAGAGTGAGAAAGAAAATACGTGAAGAGGTTGGGAGTGCAAAATTTTGTCTTTTGATTGATGAGGCTAAAGACATATCAGACAAAGAGCAGATGGCTATTGTGTTGAGATTTGTTGATCGTGAAGGGTTCATAATGGAGCGGTTCTTTGATATTGTGCATGTTTCTGACACCACTGCTGTAACACTAAAAAAAGAAATATGTAATGTGCTTGGTCGACATAATTTGCATATCAAAGATATTAGGGGTCAAGGATACGATGGAGCTAGCAATATGCGTGGCTCATGGAACGGACTGCAAGCTCGTTTTCTGAGGGATTCTCCTCAAGCATATCATGTTCATTGTTTTGCACATAGACTTCCATTAGCGTTGGTGGCTGCTACTGAAAAGGAGAGTTCTATTTGGCTATTTTTTTCAAAATTGAATTCTATTTGTAATCTTATTAAAGAATCTCCCAAACGTCACACTGATTTGCAATCTGCCCAAGCTATTGAAATTGCAACAATGGTAGCTACTGGTATTCGCGAGACAGGTATTAAACTTAATTATATGATTTCATATTAATAAAATTGAGTTCTCATTTTATTTCTTACTAATCATTTCACTTCTCTTTTGTTTGCCACGTAGGTACTGGCCTTAATCAGAATGGTACTTTGCAACGAGCTGGAAAGACGCGTTGGAGTTCTCATTTTGAGTCGATTTGCAGTATGATAGATATGTACAGCTCTGTGATTATTGTGCTTGAGCATATGATGGAGGAAGCATCTTCGAATTCTACACGAGGGGAAGCTACAGGTTTTTTGATTGCATTGAGATCATTTGATTTCATATTTATCCTATATTTAATGCATAAGATTATGGGGATCACAGATTTGCTTTGTCGAGCTTTGCAAAAGAAGTCTTTGGACATTGTAAATGCAATGGATTTTGTCTCAACTACCAAATATTTACTTCATACTTTGAGAGCAGAAGGTTATGATATTCTTCTAATAATCGTGCAATCAGTTTGTGAAAATAATGGTATTGAGATACCAGATATGAATGCTTGGTATAGATCTGCCACAGGACGTTCGATCCAGCAAAGAGATTCTATTACATTTGACCATCATTACCGTTTTGATGTATTTAATGCTGCAATTGATTTTCAAGTGGAAGAACTCAATAGCAGATTCAATGATGGGGCTGTAGAACTTGTTAGACTTAGCTCTGCTTTGGATCCTTGAGACAACTTTAAGTTGTTTAATGCTGATGATATTTACAATCTGCAGAGAAATTATATCCTAGTGATTTCAATAAACAAGAACTACATTATCTGAGAAGTCAGTTGGATCATTATAAGTTTGATATAATTCATCATGAAAGGTTTCAGAATATTTGTATTATTTCTGAATTATGTCGACGATTACTAGAAACTGAAAAGGCACGTCATTATCACTTAATTGACAGATTGATTCATCTTGTTTTAACGCTCCCAGTTTCTACTGCGACAACAGAAAGATCATTCTCAGCTATGAAACTTCTTAAAACATCTCTTCGGAATAAGATGGAAGAAGAGTTATTGGCAGATTCTATGATTGTCTACATTGAAAGAGAATTTACTGCAAGGATAGACATTGATTCAATAATTGATGAGTTTTACTCAATGAAAAACCGCAGGGCATATCTTCAGTAGTTTATATCTGGTTTGTATCACTCTGTAATATTAATAGTTAATTTTTAAATATTTGATTTATATCAGGGCTAAATTATTTTCTGGCTACGTCCCTGATGATGGTGATTTCATGACTTTCATTTTCATGTCTAAGAGAATCTCTGTCATACATCACCTTGCTCAAGCCACAACTCAAGCTATTACACACCCCTTGAAATTTAGACAGTACATTTTTGCAATGAACGTGAACGTATGTGTGTGTGTGATATGTTATTTCTAGTAACATGCACTTCAAATAGATTCATTCTCAAGAATTGCCAATCACTCGATCTACAAGTTAGTGGAAGTCTCTCATACTCTTCTCTATTAGTTGTTAACCAGCAAATTATTTGGATTTCAAAAGTTGCAAATTATGTTTCAAATGAATGCTACCAATGATGATAGGGAATGAACAAAAAGTGGGAGTTCATAGCTCATTTTCATTACGTACAATCTGATTGTTCATCCGCCATTCTTTTTCTCCATACATTTCCCTCCTTTTAGCATAGGAATAAGATGGTTAACCATTTTTGGATACCACTCTGTATAGAAACACAATGGGAACTCTTCACTATCTCAGTATCACTAGGCCCGATGTAATGTATTGTGTCAAAAAAGTATGTCAATTTATCCAAATGCCTCTTGACGGTGTTTTCAGAACTGAATCGGTCAGTTCGACCAAGAACCTGTCACGGATCCGGTCCGGACATCGCCCAAAAACTATTTTGTCGGTCAAAACTGGTCGGACTGGTATTGAACCGGTTAAAACCCGAATGGACCGATTCACAATATTTTTAAAATTTTTTGAATTTTATTTTTATTTTGTATATAATTTAGATTTTGAACTTGTTAAAAATATTATTTTAATACTATGGGAGTTTATTTAATTTTTTTAACATTGAAAAATATATATTTTTCATTATTTATATAAATTTAAAATGTTTAGAATTTAAAATATATTATTTATTACAGCTTCACTAGATTTTGTGATGTTGATTGGGATAATGACCCAGACGATCCACAATCCACTTCGGGGTTTTGCTAGTTCCTAGGTGGCTCACCTATTTCTTGGAGTTCCAAAAAGCAACCCTTAATTTATGTCACTGCTGGATCTCCAACTCTCTTTTGTGACCATCTCAGCACGATTAATCTCTGGTGTGCTATCGTTGTGGCACCAAACTTAAATTCCTATTCTCTAAATAAAATTAGTGTAATGGTGAGCAGGGTCGAATCCACAATAAACGGAGGATAATTCCTTTCGAGTAAAATGCAAATAAAAGGGGAGATTTTGGAATATGAATTTAATAAAATACTAAACTAAATTTAACATGCAAGAAGAAATAATTAATCAAGATGAATAACTAATGAAATGTAAATTAATATTACCAAGCTCGATTCAAGGATTTCTACTATTCAATTGTATCATTGTTCATCGACCAACATATTATTTATCCATGCAGTTACAAGTAATTAAACTTAGAATTATAGGAATATCCGCTAAAATTCTTGTGTCTTCCTAATTTAATTGACCAAACCCAGCCAGTCAAAACTTATCAATAATTAACTGGGCACGATAGCGTTCCATATTAATTAAAAATAGCATTTAGATTTGTGAAAACAGTTAATCCTGAAATCTAACAATCGAGATAGATGCAATTGATAAATACAGTTTCGTTGATTTATTTAGATTAAATATACTATGATAGCACAACACACCTAATCTATCTCTATTCATGTACCAATCGTTCATGACAATTACGGATCACTGAATTCATGGATAGCAGTAGAAAATTATATGTCGAATTAAATTGTCAGATTAATCAACATACAACTTTCATATAAATAAATCATAAATCAACAAATACTTGAACAAACACAAATATTAAATTAAAGCACAAAAAGTCTCACAGTGATAAAATTGAAATAGTAGAATTATCCCTTGAATCAGAAATAAAATTTAGCCTAAAGTTGTGGAGAGAGTTGGAGAAAAAATCCTTGAGCCACTTTTTTCTTGTGCTTCACGTTGAAAAGGAGAGCTTCATTTCCTCCTCTTGTCTCTTCTACTTTTTCTCTACTATGCGTGAGAGCTTTTTTTTTGTGGGAGGAATTCTTCTACTTTATTGTGAAATCTTCTGCTGCTGCCTCTCCCTTCCACTAAGATCATATCGGCAAATTTAATTGTGATATAAAATCACCTTTTTTGACTCAGATTTATCACAAGAGCAGAAAACTTTCTTCTACAATAAAATCACACAAAAATGTGTCAATTAAACACGTTGGTAGTTGTAACAATGAAAAATATGACAATAAAAATACAAACTATTATGAGCCTATCACTCCCCTTGGTGAGAACCCCATCTTACATTTTATCCGTCGACCAAGTTGTGGACATCTTTCTGAAGACTCATTCTATGGCTTCATTTCCTTGTCAGCATTTACATGCTTAGGCCTCTCACATGCTTGAGGAATGAGTTGGCTCATGGAATGTGAGGACCGGATTTTATCCACATTATAATTAAATAATTGTAAGAAAATGTTAGCATGAGATTTTATTTTGTGCATTGGAGAATATTTTATGGATATATGGAGATACTATTGGACATGCAATATGGTATGGATGTATTGTGTTTAAGCATGCAATTTTCGAATTTGAAGGAAATTATTGAGTGAATATCATGCAGATTAGAAGGATTGAGGCTTGGTTATTGCTTAAGATTTTCGAAATCCTCCTAGATTAATTGCCTAATTATTGAGGTGGATAGTTAATGATTACTTGGAAGAAAATAATCAAAGATGGCTCAAAATCCTCCCCAAGTTAGCATCATTATTTTCGAACCAATCAAGGAGAAATGAATCAAGGAATTAATCTCACAAACTTGGTAGCTGAATCTCGAAAAAGAGCAAGGAAATTGGAGGTCAAACATTGAGAGATTTGAGGCCTAATTGGGTAAGATTTGAGCACCATATTTAACACCCTTCCCTCCATCTATAAATACCCCCTCACCCTACTCATTCTCCACCCTGATTTCGAAATCCCCTAGCTGCAGAATTCTAAATTTCAGCAGCTCCCCTAAGCCAACACTCTGCCCAAATATCGTCCCAAAGTCGTCCAAGAATTTAGGCCGAAGCGCTGCCCGATTGAAGAACGAGTAGCGATCCAAATTCCGAAGCCAAGTACCTACGTTTTCGCACCAATATTTATTGTAAGTGGGCTTGTGTTAAAGTTAAAAGTTTCGAATTTTATGCATAGGTGATTTTCGGTTTTGATAAAAACACCAGCCGAGTACAATTCGTTTTCTTCTACTTCTTGCATTGTCATACGATTTTAAACGCACTGTGAGGAGTCAACCGTATATGGGTGGGAATCCCAACCATGAAGTACCCTTACGCGGTGGGGGATATAACCGCTATACGGCCTCGCCCCCTTAGAGGAGTAAAAATTAGGGACTGACGTCAGTAAACCATAGAAGGTCGATAAATTGCAGTGCTTGATATGTGTTTATGCATGGGTTACGAAAATTTTATGCAAGTCATGTGGTATTTTCGAAAAAATACATGTTGCTTTATTTTGTGCTCGACTTTCCCCTATTTACTGAGTATTCCCCAAGTACTCACCCTCCTTACAACCCTTCCCAGATAAGCCCGAAGAGGAACTCGAGGATGAGGAGTCCGAACAGTTCTGGGGATGGTGAACGCTCAAGAGATTTAGTTTAAGTTATTACTGATTAGATTTACGCTTCCGCATTAAACTCTGTCGTCTTATTTATTTTGATAATTGTAAAGGCATATGGTTATTTAATTTGAGATTATGATATTAAACTAGTTCGGTATACACTGTGCTACGAAGGGCTTGTCGTTTTAATTGTGTGATTGTAAACGACGCCGGTGTCAATCCCGAGTTTCGGGGCGTGACATTTAAGTGGTATCAGAGCCGTCAGGTTCATAGTCCGGTTGGGAAAAAAAAATCGATTTTCAAAAAAAAAAAAGCGAAAAATTTTCGGTGGAATTTTAACTCGAGGCCGATGCTATCCCCTCTGAAACGGCCCAACGATCAAGACTCCCCACCCTAATCGGGAGCTCCAGCGAAAAATCGCGAAATTCCTTCGTTTAAGCCTCCGAAACCTCGATTTTGCCGTTTTAGGAAAGTTTTGTAACTCTTATAACTTTTCGTAGGAAACTCCGAATTCGATTCCGTCAATTGTTCCGGAATCCTCTCGACATATGCTTCGAACCCATATGTCTAATTCCAAACTTTCCATTTTTGGAAAAAAACATATATTTATTTAAATTTCGAAAATTTCATATATATTGCATATTCTCACTTGTTATATATATACTGTCTATTTCGGATTCTGAGCATTTCCATTTTTTATTTCAGGAAATGGCTCCATCTACCCCCATGCGACCCCGTACTCGTGTCCAAGCTGCCCTTCGTTTAAAGGAGCTTGCTATTCACTACCAGTCACGCCAGATTCGGCGACTTAGAGCCCGATTAAGTGAAAGGAGAGGTGATGTCGAAACCTTAACCGCTGAGAAAGAAGAGCTTCAGGTCCGCCTTAATCAATCTATCTATCAAGGCGAACTAGTTAGGGGAGACAACATGGACTTGAGAGAGGCCATAGAGCACAGTCTGTATCGAGAGGGAAAGCTAAGAGAAGATATAGAGAGATACCGTAAGGAATTGGAAGAGGAGAAACAGCAGAGCGCCAAGGGTAAGAGGAGACTAGAAAATTCTTGTGAGGCCATGAACAGTCTAGCATATGTGAACCAACGCCTAGTCCAGCAAGCTGAAGCTCTAAAGGATAAAGTCAAAAAGAAGGAACAATTTCATCTGCAGTATCAGCAGCATTGGAACGATGAGATGGAAGTGGCTGAGGCGGAGATTCAAGGACTTAAGACTCAAGTGACACAACTTACCAAAGAGAACGCCCAGCTCACCCACATGGTGGAGTTACTACAAGAGGAAGAGCCGGAGGAAGAGCCGGAAGAAGAGGAGCCGATAGAGATCGATGAGCCCATAGCTGCCATAGGAGATGGAGAGATAGACTATTAGAGTCCCTTAGTTACTTTTCCTTATTACTAGGAGTTTGTTCTTCCATTGTTGCTATTTTATTTTCAGTCAGCATAACTTATCTATTCAATCTTGTCGATTTGTACAACAAATTCTTAGAAGCGTTTAACTTGTAGGAAATGGTCGGTAGACCACCGAGACAGAACCGCAACCCCCGTTATGCCAACAACAACAACACTAATGAAGAAGGCAACACACCTCCACCTCAATCCAGCCTTAATCAAGCAGATTTGATGGCTATAGCCACGATCATGGCAACGACACTTCAGGGGTTAGTGAACCCCAATGCTAATCAACAGCCCCCACCTCCACCACAGCATGGGGTCAAGTTTCATTACGAGTCTCTGCGCAAGAACAGGTGCCCAACTTTCAGTTGCGCTGCCGACCCTGAAGTTAGCCAGAGCTGGCTAAAAAGCGTGGAAACTCAGTTGAGACTGTTGGAAGTCCCGGATGCACTAAAATTGGACGTGATAGTGCCTTTCCTGGAAGACAAGGCAGCAAAATGGTGGGAAGCAGTCTCGCCAGCCATGACCGCTGCTGGACCAATCACATGGCGGATCTTCCGGGAAACATTTCTGAAACAGTACTACCCGGCAGAAGTCAGACTGCAGAAGCTAAGTGAATTCGAGAATTTCAGTCAGGCTCCAGACATGTCAGTGGTGGAATATACCTCTCAATTCAATGCCCTCGGGTCTTATGCTCCAGCAATCATGGCAGACAAAGTTCTGAAATTGCACCGCTTTAAGAAGGGGTTGAACAGCAGGATCCAATCAGCTCTAGCGGTATACCAACCTGCCAACTTTTCCGATTTGATGGGTGCGGCTATCCGAGCCGAAGCTGATATTCGTCGGAGAGAAGGGGAAAACAGGAACAAGCGACCCCCTGTCAACCAGCCTTCTCAGGGCAGACCAATGTTCAAGAGGCCCAATCAGTCGGGTGGACCTCCCTCAGGGAAATTCCCCTCCGATAACTACCAAGGACTCAAGCCATGCTCAACATGTGGCTTCAAGCACTCTGGGGAATGCCGAAGGGCAAGCGGTGTGTGTTTTGGATGTGGGAAAGCGGGGCACCGAATTGCAGAGTGTCCTACCGCTGCCAACCGACCAGCAGGGCCACACAGATGAACTGGGCCAAATACTGGAGCAGGTCCCAGTAAACCAAAGGAGGACAAACCCAATGCTAGGATCTTTGCCATGACTCAGGAAGAGGCTGATGACGCAACTGAAGTAGTGTCAGGTACCATTCTAATTCAATCAGTACCTGCCTATGCATTATTTGACTGCGGTGCTACGCATTCCTTTATGTCTAAGAGATTTGCTAAGAAGTTAGGACGTAGGCCTGATAAGCTAACTGAACCTTTCCGAATAGCCACACCTACAAGTAGAGTCATTGAAACTGATGAGATTTACAGAGAGTGTGAAATCAGTATCAATAATCAGACTTTTAGCGCCGACTTGATACAGTTGATCATGGTCGATTTCGACATCATCTTAGGGATGGATTGGTTAGCGAGAAACAGTGCAGTAGTAGATTGTAAGGGAAAGGAAGTCAAACTCCGAACCCCAAATCAGGAAGAAGTCGTGTTTCACGGTAAATCCAGGGGACGTAAATCACTATTGTCCGCATCTCAGGCTTGGAAGGCCATGAAATCCGGAGAAGATATCTACCTAGCAATGGTCAGTGAGGTAACAGAAGAGGTCGCGCTGAAACTGGAAGACATCCCGATAGTGAGAGAGTTCCCCGATGTTTTTCCAGAAGAACTCTCAGGGACGGTCCCGGACCGCGAAGTGGAGTTCGAGATCAACCTGGTTCCCGGTGCGGCACCAATCTCTAAAGCACCTTACAGAATGGCACCAGCTGAGCTTAAGGAGCTAAAGGAACAGCTCCAAGAATTGCTAGACAAGAGGCAAATTCGACCGAGTGTATCCCCATGGGGAGCTCCGGTACTCTTCGTCAAGAAGAAAGACGGGAGTATGAGATTGTGCATCGACTACAGAGAATTGAACAAGATCACGATCAAGAACAGGTACCCTCTACCCCGGATAGACGATCTGTTTGATCAGCTTAAGGGAGCGGCCGTCTTTTCTAAACTGGATCTGAGGACAGGTTATCACCAATTAAAGGTCAGGGCTGAAGACATTCCCAAGACAGCCTTTCGAACCAGATACGGGCATTATGAATTCACAGTGATACCTTTTGGTCTGACCAACGCTCCAGCAGCATTCATGGACCTTATGAACAGAGTGTTCAAGCCATTCCTGGATCAGTTCATAGTGGTATTCATCGATGATATTCTCGTCTATTCTCCTGACGAGGCGAGCCACGAAGAGCACCTTCACCTTGCTCTGCAAATCTTAAGAGAGAATAAGCTCTATGCTAAGTTTAGCAAGTGTGAATTCTGGCTGAGAAGTGTGTCATTTCTAGGACACGTGATCTCGAGAACAGGAGTGTCAGTGGATCCAAGGAAAGTAGAGGCGATTACAGAGTGGCCGAGACCGAAGAACGCCACCGATATCAGAAGCTTTCTTGGATTGGCAGGATATTACCGAAAATTCGTCGAAGGGTTATCCTCGATAGCCGTGCCACTGACGAAGCTCACACAGAAAAATTCAAAGTTTACCTGGAGTGAGGATTGCGAGAAAAGTTTCCAGACGCTGAAGGAGAAACTCGCATCCACACCAGTGCTGATCTTGCCAGCAGAGAATAAAGATTTCACTATTTACAGTGACGCCTCTAAGGACGGTCTAGGATGCGTACTCATGCAAGAAGGAAGAGTGATCGCATATGCATCAAGACAGTTGAAACCGCACGAGCAGAATTATCCTACTCATGACCTGGAACTAGCAGCGGTTGTCTTCGCCTTAAAGATTTGGAGGCACTACCTCTATGGTGCTAAATGTGAAATCTTCACAGACCATCAGAGCCTCAAGTACTTGTTCACCCAGAAGGAACTTAACATGAGGCAGAGGCGATGGATCGAACTTCTGAAGGACTATGACTTGACCATAAGCTACCATCCGGGTAAAGCAAACAGAGTGGCTGATGCGCTAAGTCGGAAAGGCCCAGGCAAGGTAACTCTAGCTTCCCTCTCGGCACAGCCATGTCTGCAGGAGACCGTCAAGTTAAACCAAGATCGAGATCCGATACTGATAAAACTTAAGGATCAAGTCAGAGAAGGGAAATCTCAGGATCATCAGATTGATGACAAGGGAATTTTGTGGATGAAAGGGAGACTGTGTGTGCCCGACAGTGATAACCTCCGCCAAGAGATAATGGCAGAGGCGCACAAGTCAAAATTCTCAGTCCATCCAGGCAGCACGAAAATGTACAGGGACCTCAAGAATAGTTTCTGGTGGAATGGCCTGAAGAGAGATGTGGCTGTATTCGTATCCAGATGTCAGGTGTGTCAACAAGTCAAAGCCGAGCACCAGCGACCTGGAGGATTACTGCAACCTCTGGAAATTCCCGAGTGGAAATGGGAACATATTTCAATGGACTTTGTGTTAGGATTGCCAAAGTCTTGGCAAAGCCACGACGGTATATGGGTGATCTTGGACAGACTCACAAAGACTGCACACTTCCTACCTGTCCGCATGAATTACAATCTCGATAAGTTGGCTTCACTATACATGGACAACATTGTCAGACTTCATGGAGTGCCAGTGAGCATCTTATCTGATAGAGATCCGAGGTTCGTCTCGCGCTTTTGGAGGAGCTTTCAGGAGGCCATGGGGATGAAAGTGACCCTAAGTACGGCCTATCATCCTCAAACCGATGGGCAAACCGAGAGGACCATACAGACCCTAGAAGATATGCTGCGAGCGTGCGCTCTTGAATTCAGTAGCAACTGGAGCACTCATCTGCCCTTAATTGAGTTTTCTTATAACAACAGCTATCACAGCAGCATCGGAATGGCTCCGTATGAAGCCCTTTATGGAAGGAAATGTCGGTCACCACTTTACTGGGATGAAGTGGGAGAAAAGGCCATAGTGGGACCCGAGCTAGTACAGATGACAGTGGACAAGGTTAAAATTGTCCGAGAAAAGCTCAAGGCAGCTCAAGACCGACAGAAAAGCTGGGCAGATCTTAAGAGAAGGCCGGTAGAGTTCAACGTGGGCGAGAAAGCTTATGTGAAAGTCTCGCCTATGAGAGGAGTTGTCCGATTCAGTAAGGCCGGGAAATTGAACCCTCGATATGTTGGACCATTCGAAATCTTGGAGAGAGTGGGCACGTTAGCATGCAGGCTGGCGCTCCCACCAAGCATGTCCAGAATCCACAACGTATTCCACGTGTCCCAGCTGAGAAGGTACATTCCAGACCCGAGTCACGTGTTAGAGGTAGAACCCCTCATAATGGAAGGAAACTTGGGAGATGAACTGAAGTACGAAGAAGTTCCTATCAGAATCGTGGACACCAAAGAACAAGTCCTTAGACGGCGTATCATTCCCTACGTCAAAGTGCAGTGGTCCAACCATACAGAGAGAGAAGCAACTTGGGAAGTTGAAGAGAAGATGCGAAAGGAATATCCTTATCTGTTTGGAGACCAAGCCAACTCAAGTTTCGAGGACGAAACTTCTCATAAGGAGGGAGGGATGTGAGGACCGGATTTTATCCACATTATAATTAAATAATTGTAAGAAAATGTTAGCATGAGATTTTATTTTGTGCATTGGAGAATATTTTATGGGATATATGGAGATACTATTGGACATGCAATATGGTATGGATGTATTGTGTTCAAGCATGCAATTTTCGAATTTGAAGGAAATTATTGAGTGAATATCATGCAGATTAGAAGGATTGAGGCTTGGTTATTGCTTAAGATTTTCGAAATCCTCCTAGATTAATTGCCTAATTATTGAGGTGGATAGATACATGATTACTTGGAAGAAAATAATCAAAGATGGCTCAAAATCCTCCCCAAGTTAGCATCATTATTTTCGAACCAATCAAGGAGAAATGAATCAAGGAATTAATCTCACAAACTTGGTAGTTGAATCTCGAAAAAGAGCAAGGAAATTGGAGGTCAAACATTGAGAGATTTGAGGCCTAATTGGGTAAGATTTTAGCACCATATTTAACACCCTTCCCTCCACCTATAAATACCCCCTCACCCTACTCATTCTCCACCCTAATTTCGAAATCCCCTAGCTGCAGAATTCTAAATTTCAGCAGCTCCCCTAAGCCAACACTCTGCCCAAATATCGTCCCAAAGTCGTCCAAGAATTTAGGCCGAAGCGCTGCCCGATTGAAGAACGAGTAGCGATCCAAATTCCGAAGCCAAGTACCTACGTTTTCGCACCAATATTTATTGTAAGTGGGCTTGTGTTAAAGTTAAAAGTTTCGAATTTTATGCATAGGTGATTTTCGGTTTTGATAAAAACACCAGCCGAGTACAATTCGTTTTCTTCTACTTCTTGTATTGTCATACGATTTTAAACGCACTGTGAGGAGTCAACCGTATATGGGTGGGAATCCCAACCATGACGTACCCTTACGCGGTGGGGGATATAACCGCTATACGGCCTCGCTCCCTTAGAGGAGTAAAAATTAGGGACTGACGTCAGTAAACCATAGAAGGTCGATCAATTGCAGTGCTTGATATGTGTTTATGCATGGGTTATGAAAATTTTATGCAAGTCATGTGGTATTTTCGAAAAAATACATGTTGCTTTATTTTGTGCTCGATTTTCCCCCTATTTACTGAGTATTCCCCAAGTACTCACCCCCCCTTACAACCCTTCCCAGATAAGCCCGAAGAGGAACTCGAGGATGAGGAGTCCGAACAGTTCTGGGGATGGTGAACGCTCAAGAGATTTAGTTTAAGTCATTACTGATTAGATTTACGCTTCCGCATTAAACTCTGTCGTCTTATTTATTTTGATAATTGTAAAGACATATGGTTATTTAATTTGAGATTATGATATTAAACTGGTTCGGTATACACTGTGCTACGAAGGGCTTGTCGTTTTAATTGTCTGATTGTAAACGACGCCGGTGTCAATCCCGAGTTTCGGGGCGTGACATGGAAGCTTATAGATTTTCATTTAGTTGTAATAATATAACAAGATTAGATTCTTTATGTTATCCTTTGTTTTTTTATTTATCGAGTGTTTGTATCTAAACGGGGCCACAATAATTACATTGAATACATATAAAGTTTATCCAAATACTTGATTTCTTCATATCTCTAACTTGAACATTGGACTGAATCAGAGTTAAACTTAGTGGCTTGTTTTGATGGTGATGAGGACTTATTGAAAGGGGGAAAATTAAGGAGATATCTACTTTTGTGAAAAATTACATATAATGGTCCATATGATTTTTAAAGGCGTATGTTACAGTTAGACATAGATGAACAAGAGTAGTTCTCTTTGTTGGGAATAGTGCCCTAAAAGCATTGTAATTAGACTATGTTTTTATATTATTAATAAAAATGACATTTATCATTGAACATATTTACATGAAATTTATGGTCTTAAATATCATAGAAAAATCCCTAGTTTATTAGATGTAACCATGATTTTAGTATATATAAAAGTTATACATACATGAAGATTAAAATTATGGATAATAAACTTAAATTAAGTCAGTGATGAAATAAATTAAATTATGGGATCTTTAATTAAAGAATCACCAATGCAGCCCATGAACATTACGAATGTGATCGTCTTATCCGGACTGTCGATATAGAGACATCTAGATGAGGGCATTTATATATAATGAGATTATGTAGGACTTGGACCGATTTAATTAGACATTTCATAATAAATTCCGTTGTTACTATGAAATTTAAATTAAATCATAAAGATGATCATATATGAATTAAATCTGAATCTTGATGTGATTATAGACTCATGTTCATTTCAATGTGATTCTTGATTTACTTGTTTAAAGTTTGCAATTATGCATTCTCAATACTTGCATTTTAGATTTACATTTGAAATTAATGGCTAAAAATATGAATTCACTTACATAGAATCCATTCTTTTTTGCGAGATACAGAAAGATAATTCTCTCATTTGTTAATTCTAGAACTGATTGTGGGCCCAATTAATTTATAATTGAATTATAAATTGAACCACTCACTAGTGAATTAATGGTAAATGAGGATATGAAGTAATTATAAAGGTAAACGGAAAATTTTTAGCTTCAATTATGAATTATCTATGGAGGATTAATTCATATGTAATGATTATATCGATGGACTACTCGTTTTGTAGAGTAAATATTTTATAATGAAGAAGAGTGCAATTTCATATTTTTACAGAGTAATTATTGAATTAATAAGTTGGGTAAATTATTTAAATAGTTTAATTATTTATCTAATTTATTGGAGATTCTAATTATGAGTCCATGGTCCCCAGTACGCTTTTCAAATTAATGACGGATAAGAAATGCAATTTAGAAATCACATGAGCTAATGAAAATTTGTTTCCATATCATCAAAGGCTTAGATATAAATATAATTAATTATGAGTTATTAATTATATTTAAATTATAATTATGAGATAATTATAAATTTAGTTATCGCGATAATATCATAAATGGACATACACGTTATTCAAATACGAGAGGCAATTGATTTTTTTTTTTTTTAAAAATAGTCAAAATTGATCAACTTGTATAGTATTATTATTTAAAAATTAAATTTAAACGTGGGAAAATTGTTTTTATTGTTTTAAAAATCAAAGCAATCAATTGGTCTTATAAATGATTGAAACTTACGTAGAAAAATGGTTTCCTATAACAATCAATATGCTACTGTTGAATCTCAATTATTTATATAGAACAATACATGCAATTCAAGGGATAAGAAAAATTTAAGAAAAGCCATCTTGAGAAAATATTTTCATTTGATGAAAATATATTCGAGCATAATATATTCAGAATAAAAATATGATTTCTAAGTTTGTATATTTCTGAGTGCCCACGCACTACAGTATCGATAGAAAAGATTGTACTGGAAGGCTGTGGTTTCTAAAGATCTCGGATTCACAAAAAGAAAGAAAACTACAAGAGGTTAGTTTTTCTAGAAAATAATTTTATTTAAATTCATCATTAATTTATATTCATATGTTCGATTATAATTTATGAAATTATGTAATCGCTTCCTCTGTATTTTGATTTGATCAAAAATAATTTTTATAGCCGGAATCGTTCCGAAGACTATAAATTTCCAACACTCTTGTGAGATAGTTTCACAGATTTTTATTCGTGAGATAGTTTGACCCGATCTATAATTATCATGAAAAATAATTTTTAGGATAAAAAAAATGATATCTTTCATGAACTAGGTCGGAATAGAGATGCATCTTACAAAATTGACTCATGAGACAAAAAAATTAATTGTAGGACCGAGTGCTTACCGCTTTACCAAAAGCTATAGCTAGTGGTAATGGTGCAACTCAAATCTTTTAAACAGCACAGCAGCACAAACACCATGGTTCGATCGCTCTACCAAGCAAGGACAATTATTGTACCCAACAATCTCCCTCTCAATAATTGCACTCCTTGCAATCAATGGGAATCGAACCCATGACCTTGGCTCTGATACCAATTGTAGGACCGAGTGCTTACCGCTTTACAAAAAGCTATAGCTAGTGGTAATGGTGCAACTCAAATCTTTTAAACAGCACAGCAGCACAAGCACCATGGTTCGATCGCTCTACCAAGCAAGGACAATTATTGTACCCAACATTAATTATAGAAGTTAAGAAAATATGAGTATTACTTGAGAACCACGTTATTAGAATGACTGTACTTTTACTTAAAACATAATATAAATTATTTTTATAAACAATACTTTTAGGTAATGAATTTTAAATTAAAATTTTGCTTGGAGCTCAAATGCTACATATTTTACATGTCCAAAATAAATAAAACAAGTCTCTTAGTTAATTAATACTGTTAGAAATATAAAATAATTTGAACGGTTGAACTTAAAACTTTTAAAATACGAACGTTATTTCTGTATAATATAAAATATTATTATTTTTTAAATAATTTTTCTATCTGATTTTGTTTTATTGTTTTTATTTGTTATATATATGTTCTCGTAAAAATAAAAATAATATAAAAACTTGTTTTTGGAAGAAATTTTTTTTTTAATAGAAGATCAAAACTGGTTTTCTATACCATATACCACGTGACATCTCGGACGATCCGACTACGTGATAACAATTAAATTTTATAAAAATACCATATCACACTAAAAACAAAATATCTTTCATTTGATTAAAATAAAATACAAAAACGTTAACTTGTGTGAGGGAAAAAAAACTTGATCGATCAGAACATATAAGATTTTACAGAGCAATGCCACAAGCGAATGAGTCTCATGTGAGAACGTCTCACGGATCTTAATCAATAAGACGGGTCAACCCTACCGATATTCACAATAAAAAGTAATACTTTTAGCATAAAAAATAATATTTTTTCATGTATAATCTAAATAATAAACCCGTCTCACAAATACGACCCGGAGACTGTCTCGCACAAATTTTTACCATTTGGATATTAGAAAATCAAAATACGCTCTGCCAAATGATATAAGAAAATCAACACCTGGAGCCACAACATAATTATAATCAATATCATGTGCCAAGTAACGTGATCACACACACTGAAACTGTAACAACCAATCTGGAAGTCAAGAGTTGCAATATAATATTACAGTCAAACAAGGAATCACATGATGCCACTTGCTCCGGGTTGGTTGAGGAAAGGATAAACAAGAATCAAAGATCAAAGATTATATAAATCTCATTACTACACCTTAATCACATTCAAATCTAACAAGGAAAAGTCTGAAGTTCATCTCTTTATACCAAATTATGAAGCCTTGCCAAAGAATGTTGGTGATTTGGGCTCTGGCATTGGTGCTGGTTCAGCAATCCTGCGAACACCAGGCACAAGCAACTAGGATCCTCTTGGAAAAATCACAAGTACCCTCTTCGGAAAGTGCGGATCGATCTTCACAGGATCTTGAAGATTTGCATGTGAACGAAAAGAATCCATATAAGGTGCTAAATTCAAGCTACCGAATCATACCTCCAAGCGGATCGAATCCAACACAGAACAAGTAATTTTGAATTCCCAAAAGTTTCAGACATTTTTCATACAAAGAAGTTTTGCTCAATATCACGGTTTCTTGTACCAGGTGCAATCCTCCATGAGATTACTAAAGGAAAGATCAAGTAGCAATGGAGACTACCCGCTGGACTAGTCTTTCATGCGATACTGATATAGTGTTCGCCACTTCATCCTTTTGGATCATAGTTTACACCTTTTGGTAGGATAGGATCACTTTGTGCAACTTATGATGTATCCAATTTTGCTGTGATCACATTTGTAGTTCCTAGCTTAGACACGTGAATACAACAGATTTGATCATATCCGGAAACTGTGTCACCTCTCTGATTCTTGTTGGCCCAGTTTATAGTTAAAGAATTGCAAAAATAACAGCAGACAAAAGGGAAATGAACAAAAAAGCTTATTGCTCAACAATTTCAAAATCCATCCCATGAGTGATTTCTTCTCATTCTTACCAGTAGATGATTTCTCCGTGCCAAGAAATTCTCCAACACTGCATTTTCAATAAAGCTACTAACCATTTCTACTT
This sequence comes from Primulina eburnea, assembly GCF_022965805.1. Lineage (NCBI taxonomy): Eukaryota > Viridiplantae > Streptophyta > Magnoliopsida > Lamiales > Gesneriaceae > Primulina > Primulina eburnea. Next base: position 26,236,763 of record NC_133113.1, read on the forward strand.
TTAATCTTTTTGGATTTTCTTCTGAAAGAATCATCATCGATTCCGTCTTTGGGAAACCCATTGCTTTCTGCCACCCGCTTGTTGAATGACCTTTTATGTTTAGTGGAACCCTGGTGAGCCAAAAATGGGGGACCTGAAGAGGAAAAAAAAAACTATCGATCTCGTTTCTCATGCCCTTTAATGTCTCGGGTTGTGACTTGTGACTTGTATCAGCCAGAAAGTCAGAGCTTCGGGATGACTGTCTCCCCTTTGGTCCAAATGCTGCCTGGAAATCCTTGTAAGTAGATACTTTAGAAGCTTGACTCGATCTCCATTGTTCCGGGCACCTCGCGAATCTAATAGTGATCAATAAAGGGTATTATATATCAGTTAACAGATTAAAGTACATATACAAAACTCGCTATGGAATTCCTTACCATGTCATGAGATTTGGATTTCAAAATCCTATTTTTACTATTTTGACAAGGTGATTAAAAAAAAAATTCAGATTTGTTCAGAAAAACAAGAAAAATTCCAGGAGTGCAATTCATCAATTACCAAAAACACAAAAAATCATATAATCGGTGAGTTATGATGTTACTTGGGACAATTCGAAAAAAGAAATAAAATTATTCAGTACAGTAGAGAAACCTATGATCATCGCACACAATTTCTCCCCATGTTGGCAACTTGAAATCATTTCCCACCATCTCAGGCACCTTACTCACACAAAATCTCCTAAATATCTGAAAATTAAGAAGTAAGGGCCCTGTCTAGTCTTGGATAGCTCTGTTTCGACCAGTAGAAGTTCTAATACAATTGTTTCTCTCAGAAATATATTGCTAGCAGTGAAGCATTTATCAATTATATATGAACCAGAGGATGAACAGAAAGCTCTCCAAAATGTCCTCGAAGCCTTCGAGTTTTGGTGCAGTCCATTAAAAGAACATTAGTAGATATTTTTGAATTTTAAGTCTGTGAAAAGATTAACATGTAAAGAAACTTATATAGCAATGTCTAACGTTGTGATCTGTAAATTAATAGCAAGTGTGCTGTCAAATTCATATAACGAACATCAAAGGTTGCACGGCTATCCTCTAACCATGAACCATATTCCTAATTAAATCCAAAAAGTAGACTGGGCTGGAGCCCACCCCAGCCTTTGGGGTGGCTCCGTCCCTGGATGTGATGCCAACAATAAAAACATTTATGTATTCCTACATGCAGAAAACAATGTGTCTGAAAATACACACATGCAAAAAATAATGAACCAGATTTGTCAAAAATAAAGTATCTTACTAACAAATAAAAAAATAATGCAAAATCGAAAAACAATATAAAAAAATATCGGGCACATTTATGCTGCTATCCAAAAAACTCTTCTCATAAATATTGCATCAATGTGTGGATTTTTCTCTTGAAAAGTCAAGTCCCATTGAATAAGAAGTTGAGGGACATTTTGTAAAGTTATGGATATCAAGGCTACACTATTATTGGGTAAACAGGAAAAGCAAAGGTCACATACACTTGGGAATTTGAAAATTGACAGCAAAATCAAAGAATCTAGAACTTGCATTTTGACGCCATTTGGCCAATTCCAGTTGGCTTTATCATTATAAGGATATCCACAATAAGAAAAATATTTCCTTCGAATATTTGTGGACCCCATAATCCACACCATCAATCAAATATTTCTCTACTCAAATATCTCATATTTCACAATCAAATATCCCACCAACCAAATATTTATGAGTCCCACTATCACTTTAATTAATATTTTATTTTCATTTAAATAAAATCATTTAACAACTTTAATTACTTTCATCTATTATTTAGTATTATATTTTTATTGAATAAATAAATATTAATAAAATTTAAAATTTATAACGTACTATACAAAACTAATTTACCACAAAACAATATTTATAATATTAATAATAAAAAATCACAAACCATAAAAAACCATTTATAATAATAATATTGAAAATTAGTAATTCACGAAGATAATAAAAAGAAGACATGAAAACAAAAATTACAAACCACACATATAGTCAAATACACCAGTCGTTCACTAATCATGACGACATGTCTCCCAAATGTGTTCAACCAAATCGTGACGAAGTTGATGATACATATGACTATCACGTAACTCTGTATTTCTTCGAAGGTATTCGCCAAATTCTGTGGTTGAACCCTGATTGGCTATGAAATTATCTTGTTCTTCAAAATCCCACATTGATATTGCATGACCCTCGTCCTCAACAATCATTTTGTGTAAGATAATGCATGTATAGATGATTTCTTTGCATTTATCCATAAACCAATGTCTCCCTGGGCCTCTTATAATTGCCCAACGAGCTTGGAGAACCCCAAATGCCCGTTCAACATCTTTTCTTGCTGCCTCTTGTCTTTCTTTGAATTTCATTCTTTTGAGATCCTGTGGGCATGAGAAACTCTTCACGAAAGTGGCCCATTCCGGGTATATACCATCTGTTAAGTAGTATCCTTTAGTATATTGTGTACCATTCACAAGAAAATCAAATCTGGTGCATTTCCTTTCAAGACGTCATTAAAATGAGGTGACTCGTTAAGGACATTGATGTCATCACGAGACCCAGCCGCTTCAAAAAAGTGTGCCATATCCACAAGTCGGCTAATGCAACTGCCTCAAGCACAATTTTTGGGTAGCCATGATCGCCTCGAGTCTACTGGGCTCTCCACGCGACCGGACAATTTTTCCAAGCCCAATGCATGCAATCAAGGCTTCCTAACATGCCAGGAAAACCATGTCTTTGCTCATGCATTTCAAGCAAACGAGCGATGTCAGTTGCATTGGGTTTTCTTAAGTACACACGCCCATATATTTGCATAACACATTGACAAAATTTGGATAAGCACTCAAGTGCAGTTGTTTCACCCATTCTCAGATACTCGTCCAATTGGTGGGCTGGGCCTCCATAAGCTAGTTGGCGGATATCTGTTGTGCATTTCTTAAGTGGAGATAAGCCTTTTCTTCTCGCAGCATCTTCTCTCCATTTAAAATATCCATCTTGATGATTTTGCAAATCACTGACTATGCGCAAAAACAGCTCCTTTCTCATTCGGAATCTACGTCGAACATGTCATCGGTATAAACCGGATCAGTAGAGAAATAATCATTAACAAGTTGAATGTGACCAGCTACACGCTCTCTGTTCATTGATCGTCTTCTTTGTGCATTTCCATAAGAAGCTTGAATTAATTCAGCCGCTCTATGTTGATTATGCACCATCGTCGTGAATAATTCTTCACCAGGATCAGATGTTGTATCTTCTGGAATGTATTCTCTGTTATTTTGAGTAGGATCTTGAGACATTTTTGGAACAAACGAATAGTTGAGTGTAAGAGAGAATGAAGACTGGATGTATTGTGAAGAATAATTAATGATTCATTTTCTACTTATATACATTTTCGTAACGGCTATTTTGTAACGGCTAGTTCATACTTTTATCCACACACATATTATATATATATATGTAATGTACGTATATGTCTAATATATATTATAGATTATTGTCACAAATTAATACATAATTTAAAAATATAAATTTCAAACCACATTACATGTTCAATCTTTTTAAAAACATAAATTGTAAACCACACACAAAATAAAATCACACTAAAATACATAATTTTAAAACCTAAATTGCAAACCCCACACATAATAAAAACATGACATCAAATACAAATTACAAACCACATTACATGTTCAATCTTCTTTTGAGCTGCTCACATATCGCTAGATGGTTATGAAGTTGTTCATTGTCATACCTCGTATGTCCATTACGAGTATTTTATGAGCTTGAATGAGTTGATCCACTTTCTTGTTGTTATTATATTCTTCCATCTTTGTTACTGATTGTTGCATAGCCTCGGTAATTTGATCAACATGGGTCAGTCTTTCTTTGCCTTTCTTTTTTGCGGCCTTATGTCCCATAGGACGAGATCAGCCTTCATTGTACTCTGTAACTTGGTGTAGCATTAGACGAGTCAGTATGTGCACCTGACGATTCAGATGTCCTTGCCTTCTTTGCAGACCGGTGTCCTGAAGATTGAGGAGCATACATAGGACTATCTTTAACAATCCTCCACACGTGTTCATATTGAAAAGTAGATTTGAAGGTACTCTTGCATTCTTCATGAGCTCGCATCATCAAATCCTCATCACTCCATCCACTTGGTCGATCCGTGTACCATTTGTTGTAAATTCCATTCTATCTATTCACGATCCTTTTCACCACAGCCCAATGTACTTTGGCTTTCTCTGCATTCTTTTTTAGCTTTCTTCTCTCGATTGGTATGGTAGTATTCTACAACCCATTTCCAAAAAGACTCACTCTTCTGGGCATTACCAATGATTGGGTCTTCGCTCATCATTGTGTATGCTGCTGCAAGGAGCTTATCATCTGCTACTGTCCACGCTGTCCGCTTGCCATGATCTCCATCTGAATCTTGGCCCGTTTCGCTTGCCTGATTGAGAGTAATATTTTCAAGTCCTATTTGAGACGAAAAAGGAGGAAATTGTGAATTTCGAAATTCGTAAGATGCTTCTACCCCTTTATCACTATCACTTGCATCAACACTAGCCCTTCTCGATTCAGTTGATTGAAGCCCCGGTGATTGAACATGATTAATTCCATGGGATGGAGCTTGCACAAAATATTGGCTACTCTGCCAATATTTTGGGGGGCATGTATTCCACGGAGGTAGAGGGGCGTTAAAAAAATATGGTGATGGATATGGGAAATGTTGCAAATTCTGTGGTTGCTAGCTGTGTAAAAAATGGAAATGGATGATGTTAGACACTCGGACAAACTCAAGAATTTTCTCCACTTGAATTTTCTTCGATATTTGGAGAGTTCAAAAGATCACTAAAAAAATTATTGTAAATATTATCCATTTCAAAAAAAATTGTGAGATAAATATGTATGTAGGATGTTGAAAATATGAATTTTAACTTCTTAAAACAATATGTATTTATAGACTAAAATTTGAACGTTACCCAACGTTCAAAACCTAACGTTCTTAATTGATCAGAGAAATAAAGTTGTGCAGAAAAAACAATTGACCAAATAATCGACCAAACGTTCTTAATTGACCAAATAATCGACCAATGTTTTAAATGGCCGACCAATTGTTGGTCGACCAATGTTTTTGGTCGACCAATATTTTCATGGACCCAAGCTTGGTCGATCTCGGATTCCATTTAATTGTCCACTACAGGTTTTAACGCACGAGTGCAATGCACACACGTGTCTTAAGTCAGCGTGAAACTCACGCTGGCTTGAAGAAATAAAAAAAATTGCAATACCTAGTTACAAATTTGTAACCGGGTATTGCTCTGACACACAAATCAATGGTGTGCAGTGGTGAATATTTAGATGGTGAGAATATTTAAATGACGTGGCATGTATTATATCCACCATTGTGGATGCTCTAACAGAAGTAACTGTCAAGATACAATATCCGTGGAATGATGGATGCTGAAGGCTCGTCCGCATTATGCACTGTATCAGAAAGTGCCTGACAACACTGCCATGATGATGTTGAAAAAAGAGCCAAAAATTAAATGATAATGACCAAATAAACTACTTTAAAAAAAAGGATGCGATGAAGGGTTGGATCAAAAGTTGACCGGAATAAAAAGTCCATATAACTAATTATTTTGTCAAATAAGGCATAGTTTGGTACACATGATAGGATAAACATATGATAAATAATATAAGATAAGTTAAGGATAAATAAGATGTAGGATATTATATTTAATGTTTGGTATGATTTTAATAAGAGTAATTAAATTTACATATTAGATTGTAATGACAAAATTAACATTATCATAATAAATTTTATATTTCAAAGTTGTTGCTTAAGTTCATATTTTTTATTTATTCATGCGCCGATAGTGCTTGCATGCTTTATTTATTTTTACCTAATTTTATATATTATATAATATGATAATTGAGCCCTTGATTTTGTGAGTCAAGTCAAATATCAATTTTTTAAGGTTTATCGAGTTATACTAATAATTTTATTGAGATTTATAAAAATTATTAATATAATTATCTCGAAATCATTTATATAATATATATATAATATATAAAATAAATAAAAATATTTATTAGATTTTAATTTCTACCTACTAGCATAGATTTATAAAAATCATTTGTAAAGTGAGGGTAATCAAGTCATTTGTAGTACATTTTATCATTAAATTAAAATTATCACACCTAATAGAAGGGACATTTTATCCCTCTAAAAAATTATTTATCAAGGGCCCATGATATTATCATGGTTTTTTTAAAAGGTACCAAACATGGGATAAGGAGGATTATTTATCAATCCCTCCTTATCCCATGTACCAAACTATGCCTAAGAGTTCTCATAGATGATATTAATGTTTACAGGATATAGAAATGCGAGCTCGAGTAAACGTAGAAAATGAAAATGAGGGAATTAGAAGCCTCGTGCTCATGGATCTGAAGTCTTTGACTAGCAGCAAGAAGAGCCGCAATAACTCCAGACTTTCCAATTCGAAAAGAATCTTAAACTTAGTACCTAGTTCCTCCCAAATCAGCTTTACCTGGATAGTACAATGATCAAGGGATTGTTAATTGCCGAACAAATATGCCAAAAATAATAATGAGGAAGTGGGAACCATGAAAGATTAGCAAATATTATCATCTTACATCATGTGGTGAAAATGTACCAAGATATTTATTTTAAAATTAAAAACACAGAAAGGTTAACATAAAAACAAAATAGACAGCAAGGTCCATTGCATCAACATCGACAAATCACCTCACAACCAAATAATAAATTTTGAAAACACAAGATAGCTTTCTTAGACCAAAACAAGTAGCATTTACTGTTCAGAACACACAATCATATTGAGTTTTCCAAAGTCACAGCCCACAGCATTGGTCAAACGCGTAAATTTGTCCCATTTGTCGGAGAAGGGGCGACAATTTAAAATCATTTGCAGGTTCGTAAAATCTTTCTGGAAACTTTATTCCCACAGGTGATAAAAAGATCAACTGAAAAATGCAAGCTCATAATAACAAAGAATTAGATTAAAATCAAAATAGCAGCTAACTTTTCAATCATGGTAATCTGTGATAGAAGCCAAGCTAACCAAGAATTTAAGATTCAATAGCAGCTCAAATAAAGGTCAAAGTGATTTTTACTTAAATCAAAATATGGATTAATGTCGCATCCAAAATTAACCAACTACGAAAGCCCAAAAAAGTAAATAAATAAATAAATAAATCTTTAAGAAGTTGGACATATATGCTCTGGACTTCTGGCATGGGACACCAATGCTTGCACAACAAGGTTAGCATAGGGATGCGATGACATTTTAAACAAAGAAGCCTTGAAAACTTTTGTGAATGCCATCAGGAGACACTGCCAAAATAACCTGCAAAAAGGAACGTGGCGTCTCAAAATTTGAAGAAAATACTTCAGAGAAAAAAAGTAATGTTCCCAGTTCCCCCAATACTTTGTATGTTTCTTTTATGCATTTTAAGCTCTATTCTGTTTTACATGTGTTTCATTCTCGGTTCCAAGTTCCAACTATACGTAATCATTGATTTAGATCTACTATATCGATGTTTTTTTTAAAGAAACAAGATAATTATATATATATATATATATATATCTATAATCGATAACATAGCAAACTCTTTATGATTCTTAATCCACAAAGAAACCCACAACTTGATCTTTTCCCAACACATTACACTCGATATAGCACACAACAACTTGGGCAGAGAGAAAAAATGTCCCAACGCTTTTGCAATGTCTCTCCGGTTGGAAGCTTCCCTTGCACTACAACCCATGAGAAAAATTGTACCTTCGATGAGATAGGCATTTTCCAAATGACGCGTAAGAATGGAAACGAGGTAAGTCCCTATTAGGAAAAAAAGTCTCACGGAAAATTTTAACTGTGAAGATACCCGAAGAACCATCAATCCATTTCCTAAATCCGACACCCCTACGACCAATCTGACCTTTTCTAAGGACTCTACCAAAAGAATAAACCCTTCAACTTCCATGTCCGTCAATTCCTGCCTAAAACGTAAATTCCAAGAAACAACCAAATAAAAGAAGGATTTTCCAACTGAACAAAATCAGAAATGAGTTTATTGTGAACTGAGGATAACTGGCCCGTTTATACATCAAGAATATTGTGAGACTGCAGTGGTGTACTAGTCTTGATTGTATCAGATCGTGATCCCAGGTTTGCTTCCAAATTCTGGGATAGTTTCAAATAAGCTATGAGTACGCGTTTGGCTATAAGTATTGCTTATCATCCTCAAACTGATGGCCAGACAGAGCGTACAATTCAAACGTTAGAAGATATGTTACATGCCATAGTGATAGATTTCAAATGGGATGGCAAGATGCCTTACTATTGGTAGAATTTTCTTATAATAATAGCTTCCAAACGAGTATTGGTATGGAACCGTTTGAAGCCTTATACGGGAGACGATGTAGATCACCGTTGTTCTGGGATGAAATTGCTGAAAGACAAATGACTGGACCTGAAATGATATAGGAAATGAATGATAAGGTTCAGTTGATTCGACAACGAATGAAAGCTGCTCAGGATCGTCAAACGAGTTATGCTAATAAACGAAGACGACCCTTGAAATTCCAGAAAGGTGACAAAGTGTTTTTGAAGATATCTCTCTTCAGAGGCACTGTTTGATTAGGCATGCGAGGGAAATTATCTCCTTGATATGTTGGTCCACATGAGAGTCTTGATCAAGTTGGGGATCTTGCTTATCGGTTGGCATTGCCACCAGCATTATCTGTCATTCACGGTTTGTTCATGTTTCTATGTTGATAAAGTATGAAACAGATTCATCACATGTGCTTCAACCTGATGAGGTTGAGCTTGATCTTCACTTTCCTATATCGAACAACATGTTTGTATTATGTCTCGGAAAGAGAAGATATTGTGTAACAAATCGATTCCTTTGGTTCGATTACAATGGACACGACATGGTGTGGAAGAGTCAATTTGGGAATTATAAAGCAAGATGCGAGAATCGTATCCACACTTATTTGATTATATTCCACATGTTCCATTGTATTCAATGTATAATGATCTATTTACTGATTTTAGTTTTGATATGTACTATAATTGGTGACGTACTATATGTTTACCAATGTTATGTATATATGGACACTTGAGATTTCGAGGACGAAATCTTTTAAGTGGGGGAGAAATGTAAGGATCGTGTAATCGTAAATCCTATGTTAATTATCGATAATTCATGAAATTGTTATGCTATTAAGTGTGTGAAGTATATAATTGACGATGAAAGTGAGAAAATAGGGGGCGATAATAAAATATTGTATTAGAAATTGATTTGTGCTTGAAAAGTACGTTGAACCGCAATGGAAAAGTGACAAATGTTACGGTATTCAACATAATTATCTGAGTATTAGTCCAAATGAAATGAAACCAATTCCATTAGAAATCTAATGCATAATACTAAAACTTTCATGTTTTGAGATTTTTCCAAATCCATTTGGAAACATGGGCAAAATCATCCCGAAGTGCATCGTGTGCCTTGCAGTTCCTACATTGACACATTTTGGGAGAATTAACATAACTCTCGCATCCGATATCCAAATTGAGTGAGTGCAAATGAAAGCTAAGACATAGATCTAAAACTTTCATGTTGACCACGTTTTCTAATTCGAAACTTAAAATATAGTTTCAGACAAAACAAGTCGAGCTAGGGCGCAACTTCTTGTGCGCCCCAGTGTGTGGCCAAGCAAAAATATGTTTCGGCAGTACTAGGCGTGCTAGGGCGCCCATATTTGACTGCCCCAACGCGAATACCTTTGTTGCACAGTATTTAAGTTGATAAGAATGAATGTCTTATTCATTTCCTTTCAATTGAAACGAGAGACAATAGAGAGAAATCGAATTCTACCGTCCGAATCTACCTCGAAACGTTGTCCAAACTTGAAACAAATTATATATTCGGAATCCCCGCGTCGAGATCTTTTTTTTAGGTAAGATTATTTTGGTTTCAGCAGCTTTAATTATTGAAATGCTGGAATAACATGTATTTGAAGTCGAAATCCATATATGTGATAGAATAACCGACAAGAAACTCGTATTCAAAGTCGGAGTTGAATTATGTTATGGTTTCAATTTGATATGAATTTTCAAAGTTTTAAAAGATAATTGAAACTTGAAAACATTGATTTGAATGAAGTGATTGATTGAAATGAATAGGTTATTGATGTAGGTTTAGTTTCTATATTGAAATCTTAAAGCTACGTTGACTGGAGACGAAGAATTAAGGTATGTAGCGACCGAGTAATATAAGACATGTATCTGTATCATATGATATATGTTTGATTGATTTGACTGAGAATATGTGTCTATATGCCTTATTTGTTGAGTTGATGTGGCATACATGACATATACGTTGAGCTATGATCCTTTGACATATGTTTATGATTGGATTTGATTATGGGATTTGTGAGTACGATGTTATGTTTGGCATTAAGTGGCCTTAAAAACATAGTCATTGTGGCCTCTATGATTGATTGAGATTTGATAATTGATGGCGCTTTGCCGACACTATCATACGATTATCCCTTATGCTTGATTGAGGCCGGTGTGCTAGATCGAGCATTAAATCTGATAGTGATTCGATTAATTCTAATACATGCTCAGTGGATGGGCATTAGGCCTGATATCTCCACCACATACATGATTTTGCATATCATTTATCATTGTTTAGATACTTGTAGTATATATTATAGTTGTTTCATACAGAGCTTTGCTCACCCAGAGGGGGCTGTGTGTTGTCTTTGTATATGGACAATGACAGGTACTCTATGATATCAGGAGACAAGAGAGGGTACTTCGGGAGGGAGTCACAGTTGAGCTGAGGTTTTAGGTTTTGTTCCCGATGTATATATGTATCAATATATAGGAGCATGTCCCGAGGATATGAGCATGTTTGAATGTAGTTAATCTGGGTTATGTGTGAGCTTATTTTATATTGTGACATGTTTAGACGAGACTATATAATATATTATTTTTAGTATTATAATTATAGTTGACATATTTTGGGCTCATTGTAAAAAAAATTTAACTCGTTTTCCGTTGTAATTAATTAACTCTGATCAAATTATAATATAATAATGATTAGAAATTAAGGGCCCCACAGATTATCTGATAGGATTGGAGAATTATAATACAAATCTAACTAGTAGACGTTGTAGTTGGATAATGAAACGTAGTAGAAATTTTTGACAAGGTGAAAACTCCAAGTAAGAATCCAATTAAGATTCAAACTTAAGAGTCCATTGAGATTCTAATTTAGAGCCATAATAAGATCCTAACTTAGTCCAAACAAATTATAAATATGACAATACATGTCATGTTAAGATGCTAGACCTTTTCACTATTTCTAACAACTCAAATAATATAATGTGTTAATTGAGAATTAACGAGCAAGTCTTTTAAGATTTTGGTTGGGTAATCAAAATCAACTCACGACCATTCTTCTTGATTTTGGAACCAAAATTTGTCTTGGCCAATTATCACATGTCTCGGTCATTCTTGACTAAGAATCAAAGATGTGAGAGCCCAAACTTTTTAAGGCCCAGCCCAATTGGAGTAAGTTAAATAATAATAATAATAATAATAATAATAATAATAATAATAAGAACAACAACAACAACAACAACAACAACAACAACAACAATAATAATAATAATAATAATAATTTTTTTAAAAAAAAGAAAAAAAATGTGAATTTCGTTTCTCTCTCCCCGTAGCCTAAGTTTCTTCATTCTTCTTCAATTTCGAAATTCTTTCCTCGATTATTGTTGTTCCGCTTGCCCAAAAACAAAATTAAATACATATTCGAAAAGCCCGTGATGAGAGCTGTCCATTGATACCTCTCTTGCTAGGTAAAATCGTGATTTTCGAAAACCCGACTAAAAACGCCGCCTCTTTAACCGCTAAGTTCGCCGTCTTCCACCGCTCGAAACTAAAAATTGATTTCATAATCTTTCTTTTGATACCGCTTTTGCAAATTTTCGAGAACCCTCCATTGATACTGGTCATCTTCTCCGGCGAGTTTTCCGCCTGTTGCCGATTAGCTTTGGTTGAGGCTCGGTTTCAGCCACTGTTGTTCGGATTACAAACTGCTTTGTGCGAATTGTTGCCTACGTGAAGTTAATTCAATTTCGACTCAAATAATGTATCATTATTGATTAATTATTGGGTTATTGTTGTAGGTTCCGAAATTGTGCAAGTTGGAGGTATAATCTGGTGAACCTAGAATTTATCGCAGTCGCTTAAAAATTAGTTTAGTTTTATTTAAAAATAAAAAGAATATTTTGCGACGATAAAATAGAAATAATTGATTTTAGGCATTTTAATCGAATATTGGAATTTTAGAAATTTAAAATGCCTAAATAGTTGAAATTGGATTTTGGGTGAATTTAAATGGTTCTGGAATTTTTATATGATAATAAGACTATTTAAATTAATATTCAGGTGATTTGTCTGAGTTGACATTTTCAGGACTTTCTTGACGATTTAAGATATTTTGTGGTAAATTGAAGTCAGTTGAGGTACGTACAAACTGTTTTTTATTACGACGTCTATTATGACGTGAGATGACGTTGAATATTTTGTAATGAGTTGTGGCGTGCTTTATGTGCTTATGTGAATACATGATTGCATTCATACATTTATTTGAGTTGATATTATTAGTGCATATCATTTCGAGCCTTGACTCCTTTGATTGCTATTGATATTGATCTATCGAGTTGTTGCGCCATCGATGGAGCGGGTGGGTAGGATTATTACTCCTGATGACTTGCATGAGGGCTGAGCGGGTAGCTCCCGTACCCTCGATGTTACGTGCATGGATGAGTGGCGACTTGATGTTGCATTGCTACGTTTCTGGCACGGGTGGCCCCTGTTACTGTTGCTGATGCGATTCATTTGGACTCTGTTTGGTATCCATTATCGGTTGTTACCTTTCACGCATTGCATTACATTGCATCGTATTTTACTTGATTTTATTTCATGTCAGTTATATTTGTCGTAATATTACTGGTTCGTTGTACTGGGGCCCGACCCCTCGTTTCTTTTTATGTTGTGGTTGTTTTTGATGACATAGCAGGTTATCCAGGAGGATTTGTCGCGTCTGGTGGAGCGTCAGGTAGTGGTGCCCAGTCGTCGAGTCATGGTTGAGAGTTCCCATGTATATATATATATATATATATATATATATATATATATATATATATATTTTTACGATGTTTTGAACTGATAGTTGTGTGAACGAGCCTTGCCGGCTCTACATGTGTTTAGTCCTGGCCAGTGCGGCTATAGGTTGTGAATTGATGTTGTGACTTTATTTCGAGTATATAAATATTATTTGTGATATTTTGATTATTTTGGGATGTCTCATTTACGAATAGGTCATGCCGCAATTTCTGTAGACCCAAAATAGAAAATTTTAATCGCTTTCGCTATTAATATTAATAAATCCTGGTTGTTTGGTCCATTAAATATTAATCAGGAGCACGGGCCCCCACAAAAGATGACTTGACCAATTTTGATTGGGAATTAGAAACAAGATCGGTCTCGGACGTCACCTGATCTCAACACAAATATTGAAGAAGGCAATTGATTTCGCAAAGACTTATAAAAACTATCTCCACTTGAAATCCAGTTTGAAATAGAAGGAAGCTTGCGATTCCAAACTTTATTAATCGGGTGATGGTTAATTTATCTAGTCGAAGAGTTTTCGTGGGGCGTATTCATCGATGAGATTTAATGAGTTTTTTAAATGATAGATTTCCGTCAATTTGATAGATTTTTATTGAATTTTATAGTAATCTCACATATCTGTAAACATAATTCCATAGATTTTTGTGGACTTTTTGCAAGATTTTTGTAGACATTTGCAAATTTTTTGATTGATTGTGCAAATTTTGTACTTTTATAAATAATTTTTTAAAAAAAATTCTTTAAACTTATAATTATTTGACATAAATAACATCTTATAATATAAAAAAAATTAATTATTTGAAAATAAAACATGTTTAATATATGGAAAAAAACACAATTCAATTTAACAAAATAAAAATTTCAATCTTTTATCTATTCAATATGCATAAATAAATAATTTTAAAATTTATTATATATATATAAAATATATAATAAATTTTAATATAATATAAGTAAATAAGCAAATCAAGCACCTTGTTTTGAGATTTTGGAGAAGGTTTGAACACCAGCATATAGAGTGGCATTGCCACCGATGCTATCCGGAATATACAATGTGTTCCACATCTCGATGCTTCGAAAATACATGTCAAACCCTTCACATGTGCTAATTCATGAACCTCTGTAATTGACTCCAAACATGACTTATGAGGAAAGACCCATACAAATCTTGGTTAGACAAGAAAGAAGACTCTGAAACAAAGTTATACCAATGATCAAGGTCAAGTGGCTAAATCACTCGGAGGAAGAAGCTACTTGGGAAACCGAGACAGACATGAAGAGTCACTACCCGAAATTACGGTAAGTTCTAATTTCAAGGACACAATTTTATTTAAGGGATGAAGGAATTGTATGGTCCAAATTAAAAATAAGACGACATAATCCAACTGCATGCAAATTTAAGTAAAATGGAAAATGATTAGTTAAATAAGTTTTAGTTGCATAAAATGCATATGATGTGCATAGTTGCATGTATAAAATGTTCTTTCTACACGAATTTATGAAAACCGTATTCTAAATGTTATTCGAGATGTGGTCGAAGAACGAAGACCGATGTTTGAAAAAAGAAAATATTTTTATCAAATAATTGTTTTTAATTATTTAAAATAAGGTTGATGCTAAATGATATTTTTGAAAATAAGGTGTTTTGAAGTGATTTTATACGTCGAGTCGTAATTTTTAACGGTATTCGATTTTCGACTTAAAATATGAATTTTTCGAGAACTCGGCTAATATTTTCATGAAATTTCCTAAATGAAATATTTTAATTATTAGAATATGGGATTAATGAGCCTATTAAACCATGTTATTGGGCCTAGACTTGTACACTTCATAATTAACAAATAAATAAGCCTAAACCCTTCTTATTAGCCCTCATATTCACGTCTCTTTCCCCTCAAATTTACAAGGAATCTCCTCTCCCCCAAAGCACACACATCACACGTAATTTTGAAGGAAAAGCATCGGTTTTTAAATGGTTTTCAGCCCACGAGTTCTACGTCGCCGTTCTTCACACTGTCGATTTGTTTCGTACGTAAATTACGCAAAGGACACGCCATAAATCTCTTTTTCTCATCTATCAAACCTTATTACGTATTTGAATTGCGTTTGCATGAAAAAGATGTTGGCCTTGTGTTGGGTGCAATAATTGTCCTTGCTTGGTAGAGCGATCGAACCGTGGTGCTTGAGCTGCTGTGCAGTTTAAAAGATTTGAGTTGCAATATTACTATTAGCTATAGCTTTTGGTAAAACGATAAGCACTTCGGTTCTTACAATTGATATCAGAGCCAAGTTCATGGGTTCGATTCCTATTGATTGCAAGGAGTGAATTTATTGGGAGGGAGATTGTTGGGTGCAATAATTGTCCTTGCTTGGTAGAGCGTTCGAACCGTGGTGCTTGAGCTGCTGTGCGGTTTAAAAGATTTGAGTTACACCATTACTACTAGCTATAACTTTTTGTAAAACGGTAAGCACTTGGTCCTAAACCTTGCTTATTTTTTCGTTTTTATGCTTTAATATGACAAGAACTCATGATTTTTTGATTCAAACCATGTGTTAACAATGCATGAAAGGGCTGCCATGGTAGGAGCATCCTAAGGAACGATTTTCAGTAGGTTTAAGGGCCACTAAAGACATGGTTAGAGGCGGGACATGAGCTAGGGAAAGCTGCACGAAAATTACTGAACTTGCATGAGTAGGGTTCGAGCATGGCCTTCTTTTTGGCCACGACTTCTAGCTGGGATTGAGGTGTGACGAGGGCTCATGCTAGTCATGGCTTGGGCTTAGGCTTAGGAACAGAGCCCCGTAAGGATCGGGCTCTTCCCATGATCGAACAGGCGATTTCGCGCGCTTGCAGAGGGGTCGGTGCTGGTTCAGGATTGCATCCAAGGGTTTGAACAGGGTCCAGTGAGAGTCAGGGTGTGTGAGGGCTCGGGTGGTGGCTCAGGCGAGGAGTCCTAGTGGTTTAGGAGTCCTAGGCGCATGGATGAAGAAACTCGTGCATGCTCTTGTTCTTGCAGGATGCTGCAGCATGGGCTAGGGGCTGGTTCAAGCGGTCAGGGTTGGTCAGTAGGGTCCTTAGGGGGTCTGGTCAAGGGCTGGCTCAGGGTGGCTCGGGCTTGGCTCAAAGAAATCGCAAGATGGCTCGAGGGTTTCTTGTTAGGGTTCGAATATTTGGCTTACAAGGTTAGGGCTTGAACCATGGGTCCACGGTGGTGGCTCATAGCTCACAAGGGTATTTTAGGCAATAAAAAGTCTATGTTTAAAATTTGAGAATTTAATATTAAAGTTTGAATTAATTCAGGATTAAAACGCTCTAGGAATTAATAATAATGAAATTAAATCAAAAGCCATGAATTTAAGCTAAAAAAATATAAGAAATTTAATTTAAGCTTAATAATTATTTGGGACGGTCTAGAGTCCACGTAAGTAAGAAAAGTCAAAATCACGAAATTTTACGTTTAGGGATAAATCAGTCATTTTACCCCTAAAAATATTTAAACGTCCTGGCAGTACCCTGAATGCTGTAAAATATATTAATATGTTTATTTTAAATATTTATGGAATTTATGAGAAATGATAATACTAAAAGATACGTTGGATGATTTGTTTAAAACAAAATGATTATTATATGCTTTAATTTTTATACGTGATGAAAATACGAAAAATTGAAGGAGGAGAAATAATTGTGACTAATACGATGATACGATGATTATGATGATATGTAAGGTCGAAGTTCAATTGACGGGTGAGAGTGTCGCTGATGTTCCCGCCGCCTAGTACTATGATTACACGTAGATGGATCCATCGACCTTCAGCTTTTACGAAAATCACAATTAACGATCCGAATTCAATAAAACGAGAATGTATACGTATATGATGAAAAAAGAAAACGTTTATGATGAAATGAAAAATGTTTATGTTCATATATGTTTATGAAATGTTATTTTAAGTATTGCATGTGATTGTATACGTATTACTTGTTACAAAGATTATGGTTTGTTGAGTCATGAGATTCACTAGGTGTGATCGATGCAGGTGATCACACCTAGTGAATCTCATGACTCAACAAACCATAATGCAGGTGATCACGATGTTGATGTTGTTGAGAGATTTGATGGTTGATCTTACTGGACTGAAGGTGCACGTAACTCGAGGACCAACACTAGTTTTTCGTAAGTTAAATTATGATTTAAGTTTACATTAAAGATTTTTACGACTCTTATGATTGCTTTTGAGAGGATTTTAGATTTAGGTTGATTTTGAAATATTGATAAGTTAGGTTTGGTAAACGATTGACGATTTTATATTTCAAATTATTTTTCTTTGGATTTTTAAATATAGTTGGTTGTTTTATTTTTAAAATGTTGCAAAGTTATTTTAAAAAAAGTATACATATATCTATAGTCATTTTCGGCCGATTAATTAGGAAATTTTTTTAGTATTTTTTAATAAAAACGAGTAATATACGTTACATTTAGGTTGATTCCTAACTTTATATACCCATTTTCCTTTTTTTTTTTTAATTTTAATTATTATTATCCACCATGCGCAAACATGGTCTTTTAAATTCTTTGAAATACCACAGCGTGAGGTGCTTGGTGTCTCAATTTCCCTCTTAAAACCCTAGGGTTTATAACGACAGATTCTTTTTTATAATACTCAACGATTCTCCCCAGTTTCACAAATCCCAGGTATCTTCTTAGTTATGGAAGTTGATATGGAGACTTCTCCCAGCTATTTTGATCCTGAAGATTTCAGCAGTAGAGAGCGGTTTCGTCGATACGGGTAATTTATTTGGTTATGTTTTTTGTTCTTTTAATTCAATTATGTTTCAGAAGTCAAAAAGCTCAAATTTTAAATTTTTGGGTCTCTAATTGTTCTCATTTTTCACAAACATTCTACAAAATTTGATCTCTTCGTGTTAGATTTTTTATGCGCTGGAAAACTCAAGAGTCTTGTCCATGACGTTATATTTTGTAATTTTACTCAATTTAATTCAAGTGAAAAGAAAAATGCTGTTCCACATATGCATGGATTCTGTCATATGGACTAGCCAGTGCAAACGAGTCAACCTAAGAGTATCGTTCAAAACTCGAGTTCGAATAGCTTGAATCTTTAATCGATTCGAGCTCGATTTTTACATGTGACTATTATACATATATATTTACTTATATACATATTTATATATTTATTCAGAATTAAAATATAGCTTAAATCAAGCTTTTTGAGCTCGAGAATCTCGATATGTTCTCGGGTCGAGCTCGAGCTTAAAAATTAGTACTCGATTTAGTCGAGCTCAAATTCGAGTATACTAAATTTTCTTCGAGTCAAGCTCGAGCTCGATTGCACTCTTAACATGGATTGTGTAGTGATTTGCTGAAATTGCACGGATTCATTTCCTTGTTCTCTCGAGCCCCCTGCCCTTTTTCTTTGTCAATTTTTTGTTTCTAATAAGGCCCCCCATGATGAGGTACTCAGTCGGAGAAAAATGAGAGTTCTGGAGTTCCATACTGATGCGTAGCTTTTTATATTTCTATTCGTTTGAAAAGATTACTGATTATAAATGTTGAAGTCTTACTCTGCAGTCTGCACCATTAAATACATTTTATTTTGGTGAGCAGTGCAGGTTTAGTCTATGCCTGGCTTTAAAATATGCTCTCTATCTTCAGTAAATATTACAGAAACATCATTTGGTTTCATTTTATGTTAGCCAGACTTTTAATTCTCCTGATTTGATATGAAAGCAAAATCAATATATGCAGGAAAAGACATCCAGGTTCAAACCTGTCGTCACACTATGATAATTCAGCTTCAAGTTTTCGTAATGCTGCACTTTTTCTTGAAGACATAAAACATGAGGTTGAGAGCCTTGACACAGATAATGATGGAGTGCCTTTTGAATCTGCTTCTAAGAGAAGATCATCTGTTGACAGGCGGGAATCATCCAGGGTGGATGTGAGCGCTGATGCAACATGCCGACGGGAAAGTGAATCCCTGAAGATTTGCAAACAGGAAGTTGATGTGGGAATTGAAAGTGGTGACACTATGATCCAATTGTTTGCTTCGCTGTTGGATAGTGCCCATCAAGGTGCGTGTGCAAAGTTGCACTTTTGTGCTGTTCTTTGATGTTGCTTCATATAATGTCATTTGAAAGTCTGATGATTGGACTAAAGTTTGAACCATGTGGGTGAAATTATTTTTCTGACCTTTCTAATAAATATTGCTCCAGACCTGAGCTATGGCATTTTGCTAATTGGACTAAAGTGGACATGATGTAGATGAAAATATTTTTCAGACCTTTTTACTCATGGGTTTCTTAACTTGAGATTCAGGTCCAACAGAATTACTAGTCACTATTTTCTTTCTTTCTTTCTTTTTTGATGAGAAACAACCTACTTATTTTTATCTATTCATATTATCTCGAAGACTTATGATGTCCTCTTTGTTATGAAGGTGTTTTCCTAAATAAATTTTGTTAATATAGGTTGGTGCCTTCAAATCTCCACCTTTATTTTTTTTTTAAAATTATTGATTCCTAATTTTCAATGTTCTCCCACAAATATGACTCAATTAAAAAACCTCATTATGTATCAGGGCTTGCAATGTTATTGTTCCGTATTATCTCATCCATAATTTTGTTGAAGATGAATCGAAGATCTCAAAATCTAGAAATTAAAACTGCTGTTGATAGACAATGATTATATGTTGCTAGAATTAATATTAAGCTGGGCTCTTGGATGTGCCAAATAACGATAAAG
Source organism: Primulina eburnea (assembly GCF_022965805.1). Lineage (NCBI taxonomy): Eukaryota > Viridiplantae > Streptophyta > Magnoliopsida > Lamiales > Gesneriaceae > Primulina > Primulina eburnea. Next base: position 26,256,830 of record NC_133113.1, read on the forward strand.
AAAAAAAATTTATTTCTCTTCTTTTCATGAACATTTTTACTGTGAAGTTAACTTGGAGGATTTATTTATTTAATTTTTCCAGATTTTGGCACTCTTTCGGTTGATAACAATGTAAATTTAGCATTTGATTTGCTGGTTATCTGTTGTATTTGCAGGGTTGATGCCTATTTCGAAGCTGATTTTGCAATTTGAGAGTTCTTGCCGCAATGTTTCTGAGACAATTAGGTATTGACTCAATCATTGTTATCTTTCATTTCGCTTTTTCGGGATTCGGGATAACATTGCTGTTGGAAGCATTGGTATAGCACTATATGTTGAAATATGTAACTAGAATAGATTAAATTAAATCTTGTTTAATTATAGTTGATAAGATATCTTATCTTCGGTAGAATTGTAAATTGCTTAGATTGATGGTTTTACCCAAAGTCTTGGATTATGATTTGTAATCTGAACACTATTTAAAGGGGTGTACCCTATGAGTGAAATATACGAGAAATCAAACTAATTGATCTCTTTTTCGATGGTATCATGAGCCGAAAGATTTCTTAGTTAAAATTGGCCAAAACTGACTCTAGTTCCTCTTCCACAACACCTCTGACAAATCCAAAGGCCACACATAACTCAGGTTGCAATTCCGATTGTGTTTCTTCCTGATGCTGATTCTTCTTCTCTGTCGATAACAAGCCTTAATTTAATTGGCAAGAATTATCTACATTGAGCACAATCGGTTAAAATTGTGACTTGTGCCTGAGGAAAGCTGGTCAATGTCACTAGCAATTGTGCGCTCTAGAATCCATAGACCTTTTACATAAAACATGGGTTGTGGAAATTCAATGCATGACTTATCTTTTTTTTTATATGAAACCAAACTTTATTAAAATAATAAACCGGATTACAAAGGATAGTAATCCTCGTTGCCTTGTTACAAAATGTAAATGTCCATTTCTAAAGTAAGATTAGCAGCATACAAACTTTCAATCCCTAAGAAAATCAGAAATAAATAAATGACTGAATTCCGGTAGCATTGTGGTCCAATTAGCAACCTTGAATTTGATTTTTTCCCATACGTCGTCCAAAGAGTCGGCGCAGTATGTGAATATTCTATTGTTTCTCTCAAACCATAGCGACCAAAAAATGCCGTGGACCTCCAGAAACCGAAAACTCTTATTCCTTCTTCCTGTGTGGAACACTGTCTCCATAATAAATAAGTCGCGGGCCTTTTTTGGAAAGGTCCATTCGAAACCCAACTCTTGTAGAACTTTTGCCCAAATTCCCCTTGAACGAGCAGTGTAACAAAATATGGTCTTGACTCTCCTCCTGTTGCCGGCATAAACTGCACCATTGTGGGCTTAAAGCACTCCCGTATTTCTAACCACATCAAAGTCACCTCCCAAGCACCATTTCTCTCTGCAAATCGTATGCAACCCTGCTAGTTCATCCCAAAATAATTCTCTCTGTCTCGATTGAACCGTTCCGTAGATGGCTGAAAACCACCATTTGATTTGATCGTTCCCTCTTATTTCGATGGACACCGAGAAATCCCTATCAAATTATCGCTGACCCCCACTACTCTAGGGTCCCACATCCCTAAAATACCTCCAGATCTCCCTAAAGATGGTAAACTGACCCAATCCACGAATCTTGATTTCAACAAACTTGCAACGAAACGTCTGTCTACCACTTGTTGCTTAGTTTCTAATAGTACAACAATATCCGGTTTTTCCTTTCGAATGACACTTCGTACCAATTCCCTCTTCCTTGCTGCACCCCCGCCTCTAATATTCCAAGAGCAAATTTTCATAGTAACGAATTAGGACATCTTCGATGTCGAACCTCTCTCGTAATTCACCCCAAATCTCAATCTCTGTAGCTCTCTGCTGAAAATCCCAGTAGATTTCTTCCCCCTCCCCAACATTCACGTCTAAATTCCTATCCTGGAGTTCAACTTTTGTGCCCACACTGTTAGCCAATACAGCCTCTTTAGTAATCTCTTTGTCGGTACTCGACTTGTCATCTACCCTCAATGCCCCTCCCCCTAAGAAGCCACTAGACAATCCCAATACAGAGAAAGACGCTGGAAAAATGGAATGGAGTTTGAAGGAATGGTTAAGAATCGAAGAATGGAAACAGGAAAATACCTGTCCCGTTGAAGAGTTTCAGAGTTCATCGATACTTGATCTTTTGAGAGACTGGAGTTATGTTTATTGTTAGTTGCATGATTTTATCTTTCATGGCGGTGGACTACTAGTCCACTTTATGTAAAAGAATCACTATTTTGTCTTATTAATATTATCAAGTTTCTTATAAAAAAAAAGAATGTGTCTCATCTTCACGTTGGAGTGACTCGGTGTTAGATGGATGATCATATGATGATGAAAACAGCTCCTCAATATTCCCTAGTACTCCTTTGGTCTGAGCTGAATCTTCGGTCTGTTGAGATACATTACTATCTGCGTCTGATGATTCGTAATGTTCCTCAATGCATGACTTATCAACTCAATTGAACCTCAGATAAGTCATCATTATCTTTGGTTTATGACAACTAAAGATGTGCATATTCGGATCTTGGCAACGCTTCCCTGATTTTTGAGATTCAAGCGAAGCTCAAAGAGATGAAGCAGGGATCGAAAGTGTGACCCAATATTTTTCGGATTTTCAAGAGATGTGCAAGAACTCGATTTATTCTTTGATGAAGAAATGACTTGCACAAATGCAATGTCAAACAACAAACAACTCTTGAGAAGGAAATAGTTTTTGATTTTTTAGCGTGCCTCAATCATGACTTGGATGATGTGCGAGGAAGTGTTGTGGGCTGCGAGCCCTTTCCTTTGACGAAGTATGCTTTGCAGAAGTTTGGCGGAAGAAGTTCATAGGAAAGTTATCTTGCTTGATGACACTCCGACCTTTCCAACTTCCCCTGAAGGTTCTGCTTTAATCTCACATAAATTCTTACCTTCCGAGAGGTATAATCGTGATCAAAAGTCAACCACAAGACGTGTCTGTTAATACAGCTATTACCATGGTCATACAAAGGACAAATGTTGGGAACTCCATGGCAAACCTCCCAACTGGCTAGCCAAAGAAGAAAAGGAATGGCAAGGCTTATCACACCCAGTCTGCAACAAACAATTTTGGACCAGCTTCTATGCCCTTGACAAACGAGCAGATCGAACAAATCTGCAAATTTCTGAACCAATCTTCGGTCAGTGCAGATCCCAACCATACTCCAGCCTTCCTGACAGATCGTGCTCGATAACACAATTTGGAAAAAAAAATTCAGTACAAAAATCTTCCCAGATGAACCCTTGGACCATCGATTCAAGGGCATCTAAGCAAATGATAGGTCGTTTCAGTGATTTTTGTACCTATGTTCTGTGTGCTATCCCATCAATGTTATTCTTGCTATTGGTTCTTTGAGACAAGTTGCCGGAATTGGTAAGATAAGATTATCCCCATCTCTTGTCCTTATAGCCGCATTTCATGTTCCTCTAATGGTTCTTTGAGACATGTTGCCGGAATTGGTAACATAATATTATCCTCATCTCTTGTCCTTATAGCCGCATTTCATGTTCCTGCCTTGAAATGCAATTTGATATCAGTTACGAAATTTACCCGAGAAACTAATTGTGTTGCGATATCAGTTACAAAATTTACCCAAGAAACTAATTGTGTTGTTAAATTCATGTCTTCTTCGTGTCAATTTTAGGATCTATTGTCGGGGAGGACGATTGGGAATGCTAAGGTTCATGATGGACTTTACTATTTTGAGGCTAATCCTAGAGAGAGTAGACTTCATTTAGGTCTAGTAATGTGGCTTTGTATGTCGTAGTTAAGACATAATGTTATGACATCGTTCGCTTGGCCATCCCATTTGTTTTATTTGAAGAAATTGTTTCCATCGTTTATGGCAATAAATAATTTATTTATCTCAATTGTGAAATGTGTGAACTTGCTAAACATACTCGCACATCACTTTATCTAAAATCGTATAAACAATTCACATCTTTTTCTTTAATCCACTGTGACATAAAGGGCCCTTCAAAAATTCCCACCTCAAATGGTAAAAGATGGCTTATTTCATGTATCGATGATCACACACGAGTCATTTGGGTTTATCTACTTCGTGATAAATACGAAACTAACCTCATCTTCAAAAACTTTCATATAATGGTGCAAACATAATTTCAGACCCAAATTCAAATGTTGCGTATGGATAATGGAGGGAATGTTTCAATCCCGTTCTTGGGGAATACTTATCCGAGCATGGTATTATTCATCAAAGCTCTTGTGTCGAAACTCCGCAACAAAATGGAATGTCGGAAGGAAAGAATACACACTTGTTAGATGTTTCTCAGGCTCTTGTGTTAACGATGAATATTCCAAAATACCTATGGGGAGATGCACTTTTGACCTCTACATATCTTATCAATGGCCTGCCCAGTCACCCAATCAGAAGCCTCAACGAGACGTTTGCTCCTGTTGCCCAACTGAACATGGTTCGGATTTTCCTCTCATTGGCAGTCAGTCTTGATTGGCCTCTACATCAACTTGATATAAAAAATGCCTTTCTAAATGGGGAGTTGGAAGAAGTTACATGTGTCAACCTCTTGGTTTTGAATTAGAATGTGAAGTTTGTTGGTAAACTTAACGAGTCTCTTTACGGCCTAAAACAATATCCACGAGCTTGGTTTGACAGGTTTCGAAGGCTATAAAGTGGTTTGGCTTGAAACGTCCATTGTTTTGAAATGGTGGTTTCTGTTATCACCTATACCTTGGATGCATAGTTGATCACGTATATCTGTTATGTGAATTTCGATCCACTCCTGATATGAATCTTGACACGAATAAATAGCAAACACGATTAAAAATAAATCGCACCCTCTATTCAATTACGATATTAAGATTCGTGTGTTTTTCCCGATCTTTTGAATCAAGTATTATGTGATATTCACCTCTAAACTAGCAAGAGTTTAGCAACAAATAAACACGAGGATAAACAATCGAAAAACTATACGAACCTTCGAAGAACTTTGCCTACGACAATCCGCACAAGCAACGATCGACAAACGCCACAAAGTTAAAAACTTTGATAAGTTTGATTTGATTTGACAAAGCTTGGCTTTGAAAAGTTGAGAGAAAATTCTCAAAGTTTTGATAAACTCAAAATAAAATATGTATTGTGTGTAATTTTTCGTCCAACATAGTCAATATATCAAAAGATACCATGCAATCTAGTGTCCCAAAATAATAAAACTCTAGAAAAAGAAACAAATCCGCGCAGAAAACGCTAGGCACGGACCCCGTGCAGACCTCCGTGTCTGGGTCCGTGTACATACTGTACTAATCTTCAATCTGGATCAAAGGACACGGACCCCGTGCTCACCTCCGTGTACGGGTCCGTGTAGGCACTGTACTTGCCAACTTCAAAGGGCACGGACCCCGTGCCTGGGTCCGTCTCCAGGTCCGTGCAGGCACTGGATTTGCTCATCTCGGGTTGTGAAGGACACGGACCCCGTGTACAGGTCCGTGTACACGTCCGTGTAGCCTCGGGTTTCTCCAACAATGCTTGAATGATTTTCTTTTGGTTCCCAAACGCCACTCCCATGTGTTTCCATGCTTTCCTCGGAGCTTGGCTGTCCATGATCGCATCATCCTCCCCTTCTTGAAAAGGATTTGTCCTCAAATCTGTGCTACCTACACAAAAATGAAGCAAGTTAGTAATAACAAAGATTATGTGACCAACATGCTTACCTCGAAGTTCAATTTTGTAGGTGCTATCCCCCATGTGCGCCATTGACATTGGGGACCTCAACTCCTTGGTTGCTCTATTCTTGTAAACATCACTTACACCAAACATCAAACAACAAGTGACATGAGATGATAAGACATCATTAACTATCACAAAGATCAGATTTCTCCCCTTCTTAGACCTAGTTAACAACACAAAAATTTTCACACAAGTGCACAACCATATTTCACTAGGAATAAGAATTACTTCATGCCACACATAAGAATTAAGCTTAGATGCCTTTTTCCTATATGTAATGCATATATTAACACACAACTTGACATACCTCTTCATATGCAACCAACACATATAATCATGCATTTCATCAATGATGAAATCACAACAGTACGCCCCACTAGCGATCAATTCATAAAATGAACATAACATGAACAATTTAAGCTCCTTCAAAATATATTCATCATGAACATAGAAATTCTTATATTCATTCATGCTCCTTTCACCACTATCACCCAACAAATATAAATCATGGAAATAGGACACACTAGATGTACTACCCATGTAAACAGTTAACCCATCACAAAGATTTGAACATAATGCATAAAATCCACTGTCATAACAAAAACTCATCGCTTTGACAACTCTTGAAAGTTCGCAATCACTAACATTGAAATTTGATCTATTCAATATGTCATCATTCTCAAATCTATGAAGTCTAGGCACAAAGATTAAATCACATTCATCCCTCCTAAACATCACATTTTCAACCCATTCTTGCAAACAAAACAACAATGACTTAAGGTAAGGAAGCAAATCATACCTCATGGTTGTTGCGCTGGCAACTAACCTTACCTCACCTTGATTGCCTTCGAAGTCATATGGGTCATCCCATGGCTTTCCCACACCATCTCTACTTGCTCGCCTCCACATCATGACACCAATAGAATCCTGCAAAGAAAAATTAACAATGCTCGGGATTGAACCGGCGATATCATCACAATATGGATAAACCACTTTGTACAAAGGTACATGTAATGGTTTATGCAATAATAAGCAACTCTCATCCTCACTCTTTTCACTCCTTTGGGCCATCAAATTATTTTTCATTTCTTTTTCTTTGGCCTCTTTTCCTCTCTCTTTTTTCTTTTCTATGGTCATCTCACTCTTTTGTTCACTCTTTCTTTCGACCATATATTTTTCTTTTTCTTTTTCTAAGGCCATCTCACTCTTTTGGACACTCTTTTTTTCGGCCTCATCTCTTTTTCTTTTCTTTAATTGATCCTCAAGTATTTGTTTTGGTGACAAAGGAAGCAATACAATTGGTTCTTTGTTTAGGACAAATGAGTACGTATTCTTGAAACCATCATGTGTTACCTTCCTATCGAATTGCCAAGGCCTACCCAACAAGATATGACAAGCATGCATAGGCACAACATCGCATAACACCTCATCAACGTACTTCCCAATCGAAAATGCAACTAGAACTTGCCCATTCACTTTTACCTCAGCACAATCATTCAACCATTGAAGCCTATATGGTTGTGGATGTTTTAAAATAGGCAAATTCAACTTCTCCACCATCTCACAACTAGCTACATTGGTACAACTCCCTCCATCTATAATGACATTGCAAACCTTTTCATTTACAAAGCATCTAGTATGAAACAAGTTCCCCTTTTGATTGGTCTCCTCCTCCTCGACTTGGCCAATCATGATACGCCTAGTCACCAATGATTCTCCTACAACCGCCTCATATCCCTCATCGGGATCCTCCAATGCAGGCATATCATCATCACTACCCTCGCTTTGGGACTCATACCCACCATAACCATTCAAAACCATCACTCTTTTATTAGGACATTCACTAGCAATGTGACCCAATCCTTGACATCTAAAGCATTTAGTATCCCTAGAACGATTAGAAGGAGTTTCAGATTTACCTTGGACTCCTTGTTTAGGCGCCTCTTGCTTAGTGTCAAATCTTGGCTTGGCCACCACTTTATTTTCCTCATGCTTCACAACATTGGATTGCCAAGAAGATGATGCCCCTCCGGTTTGATTGGTGCGGCCCACTCCTCGCCTCTTGAGTTGTTGCTCCACCTTTATGGCCATTTGCACCATCTCGTCTAGATCTAAGTAGTGCCGAAGCTCCACTTGATCTTGGATCTCCCCTGTTCAAACCACAAAGAAAACGAGCCATAGTTGCTTCATTATCCTCCTCAGTATTTGCCCTAATCATGAGTATTTCCATCTCTTATAGTAGTACTCAACACTCTTCAACCCTTGCCTCAAAGTTTGTAACCTCTTAAACATCTCCCTATAGTAATGGTTAGGCACAAACCTCTTCCTCATTACACTCTTCATCTCATCCCAAGATTCAATAGGTCTCTCATTATACTTTCTTTTAGTGGTCACTAATTGATCCCACCAAATGAGAGCATAGTCTAAGAATTCAACCACCGCCAACCTTACCTTCTTTTGTTCGGAGTAGTGGTGACATGCAAATACGAACTCTACCCTCTTTTCCTCATTCTAGGTACGCCTCCGGGTCAGATTTCCCATGGAATGAAGGGATTTTAATCTTAATGCTACCCATGTGACCATCTTCCCTAGTCTCCTCATACCTACCCCTCATAGCTTCTCTTCTTCCCCTTCCAAATCCTCTATCTCTCCCATTCCTACCCCAATTCTCATTTTGACTCTCATCGCCTCCTCCTAGATCATACTCCTCATCATCTCTACCCAAATCCCTAGGCTTAGGTTTACCCCCACTAACACTAACCTCAAGTTTATCCAACCTCTCATTCAACGACTCCATTTGGGTCGTCATCATCCTACCAAAATCCCCAAACATCGCATCTAGTTGGGCCTTAGACACCCCCGAATTCGAACTATCTCCTACCCCCCTCTCCATTTAATTTCAAATTTGTACCTGCAAGAAAAGGTTAGTAGAAAAAAATAATCCTCACCCAAATGCTCACGGTCACTCCAAAGAAATTCACTCGTCTTTTCTCACAATTTTTTTTTTTTTTGCTCACAACAAATACTCACTAGTCACTCCAAAGAAATAACACTCACACTCAAATGTTTCCACTCGAATTTGATAGTACTCTCAAAAGTGTGCTCAAGCTTTGTATTTGGGATATCAAACAATCAAGGTTCAAACTCGTGAACAAATGCGACCGACTCACTTGGACTGTGTAGACAAGCAATTCGAATATAAACAAATATATATATATATATATATATATTTTTTTTTGACTGTGTGAGACAATTGAATATGACTCTATGAAGACAATAGAACAATATATCAAAAAGAAATAATGGTGAATTTTCGGAATTTTTGTATTTTTTTTTTTTTTGCTCTTAATTTTTTTTTTTTTGCTCTTTGAATTCCGAAAATTCAAAAGAAAAAAAAAAGGACTCAAAATTTCGTGTATCACAGATTCACGAAAAAAATTACGAAGAACGATAGAACAAACAGATCTGAAAATAATCGAAGAAATAATACAGATCTGCAATTTAGAAACAAGATAATTACTTGAATTCAATAAACCTGGCTCTGATACCAAATGATATGAATCTTGACACGAATATAAAAAATAAATCGCACCCTCTATTCAATTACGATATTAAGATTCGTGTGTTTTTCCCGATCTTTTGAATCAAGTATTATGTGATATTCACCTCTAAACTAGCAAGAGTTTAGCAACAAATAAACACGAGGATAAACAATCGAAAAACTATACGAACCTTCGAAGAACTTTGCCTACGACAATCCGCACAAGCAACGATCGACAAACGCCACAAAGTTAAAAACTTTGATAAGTTTGATTTGATTTGACAAAGCTTGGCTTTGAAAAGTTGAGAGAAAATTCTCAAAGTTTTGATAAACTCAAAATAAAATATGTATTGTGTGTAATTTTTCGTCCAACATAGTCAATATATCAAAAGATACCATGCAATCTAGTGTCCCAAAATAATAAAACTCTAGAAAAGGAAACAAATCCGCGCAGAAAACGCTAGGCACGGACCCCGTGCAGACCTCCGTGTCTGGGTCCGTGTACATACTGTACTAATCTTCAATCTGGATCAAAGGACACGGACCCCGTGCTCACCTCCGTGTACGGGTCCGTGTAGGCACTGTACTTGCCAACTTCAAAGGGCACGGACCCCGTGCCTGGGTCCGTCTCCAGGTCCGTGCAGGCACTGGATTTGCTCATCTCGGGTTGTGAAGGACACGGACCCCGTGTACAGGTCCGTGTACACGTCCGTGTAGCCTCGGGTTTCTCCAACAATGCTTGAATGATTTTCTTTTGGTTCCCAAACGCCACTCCCATGTGTTTCCATGCTTTCCTCGGAGCTTGGCTGTCCATGATCGCATCAACTCCGGTCACTTGTTTCTGAAACTTCCTGCATTTTAGTGTACACTTGTTCCCTTCATTGCTGCTTGGAAACATCAAGTGTCACTTTTTAGAACTTTCAGATAAACACATTGGTTGTGGTTTTTCTATCTGATGATCTGACTACTTTTTTTGTTGTTTTCCTTGTAGATATGGTTCCAATGAGAGGTATAGAATTATTGAGGATAAACTGATGAGACAGAGGGCTCGACTTTTGCTTGATGAAGGCGCTACCTGGTCTCTTCTGTGGTACCTGTATGGGAAAGGTAGTTATGGCATTTTCTACCCCAATAAGGTTGATTTAGTCTTGTAATTATTGTGTCTTTAATCTTTTTTCAATACCAGAGTCCTTAAAAGATTAATGCCTTGCGAACATCAAGTTGTTGCCTAAGAATCTAACTTTTTTTAAAAATTAATAAGCCAATTGCTCAAATTAACCAGAGCATCAACTGCTCATTTTATATTTTTCTGTTGCTGAGTAGATGAGTAATTTGTGGATGATTTCATCTTATTCAGATGCTACCAACCACACCCATTGATTTGAGCTGTTCGAGTTTTATGTCATGCATCACTTGTTTTTCATGCCCTTGTCATGCCAGTTGGTAAACACACCAATTTTTTTAGATTTCTCTACCTGAATCCAGATCTTGCATAACCAGTTGGATTTCTGCTGTAATGATTTCACTGGCAGTAACTTTCTGTTCCTTTGGCAGTTCTTTTAATCATGTCAATTCTCTGTTTTTAGGCTTCAAGTTCTTTATCTGTTTCAACTTGGAACCTAATCCGCGAGGCTAATGTATTTTGTTATTTTAACACAGGCAATGAGGAACTTCCTGAAGATTTAATCATGGTGATGTATTGTCCATGGTCGTATTTCTCCTTTAATGTGTATCCGTATCATATAGAGCAAATTGAAGTGCTCTTTATCATGAATTGCTGTTGAGGCATACTATATAGTCACCCATTCTTTGTTGTCGACTTTACTGATACAATGCTGAGTTAATATAACGCTTTCCAACAGTTCCCTACAACTTCACATTTGGAGGCATGCCAATTTGTTGCAACTGATCACACAACACAGTTATGTCTTAGGATTGTTCAATGGCTTGAGGGATTGGCATCCAAAGCTCTTGATTTGGAAAATAAGGTATACTCATGTCAACATTTATCTGGATACACCTTGAAATGGTCTTTTTTTGTAGTTTGTACATGTTATAGATTGTATATAGAAATAAGAAATATGTAAATATGATTTACTTTGATTGTAAGGATTTTATTAGTGATTTACCTTGATTGCATAGATTGATTGTAGGGATTTGATTAGTTTACTTTCCTCACATAGGACTAAAAGTTTGTATATATATGTGTATGTTACTAAGGAATATGCTGAAATCTATTATTCTTTCAAATTTGCATTCATATTTTGTTACTTTGTATCAGAGAGTACAAACAAATAGTGGGAGGGGTAAGAAAATTATATGTGTATGTGACCAAGGAATAAGCTGAAATGTATTATTCTTTCAAATTTGCATTCATATTTTGTTACTTGGTATCAGAGAGTACAAACAAATAGTGGGAGGGGTAAGAAAATTTGGGTCACATATTTTAGTGACAATTTGTTCTCACCACCGACATTGAAGAAGTGCCGCTCGCCGATCTTTAATCGCCCAGATTCCGGTCTAGTGCTGCGCCGCCGGCACGTCATCGTGCGTTTGTCGCCCTATCTTCGGCTTTCACAATTCCGCTCGCCCTGCTCGATATACCACTTCTGTTTACCTGGTTGAGTCGGCATCTTTTCAGATGTGAGACTTTTTGTGCAACAGGTTCAAAGTTTAATTTTTGATATTTCGGATTTAGCCATCCGTTTCCTTTGTTTTTACTGCCGTTTGGTGATATGGCTGAGAAGAATTCTATATTGGTGTCCGTCGGTGTTCTCGTGTTCTAAAAAATCACGGAATATAAAATAACGGCTCTAATTATCTTGATTGAAGTAAGACAATTCATCTTTATGTGCGGAACATTGATATGGATAACCATATGACTAATAACCCGCCTGCAGATGAGTCAAAGCAGACGTGGTTGAAAGATGATGCTCGGTTATTTTACAAATACGAATTTCCATTGACAGTGAGGTAACTGGTCTAATTAATCACTGTGAATTTGTTAAAGAGCTGATGGAATATCTAGATTTCTTGTATTCTGGAAAAGGGAATATTCTCGTAGTTATGAGGTGTGCAAGCCTTTTATTGTGTAGAAAAACAAACAGGTCTGCAATCTTTTTTAATGTTGTTTAAAAGGACTTATGAAGAACTTAACATGTTATTACCATTCAGCCCTGATGTGAAAGTACAACAAGCTCCATGGGCGAAAATGGATGTAATGAGTTTTTTAGCTGGGCTTCCTCATGAGTTTGAAACTACTAAATCTCATATTCTCTCTACTTCTGAGATTTCTGCAAGAAACATTAAGTAGGGTGTTGCTTATAGAGAATTCTCCACCAATTGTATTTAACATTGCTTTTGTTGCTCGAAATAACATATCTGAGTCTGGAAGACAACACAACAAATGGTGGTAAAGGAGTGGGGACAAGAAACTACGACGAAAAATCTCGACACTCGAGGATAAGGATTCAGAGGTATTGTTTGACAATATTTTCACAAGCCGGGTCATATGAAACGTGGTTGCAGGAAATTGCAGAATGAGAAAACATAGTCAGTATAGATCATATCTACCAAAGACACTTCTGAGCAGTCTGTCACGATTTCATTAATTAATATACCAAATTCTTTCAATATCAAGAATGATTAAAATCTCCACCAGGTACTGGGATGACCGAGTCATGTAAACCAAATACATGTCTTGTTTCCTCATCTACCAAGCGGGTCATTGATTCTGGTGCACATATCATATGACATGTGATTCTAATTTGTTCTTTGCATTTCAGTCACATACCTCTACTTCTACAATTACTTAAGCAGATGGGTCAACCTTAGATGTTCTATGCTTTGGCACAATTACTCCCACTCCTTCATTTCCTTTATACTTTTTTTTTATAGGAAACGATTATTTATTAATAATATTAAAGATGAGAGAGTACATCAGTGGACTAGTAGTCCACTGTCTAGTCCACTGTCATAATGTGTGAGAGCCCATTAACATCACAGTAGTAATTAATCTAACAATACACAAGTTCCCAATGTCTCAACAAATCAAAGGAGGAGACATTTGTGAAGTCTTTGTGATTTCCAATCCACATTGCCATGTTGCTCTTTATTTTTTCCCAGCATTTGTCCGAATTTTCGTCAATGTCTTCAAAGATTCTTCGGTTTCTTTCTAAATGACATGAGTCTGGAGGCGTCTACATTCTTGATCCACAAGTACCAAAGTCCATCGCCTCTTCTAGAATAACCACCCCATTCGAAGCGCATTGTAAGTTGGGTCATCTTTTTTGCCAAGTGTTGAAGAAACTTTGTCCACAATTTGATATACTATTCTCATTAGATTGTGATTCTCGTCAGTTTGCTAAACGTCGTCTTAGTTCCAGCCCAAGAGTCAATAAATGAGCCAATACTCATTTTGAGTTAGTTCACTCAGATGTTTGGGGACCTTGTCCTTTTGTGTCTCAAAATGGGTTTAATTTTTTTTTACTTTTGTTGTCCATTATTCCCGTGTGACATGGTTAAATTAAATGAAGAGTCGTCCTGAGTTATTTTTTCATTTATCCGCCCTTTATGCTGAGATTCAAACTCAATTTAATGTTCCTGTACAAATACTACGAAGTGATAATGATAAGGAATGCTTATCAGAATCTTTCCAAACTTAAATGACTCAACATGTCATTCTTCATCAAACCTCTTGTGTAGACACCTCCTCTCAAAATGGGGTTGCAGAGAGAGTACTGCAAAAGATTTATTATTTCAAATGCACGTTCCTAAACGGTTTTGGGCTGATGTGGTTTCCACAACTTGCTTTCCAATTAATCGTATGCCATCGTCTGTTCTTCATGGTGAGTCTCTTTACCATGAATCTCGTTGCCATGTCTCTCTCCAAATAAATCATTGTTTTTTGTTGAACGTAGAACATTTGGTTGTAATTGTTTGTTCGTGATATTCGTTCTCCTGTCACAAAACTTGATCCCAAATCTTTGAAGTGTGTTTTTCTTGGGTATTCTTGGGATAAAAAATGATATAGACGTTACAGTCCTAATCGTAGCAAATATTTGGTGTCCGCTGATGTTACTTTTCTTGAAACCACATCTTTATTTCCATTTATATAGATCGTCTTAGTCAAGTGGAGGATGATGATTTGTTAATCTATACTGGCACATCCTCTATTTCTGATTTTACTGAATCTGTTACCCTTATGTCTCTCATACAACATGTTTATTCCCGGTGACGTCTTTCTCCTAACCCATTTCCGGCACTAGCTTCATCGCCGGCAGATCAAGTTTCAAGTAATGATCTACCAATTGTTCTTCGCAAAGGCACACGTCAGTGCACCTATCCAGTGTCATCTTTTGTGTCTTATAATCACTTGTCATCATCTTCATGCTTCTTTATCGCATTTCTTGTTTCTATATCTCTTCCTAAGGCTTTTATGAAGCTCTATCTCATCCTGAATGGCGTGATGCTATGATTGAATATGGATGCTTTGGGTGACAATGGTACTTGAACTATGGTCAAATTACTTGCAGGAAATAAGACAATTAGATGCAAATGGGTGTTACAGTTAAGGTCAATCCTGATGGATCTATTGCTAAATTGAAAGCCCGCCTTGTTGCTAAGGCTATGCCCAAACTTATGGTGTGGATTATTCCGATAAGTTCTCTCATGTCGCTAAACTTACTTCCAGTGTTCTAAATGGCGGTCGAGGCGGCCGCCTAGGCGGTAGGCGGCCCTCGACCGCACCGCCTATGCATGAGGCGGGTGTCGAGGCGGGTCGAGGAGGCGAGTAGGCGGGTCGAGGCGGCGAATAGGCGGTCGAGGCGGGCGAGGCGGTGAGCAGGCGGGCGATGCAGTAGTCAACAATTTTAAAAACCTAGTCAACAATTTTTAAAACTTAGTCACAAATTTTAAAAACCAAGTCAAAGTCAACTAATTTTAAATATTAGGACTATTTAAAGGTCTTACTTGGAGAATGGTAGTGGAGGCCTCCGGAGAGGATGAAGTGCTACATCCAAGGAGGAGTGCAAGGAACATTCCCATTAGAGAACTTAATGAATATTTAGAAACATCGGAGGAGGAGAATGAAGAAAATGTTGATTGAGTCCGATGATGAGAGGATCATGGATGTAGTAGACGGTGCATATGTAGATGATTTGGAAGATTAGTTATGTTTAGTCTACTAGTTCTAATGATGGATAATTGATTGAAACTTTGAAAATTTAAACTTAGTTTTTTGGTAAAAAAAAATATATTACTTCGTTAGCATAATAACATTAATATAATGATGAATCTTTATTAATTGCACATTATCTAGATGATATTATATTTTTTGCTTAAACATTATTTAATTGCACATTTTAGATAAAAATGATAATATTGCATAATTATCTAGAAAAAATTACTTAAAAAAATCCAACCGCCTAGGCACCGCCTGGGCACCGCCTAGGCGGCCGAGGCGGTAGGCGGTCACCGACCGGCCCGCCACCGCCTCCCGCCATTTACAACCTTGCTTACTTCAGTCAGGTTATTTATTTCCATGGCAGCCACTCATAATTGGCCCTTACATCAGTTAAACATCAAAAATACTTTTCTTCATGGTGACCTTAAGGAGGAAGTCTATATGGAGCAACCACACGGCTTTGTTGCTCAAAGGGAGTATGGGAAAGTGTGTCGGCTTTGAAACTCTTTATATGGTTTGGAACAAAGCCCATTGACATGGTTTGGCAAATTTAGCGAGGCAATTGAGTAGTTTGGAATGAAGGAAATTAAGTCCGATAATTCTGTGTTCTACAAACAATCTGCAGTGGTCTTAATTTTGTTGATTATATATGTGGGTGATATTGTCATTACTGTAAATGATGTTGTAGGTATTTCATCTCTTAAATCCTTTCTTCACAATCAGTTTGATACGAAGGATTTAGGGATTTTAAAATACTTGGGTGTTGAGGTAACGAGAGCTAAGAAATGAGTCTTCTTATTTCAAAGGAAACATGTACTTGACTTATCGTCTGAAACAAGAAAGTTGGATGCTAAATCATGTGGTACTCCAATTATTCCAATTTGTAGCTCACAAAAGATGGTGAATTATTTGATAATCGTGAGAGGTATAGATGATTGGTTGGAAATTTAAATTATCTTATTATGACTTGTCCAGATATTGCATATTCAGTTGGTATTGTCAGTCAGTATATGGCTTTTCCAACAATTAATCATTGGGCAGCCATTGAAATTTTTTTGTGCTAATTGAAACGAGCACCTGGACGAGGTATCTTGTATATCAATCATTGTCATATTAAGGTTGAGTGTTTTTAGATTCTGACTAGGCAGAATCCAAGGATGATCGAATATGTACATCTGGTTTGATCACTACAAGATATGTATGTGCAGACATGAGAATAGTTGGAAGATATTTTCACAAAAGCGTTAAATGAAGTTCGGGTCGAATATCTTTGTAACAAGCTGAGCATGATCAATATCTATGCTCCGTCTTGAGGGGAGTGTTATAAATCCCATATAGAAATAGGAAATATGTAGATATGATTTACCTTGATTTTAGGGATTTGATTAGTGATTTACCTTGATTGTAGGGCTGATTGTAGAGTTGATTAGTAATTTACATTGATTTTAGGCATTGATTGTAGTGATTTGATTAGTTTACTTTCCTAACAAAGGACTAAAAGTCTATATATATGTATATATGAATAATGAATAAGATACACTAAAATGTATTCTTTCTTCATGTTTGCCTTCATATTTTGTTACAGTCCGTACGTCGAATCTAATCACAAATCCAAACCCCCCAATCTAGCATTTCAGTCTTACTTTCTACTACAATAATATCAACCTTCTTCATATCTCTATCTTGGCTTTGGGGAGAACTGATGAGAAAGCTACGCAGAAGAGATGTCTCATAGCTCCGATTTTTTTTAGGAAACGATAATTTATTAATTATAAAGTAAAAATGATTACATCAGTGGACTAGAAATTCACTGTCGTAATGTAGCACACAATATTAAAACTAACTTAGTGATGCACATATTCCCAATGTCACTATCAAATCGAAAATGGAAACATTCTTGAAATCTTTATGACTTCCAATCCACATAGCAATGCTAATCTTGATTATTTCCCAACACTTTCTTGTATTTGCCTCAATATCTTCGAAAATTCTTCGGTTTCTCTCCAACCAAACCGTCCAACCGATGCAATGAACCACGACTTGCCATAAACTTCTTCCTCTATTACAGGTTGGTTGTCCCAAATCCATATTGAACAACTCTTTGGTTGACTTAGGTATAACCCAAACCAACCGCAGCTCTTGCAACGCTTTAGCCCACAATGATGTCGAGAATGGACAATGGATGAGCATATGATCCTGAGTCTCTATATCATTTATGCACAGCACACACCAATTGGGACACAAAGCAATTCCAGGGCATCTTTTTGAATCATCTCCGAGGTCGGTAGCTTACCCAGAGTAGCTGTCCAAGAAAAAAATTGGATCTTGTTTGGAACTGGAACTTTCCAAATAGCATGGAACAATTGGAAAGGAGGAAAAAGTTCATTAGGGAAAAAAGACTCGTAGAATGAGCTGACTGAGAAAATACCCGAAGAATCCCCGCTCCACTGATTAACATCATCTACCCCTTCAACTAACCTAAGTCTCACAGCTCCGATTAAGCTTCACATAGTAAAGGATGGGCTTGCAATTCAAGTTTAAGAATAAGAGATGAAGTGGAGTGAATATGTTGCAAATAGATATGTTAGATCCCCAAATTATGTTGTGGAAAGAATCGAGGAAACAAACGTCATGGGAGATGATTTGGAATTTGGATGCAAAAATCATGGAGTAGTGTATTTGAGAATGATTTCAGGAAACATATTGCTTGATAATAAGAGTCATAATATCTAGGTGAGATTATAAATAAAGCAAAGCACATAGAAGGAAAGGAGTAAATAATGCGAGTAGAAATTTTTTGGTGGTAACTCCTCAGATACTGCTGTTTATCTTTTAGTTCCCAAGTTGTTACGTTTTTTTATTGTAGCTTTCCAGGTATAGCTTTTTTCTCCCTTTTTGCAGCTACTCTATTTCTCCCTTTTTGCAGCTACTCTATAGCTCGAACGAAGTTACTTTGCATTGTACTTTCCTATTTGGAATTCTTTTGGATTTTAGTTATCTTGTTATATATAGGGGTGAAACCTATCAAGATAGCAATGACGGAGGAGATAACGTACGAATAAAGGTGAATTTATGTGTGGTGAAGAGGAAAGGTGACGGGGGAAAGAGCGGTGAGGTGTATTTGGAAAAATAGAAAACATATTATTTTATATGCATGAAATAGTCAAATTGCATAAAAGTATAAATTATATTTTCTTCTATCAAGTCAGCCTAGCTTTTCTGTAGTTATCTCATATTATTCCCATCAGCCAACCAAATGCACCCTTTAGGCTACAGAATACTTGTGCCGAGTTGATGTAAAATTTTATTCTGCAGGTTCGAGGATCTCATGTGGGCACTTATCTCCCTAGCTCAGGTGTGTGGCATCATACTCAACGGCATCTAAAACAAGGTGCCTTCAATCCAAAAATTGTTCACCACTTGGATTTTGATGCTCCAACCCGCGAACATGCTCATCTGCTGCCTGATGACAAGGTAATCCTTCCAAAAAGTCTACATGTTAAATTTAAATTATCAGTTCGTCATCACCTTAAGTTTTCTGCCTTTATAGTTGTTTAAATTTTAGAACATATGTTACTCATTGTGTTATAAGTTTATATTTCAGTAAGTTCTCTGAGGTTTTTTTCTTCTTGAAACATGGTTTTGTTGAAGGAAATGAGTTTGGTCTAGTGGGGCTCTAACTGGTTCGGAGTTATTTAATCTAGAACAAGCATTATTAAGAAGGGTAATGCAACTGTATAAGGCCTCTAAAATTTTCTTTACTTAAATTTAGTAAAATATTCTTTATCAAGCTTATGATTTTAAATTAAACTCGATAGAATTGTTTCTGTCAAATTTGTATTTCAATCCACAAGAAACACTGGTCCGTGCAAAAACCATAAAATGGTGTTGAGATGGTTTGCAATATACCATGCATAGTTAGCAGAACTCCGTTCTGATTATGATGTTGGTGCAACTGGGGATGCAAGGATGGCTAACTAGTGTTTGAGGGGATATTAAACCAAGTCTAGAAAGGTGAAAAGTTATGACCCTTTAGGGCCATAATATATTTCTAACCCTGCGTCTCGTCTGTTTTCTACTCTGCTGATGGCTGGACAGTTCTTTTCTTAGCTTTCAAATTGCAACTCCTCCATTTAAGCTCAACAGCTCATTTCATGTTTCTGATACAGTAAAATTCATCCTGGTTCCGTATTGTTTATGCTATAGTATGTATTCTTAAAAGACTTTTTCCATGTTAATATTCGATACTACTAAAGCCATATCGTTTCTAATGCAGAAGCAAGATGAATCTCTCTTGGAAGATGTCTGGGCTTTGCTGAGAGCTGGAAGACTAGAAGAGGCTTGTAATCTTTGCCGATCTGCTGGACAGGTACAAGGTTTAGTTAAATATTTGGTTGTGTTTATCGATTTTTCCTGGATATACTGTAAGACAGAATCTGATGTCATTACCTGATGACAAAACTCCTTTTGGCAGCCATGGAGGGCTGCAACTCTGTGCCCCTTTGGAGATTTCGGTTTATTTCCATCTCCTGAAGCCCTAAAGAAAAATGGCAAGGACAGGATGCTACAGGCCATAGAATTGGATAGTGGAATCGGTCACCAATGGCATCTTTGGAAGTGGGCCTCTTATTGTGCCTCCGAAGTAAGTGATGAAAAAGCTACTCAAGAGTGATTGCATATGCTGTTAAGCTTGTTATATGCTTCTGTTATTCTTTCTATATATATACTTCTATCGAGTTTCCCAGGACTATGCATGTCTACCGTTTGATTTTGGTTGTTATTTAGAATCTTTCGTTCATTCGTTCATATTTTTATTCATATACTTTTCTCTGTACATTTGTTAATGTTCTGAGTTCTGACTAGGATTTGATACATGTTTTGAGTCTCATGGTTGCGATTTCTCAATGAATGCATGGTCAACATTTATGGTTTATGTTCTCCCTGTAGAATCGACGCCTTCTGATGGTTTATCTTTATATGGTAGAAAATTGCTGAACAAGATGGTGGTAAATACGAAAGAGCAGTGTATGCAGTCCAATGCAGCAATTTGAAGCGCATTCTTCCAGTTTGTACAGATTGGGAGGTATGTTATCTAGTCATGCAGCTCTTGATTGCAATTTGTCTTTTCTTACTACTCTTTGAATGAAGTTACTTCACATTAACTAACCTATGGAATAATTGCACTGAACAGTTTCTAAGACTTTTATTGTTTTCTAAACTCGTTTTCAACTCTCTGTTGAATAGAGATTGATATCTCTGACCAAAATCCCATATCTCCTTCCAAAACTTGTTAGTGACCTTTAAATTTGTTTGCAAGTTTAAGACTTACTAGGTCTGATTGCTTTGGGGGAAGATGGAAGTTTTACTTGACGCTCAAATTTTCCTAAGTTGCCTTGTAAACGTTTGTCAGTGCTCAGTGGGTAATCCAAGTTTGAAGTGAAAGAATTCAATGGCATACTGCTTCGTCATGTTGCTTACCAATGAGAAATAGGTGATTGAGTACATCTTAAGAACAAAATAGCTAACTTTTTCTTACTCGTGATAATTTTTTAACTAAATTACGTGGCCAACCTTTGTGGTTTTTCATATCAGTTAAAGTGCTGAAAAATTATTTAGTTTATAGTGCTCATTTGCAGTACAATATAAATAACGACAGGTCTAGTACAACATGATGAATAAAAGTTTGATGTTTTTTCTCGCCCCTTCCTCTCTGACCATGTTGAATAGGTGTTTCTATTATGAGTTAAGCATGATAACTATGAGTTCTTTGCCTTTGCTTTCTGACATCAGTTGTGTATTATGGAGCACTTTCATGTACTCAAGCGTGCGTTGTATTAATTAGCAAGACCTGTAGCTACTTTTGTTTTTCAGTCTGCTTGCTGGGCATTGCGTTGTATTAATTAGCAAGACCTGAAGCTACTTTTGTTTTTCAGTCTGCTTGCTGGGCAATGGCCAAATCATGGCTTGATGTCCAGGTTGATATCGAAATAGCTCGTCTGCGACCAGGTGGAATTGACCATTCTAAGAGTTTTGGTGATGCGATGGAGAGGAGTCCTGGGCAAGGAGATGTCTCTCATACAATTGGTGGGCCCGATAGCTGGCCTCATCAAATCCTAAATCAACAGCCCAGGAACCTTTCGTCTCTCCTCCAGAAACTTCATTCAAGGTAAACTTGTTATGCTGATGAAATTAGTTTGTGTTTTCTGTCTCATGACTGATTGTGTAGATTGAAAATATAGTGACACTGTGCACGAGGTGGTTGCTCAGGCATGCAAGGAGCACCAGAGGCAAATTGAGGTAACTGTCTTTGACAGAAAGCTTTCATTTGACTTATATTATATGCATGACAGTCTTCGGAGTCATTGTGTCAATTCACTTTGCATCATAAACTCTTAATTGATACAAGGATTTGACTTTAAATAGTTTCCTCGTGTTTTGATTTTTACACCTTGTATAGTAACTATCAATTGAGAAATGTTTTGTTACCATTCTGGCATAGAAGATTCTTTTTAGAACATATCAGTTACTTCTAGACATTGCTTTTTCTTTCTTCTTTCGTTGCTCTGGAAATTCATCGTTACAGGTGAAAGATCCACATTTGCCCATATAACTTTTGCCTCATTTAATTCATCATTTACGATCTGTTGTATCCTTAATGTTAATCCTGAATTCTGTATGCTGCCTGCCATCTTAAGCCCAAATTGAACAACTACTTTCCAATCTTTAATCAAATGATTTGTGTTGGTTGATTAAGAAGCTAGCTTTACGGGATGGGATATTCTGTATTATCCCCATAGCCTTGTGATTGCTCTTGTCTAAGACTTGATGCACTCTTATTGCCCCGGAGCTTGCTTTTTAAGTGACAAACTGTACTAGAATTGTTAGGAATGGGTTCTAAAAGTGAGAAAATACCTCCGAAAGGTGCTAGATGTTGAAAATAAGAACTTATAATTTAGTGTGAGATCTCGATTTCCTGTGGTACTATGCCTCTGCTGAAGTCTGATACAAATGTTTCATCCTCTCTATCTCTATCTCTATCTCATACTGCACCTATGGATGGGATTTTGTTTTGTCCCAAACATATGATGATTGAAATATATTATGCTATTGCAAAGGCATACATGTTTTCATATATGTGTTCTTTTGATTTTTGTTCGTCTTTTTGGTTACTTTGTATGCCTTTCTGTGTATTGTCAGAAAATTTGATGTGGTATATTCTTTTGAAATTACCTTCTATCTTACTCACTATGCGTCACAGCGAAAATCACAAGTTTTAGTGAATTGCAAAATATGATTTGAATTTATTGGTCTAATTTCATTGACAAAAATATGTATTCAGATGAATCTTATGCTAGGAGACATCCCTCATTTGCTAGACCTCATATGGTCTTGGATATCACCTTCTGAAGATGACCGAAATATTTTCAGGTACCTAATACGTTGTTGGTTTTTGAGATTATATACCATTTAGAAGTAAATAAGCTTTCCTTCTTCATATTTGTTATTTACTCCAGCAATTTGATGACGTTTTCATCACTTGGATTTTACTTTCTATGAGGAGGATGAACAAAGCGCATGATGAAATAACGTGGTAGTTGTTGGATGATGTTGATTTCCATACCTTTTTCTGAAAATTATGCTTTATTCAGGCCTCACGGGGACCCACAAATGATGCGTTTTGGTGCTCATTTGGTGCTGGTGCTTAGATACTTACTAGCAGATCAAATGAATGATGCTTTCAGAGAGAAGATAATGACATTTGGAGACTTCATTATACACATGTAAGTGGTTTTTTCTTTAGCTAGAGTCATCCCAGTTTATGACTTTTTTAATCCCTATAATCTAGAAAACACTAATAAAAAAAGGTACCTGTCTTATGCATGGTGGCTTGTCATTTCATTTTTGGTGAAATTTATTTTGAAGTGTACTGTTGAAGCCTGATGGTTTGTATTTGCATAAGTAACCAT
The DNA here is from genome assembly GCF_022965805.1 of Primulina eburnea. Classification (NCBI taxonomy): domain Eukaryota; kingdom Viridiplantae; phylum Streptophyta; class Magnoliopsida; order Lamiales; family Gesneriaceae; genus Primulina; species Primulina eburnea. The sequence goes on from NC_133113.1 coordinate 26,280,289, forward strand.
GTTCTAGTGCTCCTACAAATTATTTCTTCCCTCTGCCACTTCATCTATTCATCTCCATGTATTGTATACCGTTTTTCGAGGATATTGATGATCGCATTTTATAAAAGCCTTGCTGTCCAAAGCAATGATTTATTTTAATCTTTAAGTCCTCCATGCTCGTAGTTATTGGATGCGTTAATCTAATTCCATAAAACATTAATACATGGTTTACTTCTGCTTTTTATGTTTGTTCAGCAAAATGAAAATTTTGAAAGCTTCAAAATCCGAAGATATGTTTTGTGGCTACTAGGCCCTTTGCATTAGAGTTATACTTTCTGGCCTTACCTACCTGGGTGCTTTTAGCATTGGGAGTACGTAAAGTTTTCAAAGTTATCTCATTTGAAACCACATAGTTCTTTAGCTTCTCGCACTCTGTGTTTCTTGAAATTTAATATGTGGTTCTCATTATTGAGAAATGAACACGAGGCAATAATATAATGCTTATAATTTTTACGAAATACCTTCATGTTCGGCATACCCCTACATTTTAGTGCAGTTTTGGATTCAGCATGCTCTTTTACTACTTTTGGTATTCATTATTTTTTTAACTAAAGTAATGCCTGCTTTTTTATGTTTTTCTTTGGTGATGCTATTTCAGCTATGCCATGTTCCTGTTCACTACGCACCATGAAGAGCTGGTAGGGATCTATGCTTCTCAGCTTGCTCAGCATCGTTGCGTTGATCTCTTTGTCCATATGATGGAATTGAGGCTGAATAGCAGGTCTATTTCCAGATGTGCTTTTCCATATACCCAACTTACGATATTCCTGCAACATTGACCATTTCCATAAGCTTAATGAATTTTTAAGCGAAGCTTTTTAATGATTGTTGACATTAATTTATTTTGTCAATATGTTATTTCCTTATTTAATCATCTCTCTTATTTCTTTTTTGGGTGGGGCTGTATGTGATCTGTTCCGACATTGTGTGGAATACAGCTTTTACATACCACTCACAAGTGTATACAAAGGAAATTTAAGATGAAAAATCATTTCCTGTTCCACATATTTGCCTATTGACTGCCAGATTATTTGATTGCATTTTACCTTGAGCTTCCTTTCTCTACAGTGTTCATGTCAGATACAAGATCTTTATATCTGCTATCGAGTACTTACCATTTTCTTCTGAAGATGATTCAAGAGGAAATTTTAAACAAATACTTGACCGGTATTGCTTTTATTCTTGAGCTTTTCTCCCTCGCTAAGTTATGAAGAATGCTGTATAAAAGCGGCTTTTGTGTATTCTGATTTCTCTCATGAACAGAGTTCTTTCGAGATCTCGAGAAAGTAGTATTGAAAAATATTCCAAGTCATCGGATGTTGCAGAGCAGCATCGGTTGCAGAGTCAACAAAAAGCTATGGTTATTCAATGGCTGTGCTTTACGCCTCCCTCAACGATTAATGATGCCAATTTTGTTGCTGAAAGGCTTGTTCTCCTTGCACTGATGCATAGGTAATTGTTTTTTTCACTTCTGATGATGATACATCATTATAGCTTTTAATCTAACTAGTCCATGTTTGGATGATTCATCATTATAGCTTTTAATCTAACTAGTCTATGTTCTGTACGTCCTTTTTCTTCCATTCCATTTAGAGAAGCTGATGAGATGAATGAGTTTTCTGCGTTTTGCTTGCATGTACACGCTTTCCTGGAATTCTGTTTTTTTGTTCACTCGTAGACAAATACTTCTATGTTAGTTTTCAGTAATTACTTTTTCTTTGCCCCAAGGAGGAAAAATAACAAAAGAAAAATAATTTAACAAGTCGTTTTGCTCTCGACATTATAGTTTTACCATCGTGTAGCTGATAGATAGACCTCCTATTGTTGTAGCAATTTATTGTTGAGGGAGTTTGCTCTTATGTCAATGTGGAGAGTGCCAGCACTACCGGTTGGGGCTCACACAGTGCTTAGTCTACTTGCGGAGCCTTTGAAACAACAAACAGAAATCCTTCTTTCCGCTGAGGATCTTGATGTTTCCGAGAATCTGAGAGAGTTCCAGGACTGGGTATGTCGTTGTTGGTTTTGCATTCTTTAAATTACTTTGGCATCAATTTCTGATCCCATTTGCAATTGATCAGAGTGAGTACTATTCTTGCGATGCAAAATATCGCAGTTGGCTTAACATTGAACTGGCAAATGAGGAGGTTTTGCCTAGTGAACTCTCAAATGAAGAAAAGCAGAGGACCATGGCAGTGGCCAGAGAAACTCTTATATCATCATTGAAGTTGCTAAGTAGTAAGTCATATTATTTTTATTGATGTGTTGTGAAGAAAGGATTTGTGTGAGTATTCTGATATGAAGAAAGGATTTGTGTGAGTATTCTGATACGTTCATTTGTTCTCTTAATGTGGATTATCTATGTGGTCTTTTACTGGCATTCTGTTATCTCTTGATGGGAATTGTCTATGTGGTCTTTTACTGGCATTCTGTTATTGATCAATTTATTTTCATGCTCATATCATAGGAATAGATAATCCTTGGCTGGTTTCAACGCGAGGTCATTTCCTTGAATCTATGGAACCGGTATTTCTTGAATTGCATGCTACAGCAGTTTTATGTTTACCCTCTGGTGAGTGCATACTCCCTGATGCTACTTTGTGCGCAACATTAACAAGTGATTTCTACTCATCCATTAGCGAGGAAGACGTTCTGCATCGAGAATTAATGGTAAACCTTGTATCCTTTTATCAGAACCATATGCTTATTAATTCACCCATTCTGTATAGCAAATAAATACGATCTGATTTACATATTATTGAACTGGACAATTTGGTAAGGACATACTTCTCTTTTTAATTGGAATCTTGAAGTTGGTTTCCCCTTTTCAGCCAGCAAGCAATCATATGGCTGCTTATTTACCATGAATCAAATTGAGCATGTTTGCTTGCTGATTCTGGAAAGATCAAGGTTTCCAACTGTAAACAAAATCTCTATTTTTATGAGTCGTCAGTTGTCACCTTTTAATATTTCTTTCTTCTACTTTCGTGCGTAACCTAGAAAATCACCATCACGAGTCTTGTTCAAATAGAAATGTTTTTCCCCAGCTCTGCCAACAAAAAAAATCCTTGGCTCTTTAGTTTGGAGATATTTGTTTCTGATACTCTGATTTGCCGCTGACAATATGAAATTGCATGAGCAGTTTATGAGCATCATCATACCTCAAATTTTTACTTTAAAGTTTTCTGTATCTTATTGCCTTATTAATACCTGGTCTTTGTGCGTCCATTTGTTTGGCATATCTTCGTATGAGGAACAAGCAATCTATTATTTTCTCTTGTGATATGGACATTGTGATTAATGGATTATGACATGTGTTTGATTTTATTTTTTATTATGTTTTGTGGCTTTTGTAATTTTTAAGTTAAGATGATTTAGGATTTTGTATTTACACATAGTAATCAAAAGCGCAAGGCGAATAAAGTGCTCAGGTGTCCTCAGGCTTAAAGCGCAAAGCCAAGCGCATTCTTTATGGAAATAAAACACACTGAATAAAATATTCTAATTCTAAAAAAAATAAAATCAATTTATTTATATAAATATGAAACATGACATATCAAATATATTACCATCATATTTTTCATGTTCCAAGAATGAATTAAAATGTGAGGGCAAAGAGCTGAGGTTGTGGGGCAGAGGCAACACGGTATTAGGGTTTCCTCTTCTATATTTTTAATAAATAGAATAAAAACCGCATTTTTAACGAGCGATTTCTACTCTGTCAGATTTTTTTAACAAAAAACTGTTTTTTCTATGAAGTGCGCTTAAAGCGCAAAGCACTCAAAGCTTCATGAAAACTGTGAACTTTCAAGTGCACTTGCACGCAGACTGTGCGCGGCTTTGAGAGTTGTGTATTTACCTCTATGATTGTTTTACTATTATAATTTTTACTTAATTAAATGAGGTGGCGTCTTGCGTATTTCAGTTTTTTGTTTAGATTCATGCATGCCCTCTTAGATCATATTTTCATTTATTAGTTGGACTGTGGTTCATTGGTTAATCTATTAAATTCTACAGGTTTCAATGAGTTCTTAATCAGTAAATCAGATGGGATCTATGTTGTTATGTTAGGAAATTCATTAATAAAATAACTGTAACTACTCTGTTGCATCGTAAGAGATTGGTCTACGAAAAATGTTTACAATTTGTTTGGCTTACTGTATTTTGCATCATGTCTTTTTTTTGGTGGGGCAGTTCGGCAATTGGTGGCTATTTAGTGCAAGTTATGATTTTAGAACATTCTGTATGTGTCAACCAGCTTGATTGTGGTGCAAGTTATGAATTAGGAATTCTGTATGTGTCGATCCAGCTTGATTGTGTTTTTCCCTTTGCCCTTGCAAGTCGCTCATGTGTCTATTTTATGGTCAAATTTTATTCTCAATATGCAGGTTAATGTTTCCATCTCAACCAGCGATAATTATTTCATCAAAGTGGTCCTTCGCTGCTTGGCAGTGGAGGGTGATGGGCTTGGACCTCATGATCTCAATGATGGCGGAATTCTGGCAGCTGTGTTGGCAGCTGGATTCAAAGGTTATTAGCCTGCCAGTGTGTACAATTATTAATTATTATTGTATCTCTGTGCCATTAGCCTTTCACTTTAATTAATTTCATACCACTGCATAAAAGAACTGGTATTGGTAGAGATGGCATCCTTCCTTGTGTCTTTTTTTATTTCCTCTTTTATTGATGGATTCTTGGACATTATCTACTTTTTTTTATTTGAATTTTCATTTGTTGTGTAGAGGAGGATGGGAATTTTGTGCTAGGGTTGTGTCTAAGATCCTGACTTAGTGTTTTTCAGAATTTCACCGTCTTCCACATTATCTTCTGTTCACAATTTTGGGATTAAAAATACCTGCATATGTAGACATGTCAAAACGGGTTAGCGGTATGGGGCATATATGAGAACTATATCTATATTTGTGATATCTGCACCGTACCTTACACACCATAAAGTAAATCTTATGTCTCAGGAGAGCTTTCTCGATTTCAAGCTGGAGTTACAATGGATATCTCCCGATTGGATGCATGGTACTCGAACAATGATGGTTCTTTGGATGGGCCAGCGACTTACATAGTTCATGGTCTTTGTCGCAAGTGTTGTATCCCTGAAATTTTTCTTCGGTGCATGCAGGTACCGATAGTGTTGATGTTAAATAACAATCATCCATGTATTACATTGTAAATATGCTTTAGTTCCCCATATCTTAAAGCGACAATACAAACTTTCACAGAATAAGTGAAATGTATTTTGTTGTTTCATATATGTGTACTTGGCCCATCTTTAGGTCTCAGTTTCACTGATTAAGTCAGGCTATCCACCCGAGGGGCATCGTGAGTTAATTGAGCTTGTCGCATCTCCAAAAACTGATTTTCTTCATCTGTTCAGCCAGCATCAATTGCAGGTAAGCTTGATTTTTCCCCTCATATTTCTCCTTTGCAGTTCCCTGTTTCGCTCACCTCTTCTGGAATAAACTCTTCTAGTTTGAAATCTGACTCATCAGATGATTTTACTGAATATGCTAGATTTTTATCAGCAGTTATCAAAAGTTATCTATTACTTATTTTATCTCAGCTGGTTCTTCTCCATTTTTACATGCTCATAATTTCAAACTTCTCGTGTATTTATTTCAACTTGGTTGTTAACTCAGACCATCTAAAGTCTAAACAGATAGAAAAATATTATGATGCCTTAAGAGTAGACCGACTGTACAATGAGGAATGAGGGGTTTTCGTGTTTCATGAACTTTCAGCATGTCCAGCTCCAAGCTTTAATTTACCATCTTAATCTTTTTCATCTGTGCTGGCGTGTCATAGCATTTTCACAAATGGAGCGTTCCAGTTAGATCTTTAGAGCTACCATTTGTTGTTTCCTATTGATATGCTTATTAATATTTGAATGTCTGTTTCAATCCAGGAACTCTTACTATTCGAGAGAGAGTACACCATATACGAGATGGATCTCGAGGAGGAATCAGATTCTTGACTGGCATAATGTGAAATTCTGGGTCACATGAATTGAGCATCGATGCACTAATTTATACAGAGCCATTTTTCTCTTCACGGGGAAGCTAAAAAGACAGCAACCAAGCCCCTTCCGAAGCGCACGTCATCATCCTCCAAAATCATCAAAGGATGTTGAATATGACTGCTGCCATGTGCTGGAGGAATTGGGTTGATTATGTGCGCTTTAATTTAGTTATGTTCTGTAGTTTCTCAAATTCATCTGTCTGGGAAATGAACTTGATATAGTAGTGGCTGTGCATGTCACAGCCAGAACTCTCCTAATTTTTTATTCTTTTTTTGAAGGACTGAAAAGGTTGGTTCGATAGTTATTATTTTGCGAGAGTATTATCTGTGTAAGGATAAATTATTATAAGAGTCCGTTTATTTGGATGGATGAGATTTGATATGTTAAAAAAATTATGTGATTATTAAAATGATTGAGTTGGATGTGAATTGTGGAATAATAATTGATAAATAATAATATATTTAGATTGATTGATTACATTTAGTAAATTTAAAATTTATCATTTTTAATAATTACTTAATAAATATACATAAAGATAGAAAAAATATAATATCATAATTATATATTTGATTGACACGAGATAAAATTAAATTTAATTGATGTGAGATAAATAATTTTTATATAAATTAAAACCAAATGTTTGATGATCCAATCATACGAGTCCAACATAACATAACCTATCAAGGACAAAGGAATTTATTGAGAATATTCTAGAAAATATTTTTATAATTTGGAGAGGTGTTAACATTATAAATTGGAGTAAAAATACAGCAAAAAACTTTGCATAGCAGGTGTAAATTGTAATTACCACTATTCATACTCTATGTTTAGCAGCAGAGAATGTCGAGTGAATCAATGATGACTAGTAAGTGGATCACGAATGTTGAAACTAATTTTGACAAATTGGGTCTTCCAGTTATTGAAGAATTTCAAAATTATGATTACTCGAGCAATTTTTGAAATGGCCACTAATCCGTTCAAAAGACTCTGTATTAGATAATTTAAATAAACATTGTTGAAAATAAATAATTTTTAAAAAATGTACTTATAAAAATATTTTAAAAAAATAAAAGAAGTCATTCTTAGTTTTAGTTGGGTCGTTTTTCCAATATTGCATTTGTTTCATCTTTGTATTACACCTTGTTTTCCATTATGTAAGGCCCGAGAAATTTATCATGTTAATCCGAAATGATTTCTTGATTAATTGATGTAATTATGGACGAAAGGAACTAGACCGGGAAAGACGAGAACAGACGCGAAATATGTGCGAAGGAGATGCCATACGCGCACATGCGCGAGTTGGTGCGCACACATGCGCGGTTTTGGCAGAAGACTCCGCGCATCTGCGCGGCGTGAGGGCGCGCATATGCGCGAGGTGTCCAGTAGCCTAGGGGAGTGCTCGGCGCATATGCGCGACGTGAACGGGCGCATATGCGCGAGCAGGGCAGAGAAGTTGGCGCACATGCGCGGCGTGAAGGCGCGCATATGCGCGAGTTGCGTTGCACGAGACAGTAGGTCTCGCGCATATGCGCGACGATGGGGCGCGCATATGCGCGAGCTGCCGTGACGAAGACGCGCCGAGGCTTTGTGTCTCGCGCATATGCGCGAGACGTGCAGTACGCACAACGAGCCACTTGCTTCACAGCTACAACGGGACGTAAGTTTTATTGAATTCTGATATTGTTTAGAATTATGATATTGCCAGAATCAAATAGAAATCATATATGGTGTTTCTGATATAAAAGACATCGTATAATCGAAACCAAATCGAAGAACAGATACCGTATGAAATTGCTATGATTTCAGAGTGATTAGACTGAGAATTGATATCTGTTGATTTATATTGTTGGGTATATTTATATTGATACAGTACATTTGATAGTATTCAGAACCGTGTTATTATATATGTGATGTGAAATTGACGGGGTTACTGAGACTGTATTGTTATGCCGTCGAAACATCAGTAGACTGATATTGATCAGATTCAGTAATGATTGAGATTGTATCGTTTTATTGTGACATTGATCAGATTATATTTTGAATTGAGTATTGATCAGAGAGAGTATTGAATCAAATTGTATTTTGACACAGTATATTCGATATTGTCATTCCAGATTTGATATGGACAGATTTGACTTCGAGACTTCGACTTCGTCAGATCGAGAAGACAAAGGTATAAGTCAATGTGATATCGGGAGATTGACTCAAGTAGGATATACTTGAGTTTCCCTAAATCACATACTTATTGTTATTGTATGCATTGATTTGATTATTATAAGTCTCTCTATTGATTTGTAAGAAGCATGTATTAGATGAGTAATCTTGTGACAGAAGTGCCTGATAGTGGTGGGATCGCCACGGGCACATTGCACGATGTCACAAGATAGTGTATTGGCGATAGTGCCAAAGTCTGTCACCGGATGATTGGCTATCGATGTGGATAGAATCGGAGTTTCTTCTATTACTGGTGATCGATACCATATCGATGTGGATAGAATCGGAGTTTCTTCTATTACTGATGATCGATACCATATCGATGTGGATAGAATCGGAGTTTCTTCTATTACTGGTGATCGATATGGAATGCCAATGTTTGGAAACCGGGAGCCCTAGACTAGGAATGAGTCTAGTCTTAAATGTGGAGTCACGAGTATGATTTATAGTTTGATATTGATTCATGTTTCTGATTGCGATACATGTTATGAATATATGTTTCATGCTTTTATATTGTTATATGAAATGCATGTTTCGTTGATTTATACTGGGAATATAATTCTCACCGGAGTTATCCGGCTGTTTTTTTGTTTGTATGTGTGCATGACAACAGGTGAGACAGGTTCAGGATAAAGAAGAGAACGAGACATGACTAGATAGAGTGGAGATCCGGGCTCAGAAGTAAATTAGGATTCAGTACTTGATATATAGTAATTGAACCCTAGTTGGATCAGAATGTAATTAGTACCGGACTTGTACTTTTATATTTAATATGTATTTCGGATTGAATTACATTACGTTTCCGCATTGTATTTTAAAAAAAATTTAGACCATGTTGATTATAATTGATGAATTAGTCCCAAAGATGATTTAGAATCGAATTAGCGTCCGAGTCCCCACATTTTCTTTCACAAAAATCGCGGATTTATTAATAGATATGAAAGTCACGTACGTATCCTGACCGCTTCATTGTATGAATACTTTCACAAAAAGAAAACATTTGTTAAATTTTGAACTAAGAATTAATTTTCTATTTTTAATGATGATCAAATTCTAACAAGGACTGAAAATTAAATTAAAAGAAATTGAAAAAAAAATCAATACGAATCAATTTAATAATTTGTAAATTATTTTAGTACTAACTATTAATTTTATATTTTTAATGATGGTCAAATTCTAACAAGGACTTAAAAATAAATTAAAAAAATTTGGAAAAAAATGTTGAATCTAATCAATTTAATAACATGTAAATTACTTTAGTAACACCCATTTTAAGGGTTTGTTTCAACCTACAAGTACAGATAGTGCCCGTACGGACAATGAACGGCTCGACTCGAAAAAATCCGAGTCATTGGATCGACCCTTGCGAGCAGTGCCTGCAATGGTAGGGTCGACTACATTTTTTTTTGTACAGTACAAGGCCTGCTTGAAGAACTAATAATAATAATACACAGATCTCAGCAGCATTGGATCATATCGCCTCCGAAAATGGAACCCGACGCCCGCATCGAGACCAGCAGCATGATCCGAGTGGCGGTGCTTCCGATCGCCACGGTACCGCCTCTTCTCTTCCGCGACTACGCGTCCATGCTTCTTTGCCACGACACCGTCTCCCTCTCCTCCATCAGCTCCTTCTACACTGAGCATCAGAAATCCCCGTTTCAGTACCAGCCTTGGGAATCCGGCAGCATCCGCTTTAAGTTTATCATCGGCGGATCGCCTCCATCTCCCTGGGAGGACTTCCAGTCCAACCGCAAGATCCTTGCTGTTATAGGTATCTGTCACTGCCCCTCTTCCCCTGATCTCGCTTCTGTCGCCAATGAATTTGCTGCCGCATCTAAGGGTTATTCGTCAGCACTTGTCCAGCGATGCTTCGCCTTCAGCCCTGGGGATTTGCAGGTTAGCAAGGTTTATTTATGTTCGGATAATAGTACACTGTCAAGTATCCTTGTATCAAGGAGATTCAAATATCTTGACGGGTCGATTAGTTCAGTTACAGCCATATCATCTTCGAGAGAATGCTGATTGATGGTTGAAAAGGGTATTAATTTTTAAATGCATCGAAAATATGACGTTATCTTTAATCGAGTTTAACTGTTGGAATTGTTGGATTGGGGTTTTAAAATTATGGAAGCTGAGATTTCTTTTACTTCAAACAGATAACTTTTCTTGTGTTCCTATATAATACTTTGGACACAGTACGTTCAGTATTTTTAGAGCACTGCCAAATGGTTTCTTGCTTAATCTCCTGTGATTGTTGCTACTCTCACGAGTTTGTTGGAAATGAGTTATTTGTTGCCTCCCTTAACTCGAACTTCCTCATCTTGATTTAAATTTATGGTTGTGAAGTCATATCCTTGTCAAATAACTTTTGTTTTGCTACCATTTTCCCTTCACATCTTAGTTAATCATTACATGGCTATATTGCAGCTAGAAGAGGAGAGTTATAAGAAGTGTAACTTGGTCTTGCTTCCCCCAGCTGACCGGCAAACACAGGAACTCCATCTACAGACAATGATGCAAGATATTGCTGCCTCACTGTTAATGGAGTTCGAAAAATGGGTTCTTCAAGCAGAATCTGGTGGCACTATTCTGAAAACACCTTTAGATTCTCAAGCTAGTCTCAGCTCAGAGGAGGTTTACATTTTAGGTCTCCTGATAGTTTTGTTTATTTATTTACCATTTATGTCTTTTGATTATATTAGTCTTTAATAAGATTATACTGAAACACAGCCTGATCATTGTAAAAAAAATGCCAGGTGATTAAGGCAAAAAAGCGGAGACTTGGTCGAGCGCAGAAAACAATAGGGGATTACTGTTTGCTGGCAGGATCACCTGTTGATGCCAATGCCCATTATTCTACTGCAATGGAACTGGCTAGATTGACTGGAGATTTTTTTTGGTATGCTGGGGCAATGGAGGGCAGTGTATGTGCATTGCTGGTAAGAATGAAGTACTTAACTGTGCTAGTCTTTTTAGTCGGTCTTTCAGAGTTTTTCTTTGCTATTATTATTATTTTGTGTGCTACTCCTAGGTTGTTCCAGGATGATGCCATTAGAATTTTATTATATATGGGTTGTCTCTTTTTTTAGCAGTGTCACCAGAAATATCCAGGACATGGTGCCTTGATGCATGTTGTTTGCCAAAGACATTGTCTTGGTGGATGAGACTCCCAAAGAAAAGATTACAACCACAAAGATGAGGATGCTAAGGTGGATGTACGGACATACAAAAATAGATAGACTGATAGGGTAAGAAACAAGTAAATTAGAGGGAACTGCTATCAGAAAAAGGACATCATGTCTAGGGAGAGATTATCTCACCTCTCACTAAAACTGAGGCGACTT